>NC_080573.1:27026250-27335625 GCF_029962835.1 Magnolia sinica | reverse complement strand
ATCACCATGCTTTACTTAATGATCGTTACATGGATGATGATGTTGATATCCTAATTGATAATCATGTACGTGTTGATGCTCATGATGATGATATGCGTATAATCGCAATGCTTTGCTTGATATTGGTTACATTGGATATGATATTGATATCTAAGTGACAATAATGAACACGTTGATGGTCACGATGATTTCATACATAAGATAACCATGTTTTATTTGATGCTTGGATGATGATAAATAAATGATATTGGCGAACATAACGATAACCTCATGCATGATAGATGCCTAATGCCTAGGGCATGTATAATGCTAGTGTTGGATGATGGCCATAATATTAATGATGCATGTGAATCCTTGTATGCTATGTACTCCATGCACAAGCTTGCATAACTTGGATAATTCGATGTAAAATGTTGGTATGACACCTGATGATTTTTGTGGCGTTACATTAGTGATTGGTGTGATGATTACACTAATGTTTGCTAATAGCATTTTCTTTATGTTGACATGACACTTTCTTTATATTAACATGACACTTTCTTTATATTTTCTTTATATTTACGTGACACTTATTTTATATTAGAGGTAGCATTGCTCTTACATTTAAGTTAGCATTGCTTTATATTGATTTAACCCTACTTTATGTTTAATACGATATTACACATCTCATGCATAGTGCATATGATTGTACATTATCATATCTCATACGCATAATTTGTATGCTTTTTGTTGATGACAATTGTTCATAGCATATGCCTTCCGGCTTGAGACACTTGGGGATTATATGGGATAAGGTCGCCCCACATGATTGCATGGTACACGTAATTTTGGTGCATGACTTAGATGGTATGACTCATGCATTCCACATCTTGTATGTCATGATCACTTTACACCCTAGCGACATCAGGTTATGGCCTCCACATGCATATCGTGGATGGCCGGATTGGACACTAGAAATATTTGTTCTAGCATTAGGGCGCTATGTATGTCCTTAGGTGAAAGTTCCTAAACCCTGTGGGCCAACAAGATGCTTTAACATCGAGACCTAGTGGATAACATGAGCACCCGGGTGCTGAATATCAGTAGGCTGCATCTCTCACTGTGTCGTGGTCAGTTGGAAAGGGGTGTGACCTTATTTGCCCAAGGGTAGGGGGCTGTAAGCTAGGTTGAGTTTAACTAGCTCGTAAATGGGCCCGCTATTGATGAGCCGGGTGAGGATTAACATACCACTGACAAGGCAGATAGTGAGGCCTCTTCCACTCACTTGAGAATATGCGCGATGGGGTGACAGTCAGTGTGGAGTATATTAGACCCTGGTGATGATTTCCAGTGATGATAACTTTATTAAGATGTGGACTTACTAAGTAGGACTTGCATGCCTACATACATCCAGCATCCTTTTGCATTTGCATCGCTTGCACTTCATCCTGCCTTCTCAGCTTCACATAGCATTGCATTATCACCATGCTCTAGCTGTGTACTACATAGATGTTGGGTTGCATATGGTGGAGATGTATCATATGGTATGAAGATGAATTAGTAGATATGATGGATGTTTAACATTTCACTGGTTCACACATGTGTTGCACATGTGAGATATTGTGATTCTTGGTGGAGATGTATCATATGGTATGAAGATGTATTAGTAGAGATAAGGGATGTTCAGCATTTCACTAGTTTACACATGAGTTGCACATGTGTGGTATCTTGTTATTCTCGGTGCAGATGTATCATATGGTTTGGAGATGTAGTAGTAGAGATGAGGGATGTTTAACATTTCTCTAGTTTACACATGAGTTGCACATGTGTGGTGTGTTATGATTCTTGGTGGAGATGTATCATGTGGTTTGAAGATGTACTAGTAAAGATGAGGGATGTTCAATATTTGACACATGCATTCATTCATCCACTATCCACTTGCGCTGGTGGTGCGTAACTAAATCATTATGTGCACCATCGCAATGACCATGATTTCGGTTAGGTATGAGACTAACTTGTGATCAGGAGTTTAACACATTAAGTCTAGCTATCCAAATCATGTATGAGACTGGTTTGGATAAAAGTCCCTTGTGATGGACCCCATGACTTGCGATACCTGAAAAGGCCGAGCTAAAAGTCCTAGAGAGGAGGTAAATAGGACTATGCCAAATTAAAATTTAAATGCGGAATTAAGAAAGAATTAGAACAAGATAGCACTTATCAATCCTAAATAACAGAAATAAATAGCAACTCAAATGCACAAGTATTGAGAGGTTGATACAGATGTTGTTTTAAGAACAACCTTACACCAAAAACCAACGACTTATGGTAAGACAACCTGATTTTTAAAACGGTCTGTGTATCGAAGTCCCAAACCAATATAGATGAATAAAAAATAGAATAGAAATAAATATCTACTGCTATTACAACATTCACCACATGTGTAAAAAATAAATTACAATCATTCATCACAAATGCATAAAAATAAACATTCTCCACAACTCTAGAATTATTGTGGTTCGCTTGTGTATACACCAACTGTTAGAAAATAGCCACATAACTACTCCACTCCCAATATCCTCACCCACGGGATATTGACTTTCACTACAAAATAGGTTTTCCAAGGTTCACCAAAAACCTTCACAATTGTGTTTTCAAAGGGCTACCACAATTAAAAACCCCACTCACTGAGATTTTCTGGTTATCTCAGTCAAAACCAAAAATGAAAGATTTTCTAGTAATCTTATAAACCAAATATAGCAAATTGAGATGTACTTACTTGAAGATTCTTCTTCTGATGAAGCTCGGTAGAACCAATTCGATGTAGATGTTCAATGTTCAAACTCACATATGAAAGGGTTCTTAGATCTAAATGATTTTTTGATTAAATTAACCTGGGCTAGCTTGATTTGATTTTGATCTCAAAAAGGGTAAAATCAATATTCCCTTTTCAAAACAAATAGAATTGAATAGAGATCACAAAATCAAATGCAAAAAAGTTATTAAAAGAATCTTAAATACTAACCAATTAGTTTCTTGAATGTTATGACAAGTTTTCTCAGAGTTGTGACTTGAATATCTTGGAATGAATTGAAAAACTCTGAAAATCGTCCTCAATTTATAGGCAAAAATACTGTTCGCTCGACTGGCCTAGTGGTCAGTTCGATTAGTCGAAGGACTAATAATATTTCAAAAATTCTGGCGTGATAAGATAAGATCGCTACTCGACTGGTCTAGTGGCTTGGTTGACTAGTCGAGTGGCCTGCTCGACTGGTCGAGCCCTGCACTCGACTAGTTGAGTGGGACGTAGAAATGTTTCTAGACTTTGAGTCGAGCTTGCACGACTGGTCAAGCACTGTTCACTCGACTGGTTGAGTAGTCTCTAGGACTGGTCAATGGTCTAATAGAAATTCTGAAAATTCACAACAAACTTTGGACTGATCGAGCTAATACTTGGACTAGTCGAACCATGACTAGGACTAGTCGAAAAATAACCTATAAAATTATCAAATGACCTATGATATAAATGCAAATTGTATGACCTATCCTAAGGTCAATCTAGGGTCAAACAAACCTTATTTGTGAGATGGAATCATCACATATCATTCTCTTGATGTAGTTGAAGCTTGAAAACATGATCTAGTACTTGAACTTCTTGATGTTGTTCTTGAGTCTCTTGATCTTGTACTTGAACTTCTTGAACTTGAATTTGAACTTCTTGATCTTGTACTTGAATTTAGGCAAAGACGACATGAAGTTGATCTTTCAGTAACATCTACACAAGATATAGATTCCAAGAGGTTTTGGCACTACAAAATTTGACAAACCTACGAGCTAGATAAGATAGCATTTACAATACCGCATACTATCATCCTGACTACACAAACAAACTTTGTCATCTCTTTTCTATAGTATGCTCTATAGTGGAATATGAAATTTGATTATCTTGTACATAATGATTGACTATTCTCATGATTCATGATCGTTCGTCTGAGTAAAATTGATGACATGATTCATGATAACCTGTCTAACTTTAATAATATGCTTGGTTGATAACATGCCCACATATGATAACATGCTTGCTTGATAATATGCCTGTGGTTGTTTTGGATGTCTTTACGGGAGTGTGTTGATAAGTCGTGTTTTACTCCCAGCACGCAGTAGACTCACGAGCTGTGGTTTGCTCATACAAATAATTTACACTTTTTCAGGACACATTTAGTAGAAGCGTGCCTGCAGGAGTTATAGGGACTTTATTATCTCCTCCCATATCATTGAGTGAATGCACCATCTTATGTGTAACATATCAAACATGTTCGTTTCTTGGATTTGCGTTGATACCATGTGTAAAATGTGTAACCGCTTAATAAGATTAACCATTAAAAAAAACTCCCTCGCCATGAACTGGGTTTGGCATTCGGGAAGTTCGTTAATTGTTCACCAAGTCCGATGAGTGGCGAGGAAGATGTTGTGACTTGATTTTTGGACTTACGAAGTAGTAGGGCCTGGGTTCCGAATTTGGGGCGTTATATGGTGGAAGTGTTCTGATGGGGAATAACTCAATTCGCAATGCCATCAGAATAGGGATCATCAATTTAGGGACGTTTGAGGGAGTCATATAGACTCTAGCTAATGTCAGTCATGTCTCGAATTTGAAGAAAAATTTAATATGCTTGGGGGTTTTAGATATGAACGGGTGCACGTTCATCGCATTTGGTAGTGTAATCAAGGTCACCAAAGGTGCAATGGTGTTAATGAAGGGACATAATTTAGAAAATCTATACAAGTTGGTTGGGAGCATGGTTTTAGATAAGGTCGCCACCACCTCACACTCATAATCTGACACAAATGATACTAATCTGTAGCATATGCAGTAAGGGCGTATGATGAAACTCCATAATAGAAACTGTTAAAGGGCGTTAAGGCGTGCAAAGTGGATTTATGGAAACATTGCATCTATGAAAAATAGTGTGGGTAAGGTTTAAAACTGCTACACATACTAGCAGTTGTGTACTTGATTATACACATTATGATGTCTGGGGGGCAGTGACAGTACCATCTATTATAGGTAAAATTGGACTGACCAAACAACTAGAATGAGATAGAAACGACAAGGCATGTAGCTAAGATGAGGAGGTCTGGTAAGAGCTCAACCTCGATCACTGAGCATGACCTCTGCAACCAACCTGAGCTCTACCATCAACGATGACCTTAATTGCTTTTCTAGTATTTCACTGTCGCGACCAAGCAACAACTGTGACTACCGACTTGACCTTGATTAGAGGCCACAATCTTGGAACTTGGCCCTGAACACAATCGAAAATTAAGCTTAGTCTGTGGGACCTCGGCCAATGTGAATTAGAGCTCAATATCAGCTGACGAGCATGATCTCCTTAGATATCGACCACCAGGAGATCTCCTCCGTATACGGAAATGATTACCTCCTCGAGATCTTCACCGAGAATCATGTAGAGGATATTATCAAATACCTAGGGGAAGATCCCTTGTGTAATACGCACCTACATGGTAGGATCATTACCATATACGGAAGAGGCCTTAAGAGGGTATAAATAAGAACCCTACCTATGATGTAAGGTACGCACAAAAACCCTAATTCGACTAGACCCCAAAGTACTTATTCTGACTTAGGCATCGGAGGGTCCTCGGCTACAACCAGGGCCCCCGTAGCTATTTCTTTTTGCAGGTACATGACAGGCTAGCAAGGTTAATCAGATTTCAACATCAATACCATTTGAGGAAGGAACACGATACTTCGTAAGCTTTATAGATGATTACTTAAGGAAGGTTTGAGTCTAATTATTAAAGCACTAGTTCGAGGTGTTCGTCAAGTTCAAGGAATGGAAGGAGGAAGTAGGAAAGAAAACTGGGAGATATATTAAATGACTCAGGTCAGATAACGGTATAGAGTACAAAGGTAGGATTCATGAAATTCTACAAGGAACAAGGCATTACAATGCACTTCTCAGCTCTAGAGACCCCACAACAGAATGGGGTGGCAGAGAGGATGAACATAACTCTATTGGAGTGGGCGAGAAGTATGCGGTTATATATAGGGCTCCCTAAAATCTTCTGGGAAGAAGCAGTGAACATGATATGCTATATTGTAAATCAATCAACATCTACAACGCTAGAATCGAAGGTTGTAGAAGAAGTTTGGACAGGCAATGACGTCAATTACTCAAGGATGAGAATTTTCGGGTGTCTTGCATACATGCACGCACAAAGTGAACAAAGGACAAAGTTGAATTCGAAATCTAGAAAGTACATCTTTATCAGGCATGAGCTTTTCAAACCCCAGGTCCTTGTGGATTTTACTAGCTCCTAGCAGAGCTCCCCCATACAACCGAGTGGGGCTGAAATGGCAACGAATTAATCAGATCCATTGCTTCCTTTAGCAATCCGGCCCACCATAGGAGATCAACTATACATGTGTAGAGGTCAGGCCCCATTTCGATGCAATAAGAAGAGTTCATTGATTTGAAGTATTACCATCCATCCTCGACTAAATCCTCATGAATACAAGTTGAAAGAACTCCTAGGAACGTAATCTCATTAGATTGATATTCATTGATGTGCAGTTCTCTGATTAATTGTAATGCTTCTTACCCAAACCCATGTTGGGCAAATCCTCTAATCATATCAAGTTCATGAAAACAAGGTTCAGCTTATCAATACCAGTAAAAAAATGTACATGCATCATTAACATTATCACATTACACATACATGAGATAGAGGAATTTTGAATGGAAAAATCCGACCCCAAATCCGTCTTCACAACACAGGCATAAATATGCACTCCTTGATTCAATGCTACTAAACTTGCTGATGCACTCAACATGCTGCTTAAAGTAAGAGAAATATTGGGTTTAATTCCTTCTTGGACCATCCAAACAAACCATTGAAACACACATTCATATTCCTTATTAACCACGAACCCTGAGATGCCGTCCATGCTACATCGTTTTTTGTAGGCATGTTTTTGAAAAGACAAACAAATTCTTCAATCGTCCGTCTATTTGAGAATCCAACAATCATAGCAGTCCAAGAAACAACATTTGTCTTCGACATCTTCTTAAAGAGTGCAGAACCCTCTTCAATTTTATCATTTTGGACATAGCCAGCCACGAGAGAATTCCAAGAAACTATTTCTTTCCTATTCATGATATTAAATGTAGTTTTAGTAGCATCCATCCAACCAGCACTAGAGTACATGGTGATCATTGAATGCCTAGAAAGACGTCCCATTCAAAATCCATTGATAGAACCAATCCATGAACCTGAATGCATTCTATAAATATACCCAAATCGACAGGAATGTCGAAAATTACTGTTAGTGTCATGGACTTGACTCCGGCGCCTTCCCTTCTCATCCTTATAAATGCTCGAAATTTGCTTTCCCACATTCCATTGTTTAAATACTCACCAATCATCGCTGTCCAAGAAACCACATTATGCTCCAGCATCATCTCAAAAACTGCTCTAGCAAATGCAATTCTTCCTTCTTGTAATACTCATCTACCATCGAGCTCCAGGAAACCATGTCTCTCTCCAACATCCCGTCAAAAACCCAAATTGCCTCATCCAATTTTCCAGTCTTCAAATACCCTAAAATCAGAGCATTCGAAGCGACTAGGTCCCGCCCAATCAGAGGCATCTCAGAGTATAGTTTCTTGGCCTCGCTTAACATCCCCACATGGATAAAACCCATGATTATTGTAGTGTAAGAAACCAGGTTTTGATCTAGATCTACAAAAATAGCTTGAAAGCTTTGGCAATCTTAAGGCTATGTACATAGGCTATGATCATTGTGTTCGACAAAGCACTGTTTCTTTCAGGCATTCTGTCAAACAACATCCGGGCTTTTTTAGTCTTTTCATTATCTGCATATGGCATCAGCAATGTTGTTTAAGAGATGACATTTCTAATAGGCATACGATGGAATATAGATTCAGCCTCTTTTAGATTCCTTTTCCATTTTGGGTGATCTGGGAGTTGCAGAAAATGAGACATTTGCTGCTTCTCTGGTTTCAAGAGGTGGATTTTGGTTTTGAGAGGATTTGGGTTGCAGGAAAAGAATAATTCCAGATGGAATCAGAGAAGTTCAAACGAAGAAGTCCTTTGGAGAGAAGGTCGGGAATGGGTTTTTCCACCATGATTGAGCTCACGAGATTTTCAAGTACCAGAGGAGGAAAACCATGGTTTTTATGGACTGTGATTCAAATTTTGAAAGTAAGGGTGACTAACGGATCCATTCTCTCATTAGTGTAAATTACCAACCTGCCCTCCACTATAGTAACGATAAATTGGGAAGCGGATTGGCTGGTGTACCACATACCAGCGTCTGCGATCTGGCGGGTACGCGTCGTGTGAAGACGACCGCTACCGCCCCCGAGCTCCGAGTTGTACGAACGGTTCTAAGGAGATTAAAATTACATGGCCCCAAAATGATGTTTTTATTATATCCACATCGATCATCCATGCTGTGAGATCATTTTAGAGTAGGATACCAATCATTTTATAGCATGATACCCAAAACGATTTATATCCAAAGCTTAAGTGGACCACACCAGAAATAGCAATAGGGATAATAATTCTCACCGTTAAAACATACGTATGGCCCACAATAACATTTATTTTCCATCCAATCTGTTCATAAGCTCACACAAACTTTGATGAAGAGGAAAAACAAATATCATATTGCTCCAAAACTTCTATGACCCCAAAAGAGTTTCATTGGTACACGTTCAATCTATATTATTTTTTGGTTCAAGCCTTAAGACGAGCTCACCAAATGAAATGATGGTTGGGATATAACACTGATAACACACCAGCAAGATCGGTGGTGTGTGGTACACTAGCCAATCCGCTTCGTAGGGTGGAATGTAGGACTGTTTGATATTTTATCTAGAATTTAACCAAAGTATCCTCATGGTAATGCTAAATGTACAAAAAATTGGAACTTCTAAAAAATTTTAAATGATAGCCCCATGATAGCTTTTTCAAAATTTTCGAAACAAAATTTCCCCTTTATATATTTTTCAATGAGCCCCATAAGTAATGGCCGGTGGGATTTAAATGAGGTAAACACTGAGGGCCCATTATTATATTTGTGAGAAATCCACGCCGTTCATATGTTTTTCTGAATCATTTTATGACATGATCCCAAAAAATGAGGTAGATCCAAAGCTGAAGTGGGCCACACAACAGAAAACAGTAGAGATCATATGCCCATGGTTGAAACATTCATGGGGCTGCAAAAGCTTTGGATCATG
Source organism: Magnolia sinica (assembly GCF_029962835.1). Lineage (NCBI taxonomy): Eukaryota > Viridiplantae > Streptophyta > Magnoliopsida > Magnoliales > Magnoliaceae > Magnolia > Magnolia sinica. The sequence goes on along the minus strand of NC_080573.1, from coordinate 27,326,353 downwards.
CTAATATTTTTATTCTCAGTTCATCCCTGTGGTAAGGATCTGATGAGCATTTGGTCCACTTTATAAACGGTGTGGATTGCATATAAACATCAAAGTGGAGCCTAGAAAGGTTTGAATTGTAGGCATATCCTTTCTACTATTTCCAGTTGTGTGGCGAACTTGAGTTTCAAAATTTGTCTAATTTTTGGTCTCATGTCTTAACATGATCTTCCAAAATGGATGGATGGAGTGGATTTCTCACAAACATCATGGTGGGTCCAATATAGCTTTTGATGGCAAGAACGTGATGGGAGATGACACAGATGGGGTAGCAGGACCTAGCTAGAGACTGATGGACTTGTGGGGTCCATAATGATGCATGTATTTATCCACACCATCCATTTATTTTGAAAGATGATCATTTTAGAGCATGAGCCCAAAAATGAGGCATATCAAAGGCTCAAGTGGACCACACCACAGAAAGTACTGATATTGAAAATCTACCATTGAAAACTTCTTATGGGCCATAGAATTTTTGAATGTAACTCATTCTTTAGCCTATGACATTAAATTAAATTCTAAATCCAATAGACATGGTGGATTCAACACATATACCATGATGGGCTCCACAACCCTTAACACATAACAACATATACCCTTAACAGATGATAACCTCGATGCTTAACACATAACAACCACGACCTAGGCCTTTAACATATGACAACCATGACCCAGACCCTTAACACATGATAATCTTGACCCTAACACATGACAACCTCGACCTTTAACACATGACAACCTTGACTTTGCTATTACATCCTCCGATGCGGCTACAGAAAGAAATTCAAGGGCAACATCCGATGCGATGAAGCAGTGGCAGCTAAAAGTCAAAGCAATGGGCTGACTTCCTAGAGAACTTTGCTGACTCACCTGCTGACGATTGAAGCTGGGCTTCTAACTACTATAACTATAGGTGGACTCTTCTCCCAACTCCTTTAGCACCATCCGTCGATTGAATAGAATAAGGGTAGTCAAACAAAAAATCGGCTCCAGCTCCCTCTGTGACTTTGGAAGTAGGACAAAACCACACATTAGCATTCGAAAGAAGAGGAAGCGTACTTTCGTATACGGCTGCACGCACGAACCTATCTCTTTCTTTTTTAGAATGCATTTCTTCGTCATGGTAGAACCCTAGTCTGGGGAACTTCGCTAACCGGAGGAAAACAAAATAGACTCTTGCTTAAACTTAAACAAGGGAATAGCATGGATCTGCTCCTCTTGACTACAAAGCAGCTGTCGCTCTTGCATGGGCGGATAGCGTTGGGAAGGAAGAAACCGTAATCCGCACCTTGAACAAAAGGGGAACGATGAAGTTAGCCTAGCTTCGGTCTCTCTTCCCTTTCGTCTGCTATTCCTACGCCTTCCTGCCTTTACTTTTATGCTTGCCTGGAAGGAATGGGCAGACAGCAAGAAAGAAGGATTGATAATCAAAGAATAGAAGAAAGGCGCATCTCTAGCCAAAGACCGACATTCCAGCTCTTCCCTGCTCACTCTTATCGGTGCTTCCTTCTGATATAGATATTTCTATTATAGGATGAATTTCATTACGCTTTCACCCTCAGCCCTTAACAGGGAACTTCATCAGTTGCCTTGAAGCAGCGTCAAAGTTAAGTGGTAAGAATCTTTCTTTCCTATCTGTTAGTAGTTTAGGACGAAAATACCGATAAAATGCGAAAATGAAGAAAGACTTGTCGGAAATCGCCGGTTGGGTTGGTCCGACCAAGAAAGGCATGGGAGTTCCAGGCGTCGGGCCGAGTCAAGTAAAGACTGGCTACCTATAAAGATCCCTCACTGCACACTTTCTATATCTCTGTCTACATCCAATCAGCTGGGCCCTCAACCAATGGAGCTCGCCTTCTACGGGACTGGGCCCATCCCCCTCAGCTGGCGTTAGGATGACCCCCACGACGGATGCCCGGTGGATACAGTCGGCCGTACGGATTCGGCTAGGGCCGTCGAAACTTCTCCCTTACCAATCCCAAACCTAACCAACTTTCAGTTGCCGCCTGGTTTCAAAGTGACCACCCGGAAGAACGAATGGCGCAGAACAGAGAGAAGTTCTTTATATACGTCAACTGGATAAGCCCCTTCGGGGGGTGAGAGACGACTCGACGAATATGATCGACCAGCAAGGAAGAGTCCGGGGCTCTGTCCTCACGGGAAACCTTCTTTCGGTCGAAGACCTAACTGACGCCGCGGGTCCTCTCTCGGAAAGGCAATGTGGTAACTCAAAAGACGGGTGACGTGGCACCCTAGGTGTCTGATTTTTCTCCCTTCTCTCTCCTCTAGTTATGGATGAGAGTAGGTGAGTTAGGGCTTCTTGGTGGGTGGAGTTTAGTTTCTTCTAGGGTTTGGTTCTCTCTTTCCCGGGGAAAGAAAAATCCTAACCCTCCCCAGGGTGTGCTGTTTTGCGATCTGTCTGAGGCGTTCTCTTCCTCTCGCTATGGGCTTCGAGTTGGTATAACTAACTATACTATATATAATATAACGAACTAGTTATATATAACTAACTAATCGTTTTCGCACAGATCAGATCTTACCAGGTTAGTATGAATATGTCGGGTTAGGGTTTGATTGCCCTGTGAGTTATCTGGTGAGGTTGTTTCCGGCATCGGTTTCCACCTCTGCTCTGGTTTTGCCGTAAAAAACTTTCTTTGATCAATATTCTAATTGTTTATGCAGAGATACCCCAGGGGGTTTGATTCTTTTTTTTTTTTTCTTGAATGCTTAAATCAGTTACGAATTGATAGGGACTTGGAGTTTCATGGTTCATCGTTTTTCCGGGTAAATTTCTGCATCACTTTCGCAGATTTTGACTTCGTTTAATTAATCAAACAAAAGAGATCCTGTGATTTCGCAGCAGATCTTAGCATTCCTAACATAGACAACCCTCAACAACGTTTTTCTGATATATGTTCATTGTCTTCGAAGGCAATACATTATAAAATTCAAATTCTATCTCCTTCTTTGTCTTCCACATGATAAGAACAATCGTCCGTCTCCACCTCAAATTTCTTCTGACAATCGCTTCTCCCCAAGACAACAACCATAACCATCCTTCTCTATCTACAACCAAAAGTGGCTTCCATCTCTAAGAAATTTTTAATTTTTATATGCAATAAAATAAAATAAAATAATTTATTCAAAAAGTCTTGCACCTATCAGTATAGTAGCTTCCATCTCTAAGAAATGTGTTCATCGGAGCAAAAACAACGCCCGTTTTTAAGGTCATAAAAGTTGTTATGGTGCCCATACACCGAAAAAGTTGATGGCAGTGACTGTATGCCGAAAAACACAGTTGGAAGGAGGAGTCGTGGGTCTCTAGAAGACATGCTTAAAAAGGAAGAAGAAGAAGGTCTGTACAGACACTAGCCTCCAAGCAGGGGCAAATTTGTCCCAATTAAAAAATAAAGTCAGGGGGCCATTTATGGTAATTTTGTAGAAGTTTCGATTTTTGGGGCGTTTGGCATTACCATAAGATTACTTTGGTCAAAATCTATTTTTATTCCACTAAAAATACCTATTTAATTTTAGGTGAATATTTCAGTCTCTAGAATTGGTCGAAAGGACCGACTTAAATTTGTGGGCCCCATCATGATGTATGTGACATATTCACACGGTTCATCTATTTTTTCCGTACATTTTAAGACATGGGCTAACAATAAGGTAGTTCCAAAGCTCAAATAGCCCCCACCACAAGAAATAGTGGTGGTAAAACTTCCACCATTGAAAGGTTTTTTCTTCTTAGGGCTTGTGAGATTGTTTATTTGTCATCTCACCTATTCATTAGGTCACACAAATATGGATAAGGGGAAAATAAAATATCTAAGTATGTGGCCCACATGAAGTTTTTGGGTGGGAGTTCAATTCGCTCCGTTTCCTGTGGTGTGGTCCACTTGAGCTTTGGAGCCGCCTCATTTTTGGGCTCATGCCTAAAATCAGCTATCCGAATAGATGGACGGCATTGATATGCCATATGCATCATAATAAGCTCCTAGTGAAATTCACACCCCTCCACAATTTTTACTTTCAAAAGCAAAACCTGTCCATTGAAATTACAGTGCTAGATAATTATTACTTATTTGTATGTACTGTATTTACAACGGTGAATTAGAAAACAAATATATTGTTTACAGAAGCGTGGATTCTTAATTACGTGTGAGTACGTCTCAGTGATCCAAACCTCATTGAATGTTTCAACCATTTCTGGTCATTGAACTGTTTTTGTTTGAAGGGGCATGAACATGGATGTAGAATCTAAACATTGGATGAGTGAGCTGTCTGGAACCACCCGTGATGTGTATGTAGAATCTAAACATTGGTTGGATGATACTCATCATGGGCAATATTCATCCCAGGAATCATCCCTATTAAAAAAAACTTAGGTGGGACATTCTTTAGATGGAACAATATTGTACAATCATGACTGCAGCCTATGCACTCACTTTTTGTAGCCCACCTAAATTTGAAATGTTTTGACTTTGGTGTGTCCCTTGATCTTGGTGGATTGCATCTGATAACCGGCCGGGTTGGTTGACATATACCCAATGCAGTGGACCCACATTCCATCTGAAAAGTTTCCAGGGTGGGCGTCCCCTCCCAATATGCCACATTGTTCCCTTTTGTGTGGCCCACCAAATTTTCGGATTGGATTTTGTGATCCATGCCTAACATTTGGGGCACATAAAATTGGTAGGCCTAACTTTTGGGCCACATATAATTGGCTGGTTGGATGGCACTCACACATCACGGTGGCCCCATGCAGCTCCAGGTTGGACGCATGTGATCCTCAGTCGGTGGAATATTTCAACCCTCTGAAACTGTTTTTCTTCCAATGTGGTTTATCTCTCGAGTTTTAATCGGCCGTTCATCTGAAAGCTGGTCTATGTCTTATCAGATTTGTATTTTGCGTCATTAAACTGCGGCCATGTGATGTAGAGCGGGTCGCGGACAGTTTCATGGCCAAGATGGATTAGAAAAGGCCCAGTCAACGATAGAAGTGATCCACACCGTAAGACCTTAAATTATGAGTGTCTCGCAATTTGGAACGAGTTGTTAGGCGTGAAATATATGATTTCAGGGTAGAGCGAGATATTTTAGCCACCCAACCTCGCTTACCCCGCTTTGCTGGGTTGTGCAAGCCAGATTTGCAAAATACCACTAGATCGACAATCGTTTCCCTATTTTAGTTCCGTTTTTACTATAAATAGTAAGTTTTAGTTTGATTATAACTCTTCATCCCTTGGGCTTTAGGAGTTGCACCCAACGTGAGAAGTGCTTAGAATAATTAGGAGAACAGCTTGGTGAAGCCAAATAGGACATTTACTATTTTTGGCTGAAAACCTTGTGCGCTAGTTGACATCACAACCGTCTATAAATAGTAAGTTTACTATTTATAGTAAGTTGTGAATTCTAGGAATTTTAGTTATAGTTTGATTCTGAGTTCTCTTCCATTGCTTAGTATCCCTATATAAAGAGTTGTGAACTTATTTATTTTATTTATCAATCAATTACGAATTTTATAGAATTTATTTCTATTTTGCTTGCTTTCTTTATCGTAGATTTGAGAAGTCTTTGTGAGGAGTCTAGAGAAGTTCCGTGGATTCGAAACAGTTATCCTCCTGAGGAAGATGGTGCTTGACCTCACATCCTCCCTTGCGTTAGTTTGGTATCAAAGCGAGCCCTTTCCTCGGATCTATGGCTTCTAACGATGGGTTAGGCAACAATCCCATGGACGATGCTCGGGAAAATTTACCTTTAACGGATATGGCTTTAGAAGTAGTGCAACGAGAGAACTGGCAAGTCATGCAAGGGCTATAGGCTTCCATTGATTGCATGACGGATCGCATAGCGGAAGCCCTAGGGCATCTCTGTGTTCATGGTAGTAATCCACCACTAGCTATTATTGGATCTCATGATCCCCCTGATCGCATAATAGTGCCAACAACGAACCAAAGAATCATTCCTGAGGAAGGAAGATCCAACGATGAGGAGGTCGACACATAGTCATCCAATATCCCAGACAAGGTAGTGATCAGACAGATCAGGAGTTCATGATGAGAGTCGATATTCCTAGCTTCAATGACCAACTACACATTGAGGATTTTCTCGATTGGCCTTTTGAGGTTGAGCTATTATTCGACTATATGGACATCCCTAAAGCAAAAAAAAATCAAGCTTGTGGACTACAAGTTGAAGGTGGAGCTTTAGCTTGGTGGGAGCAACCACAACTCAAATGAGCGAGACAGAAAAAAGCATCAATCTGCACATGGCAGCGGATGAAGCAACTGCTACGCGCACGATTCCTCCCTAGCGACTAGGATCAAGTGTTATTCCAACAATACCAAAATTGTCGACAGAGTAGTTGGATGGTCACTACAAGAAAAGGGGGCTTTAGCCTCGGTTCAAAATTAAGGCTAAAAAGGTTAAAAACTGAGGCTAAAGCCTTTAGCCTCAGTTTTGCCTCAGTTATCCAAACTGAGATTGAAACCCCTATGGCTAAAGGCTTTAGCCTCAGTTTTAGCAACCGAGGTTAAAATGACTTTTATAGCCTCGGTTCTTCAAGTGAGGCTAAAAGACCTTTTTAGCTTCAGTTTTTTCGAAATGAGGCTAAATCAAAATTTTAGCCTCCATTGTTTCCAACTGAGACTAAATTCAAATTTTAGCCTCGGTTGCCTCCAATTGAAGCTAAATCTATTTTTAACCTCGGTTCTCAACAATCGAGGCTAAAGCCTTTAGCCACGGGAATTTCAGCCTTGGTTCTCAACAACTGAGGCTAAATCCAAGCCTCGATTACAAATTGAGGCTAAAAATGTTTAATTTTTTTAAATATTTATTTAAACTACTAATCCATTCATTCAATCCACTCATGAAACAATCAATTATGAAAGCCATAATACCAACAAAATAGTTAACAACTCAATCAAAGAATCAATCTCACTTGTTTACTATTTAAAGTTTTCAAAACAAACTGAATCAAACTATTACACAACATTAGGTTCCACAAATAATACAAAGTCACAACGCAAGATTTGGGTATGACTTTTGCTTGGCTGATGAACAACTACAGCTTGTTCGGTTGTCCGAAATCATCTGCAAAGAAGAAGAACTCACCATTAGCAGTAATTTATTGTGGAGTCCATCATATCGACAGTTTAGATCGCTCCACTGGCATGTCCCTGGCTCCTAATTTTACTTTTTAACAGCTTTAGAGGTTTCTTTCTCAGCATTTAAATGTCAAAAAAGCAAAGTTACCATATGAAGTTTAAAATAGACTTGTTTGACACATGTACGAGCATATGGATATCCGAGAAAAAACATATGAGAGCAAAAGAAATGAAAGAAACCTTCATTGCTACTTTGCAATAAGACAGAAACATCAATATCATTGTGATATCTGTCAAAAATGGTACAGATCTTCAGTGGGGGAAAATGCTATTCAATCCAATAGTCAGTTTATGGATGCTAGCAGAATATATCAACCTGTATGCATGCACACAAACATTGTACATGTGGCACAAGCATGCAGCGATTGAATGGTAGAACGAGTGCTAGTATCAACAGACAAAAATCCCACCAGGAATAAACAAATATCCTAAAGAGGTATAAAACAGCAAGTTGGTTCAGGTCAGGTACTTAATAAGGTAGACATTTTGCGTGCGACTGTCCATGTGTCAAATGAACACAACTCCCCGTGCTATCTTCCCTATTACAACCCGAGAAAGTGACTGAACCCAAAAACAAAAACAGAAATAACTCTGCTTTTAGCCTTTTGGAACATCAGGTCAATGGAATCTTGGCAATGGTTAAGTGAGATGTGTGCAGGACCTTCTTGAAAACATCTCACTCAAGTTTATTCAATGCACACACCATGGTTCTTCACAAACTGTTTGATTAGGGACCTAATAGCTGACACTTCAAATGTGCTAGGAAGGTAAATTTTTTTAGTCTATGTATGATGGAGCATACCAGTTCAATTGTGCTTATAACCATCCAAATCTCAGAGGACATGTAATTTTATGGATACTTACAGCAGGAGAAAAAAAAAACCATAACAATAGTAGATGATTAGAACTCACTATGGAAGGGATTCCTGGATGGGTGAGAACATAAGCATATCCTTGCATGACTTTATCCGAAGGGAATGCCCATAACTGTTGTGTGGATCCTGTATCATGATTGTCGATGAATGTGACAATCTTTTCTGGCCACAATCCAATCATTCCGGGTGGCCTCCCATCCACGTCCTTCATCCGCCACAATTCCCCTTGCACTGCAGGTTGGAGAACCCCTTTAGTTGTAAAATCAAAGGCTGTCGCAATCCACCAGCTGTTTGAACCCAATCCACCAGCTCCTTCAACAATTTCAATAGTAAACCAAGCAGTTGTGGGTACTCTTTGTATGGAGCAATCACATAACTGCCAAACAAAAGAAATCAATCCGACATTAATCAAAACTAAGGATTATCGCTACGAGTTATAGAAACTTATTTAAAGGGAAACTCAAAATGCATCCCCAGTTCAATTAATATAAATGCTCACGGATCAAGAAGCAGAACAGTATAGAGTTAACCTGGGCTTGGCTTTTGTAGACACAATCATGGGGAGTTCTCATTAAAAGAAATTAGAGAGGGACCAGTTTGGACCAATACTTGCCAGGAAAAATAAAATTCACAAAGGTAGAAGCCCCTTAGAGATCACTTTTTGGGAATTGAAAATTTTTTCTTTTGTTCCTCTTAGCAAAAGCATATCATTTTATTTATTTAATGTCAATCAAATGGAACTAAAGAAAAATTTGGAATTGTATTGGTACTGAAAGAAGAAAGAAGACGGGTCCTGAGAACTGGTTATCGAGACTCTTAGAAAGCATGCCATTTGGGGCAAGCTATTACCTATCATAGCTAAGACTGGTCAATGACCATGCAATGTCAGGTGATGTAATATTAAATTGAGAACAGCAAATTAGAGGACATAGCATACCCAGTGCTCTGTACAACTTGACCAAGAGTTGCGACAGCCACTTCACGCTTTATAACAGCAGCTCCATCCAAGAGGGCTTCAACAATTACTGGCATTAGTTCACAGAGATATTGCTTCATTCCAAAACCTCCCTATAACAAGGACCACAACAAACGAATTAAGATCACACCATTGCTAATAGAGAAAAAACATTCTTGTGGAAACATGACTGGTAAGTGATTATCCTTACATCGTGTGGTCCCCAAAGTGTAATGCAGCAAGCATGTATGCTAGCCTCTATGAAAGGAGGTAGATACCAAAATGACAACATGATCACTACTTGTTACAAATTAAAGTAAACAAGCAAAAACTCCTAGAGCAATGCTTCGACAATTTAGCATCAAAATAGAACCTTTTCATCATTCCTTTTCATACCACCCACATAAAAGGTAAGCTAATTTAAAGTATCAGACTTGATGAAATTGGAACTTGTACCATAGCACACAGCGTGATTCAAAATATAACCCAAAAAATAGGGAAGTAAACCCACCACCCTAGCAAGCTCCCCAACAGTTGCAAGAACTCCAGTGACAACACCAGTATTAGCATTTGGCCCGGTGCCTTCCCTTAGCTTCACCACAAGTGCCTGAAATGTGACAACCTCACTAGATGAGATGGCATACATTTAGCTTGTACTAAGGACCAAATCACTAAGTTGACCTTGTGTATCGGAGCAATGTATGGAAGAGAAAAGTTGTGATCTGAATATTTCAAAGATAATGATGTGAAACAAATAAAAGGGCATCCATTTCCCCATAAATCAATAATATTATTAGCATGTAGATATCTTTCAGATTACCTTTGCTCAAGATGCATCAACAATTGTATGAGATGGCGACGAAGTGCAGGCAGAACATATGTTGGATTCTTTTCAGACGATCTGCCAGCAACTGATATAGCAAACTCTCGAACATCAAAATCCTATGACATGGAAAAGAAGGGGAAAAAAAAAAGAAGATAGTGAACATGCCCCTATGTTCATAAACATTTTTCAAATAAAGACAACAGTTCAAATGCTCATAGAAGAGCCATTGGCAGGTTGTAAAGATTGAACTAGAGGAAAGGAGAGAATGGTCTAACAAAAAGCGAGAGAAAAAAGAAATTCAACCGTTCAATATATGGTCTTCACTTCCTAAACAATAGAATAGATCAGAGGCCTGAAATTGACTGAAGAATAGGTCCCCCAAGTCAACATCAACGTGCATAAAAAGGTACAAACTCCACAAAAGAGAATTGATCACCAACAGCCAGCCACATGTTAACTTAGCAGGCAACCCCATCTCAACTGCCTGCATGTCACATCAGTGGGAGATCGGATCCATGCAAACTGAGACCCACCATGAAGGTCACCTGCCTCAAAAATCAGACCAATCCACTCATTAGGTGGGCCGCACCTGTGTTGTATCAGCACATCAACCCAGACTCTAGGTGCAGTAAATTAAATTAGACTCGATAGAGCCAAGTTTTCCAAGCCAAGGGGAGATCATGCAATTGAGGCTTTGTTCCCATCAACATAAAATTCCTAGGACTTCTTTTGTTTAGTTATCTACAACTTCGTCTGAAACTGGAAAATATTCTAACTGATTTTAGGGTAGCATATGGTATTCTGGTTGGAATTCTGCTGATGGAACAAGCTTTTGAAACATAACTCCAACAAATTCAACTAAGACCATTTATCTACAAGTAACGGTTCACAGGAAAAAGGAAAACTGACAATTTATAACTACAAAAGACAGAAAGGCAGTGGTTTACTTACAAGAATCCAACAGCAATTTGGTTCTCATAGTTCAAACCATCAGACATTCCTAGATCTCCACGGCGATCACCAAGAAGTAACACATTAGTTCTCTTCTTCACTGAGGCATTCGTCAGTATCTCCTAATTGGTGATGAAGTGCTGCAGCCATATCAAGAGCATGCTCATTTTTGTTCAGGACATGGATCGTCTTCCTTATCACCAAAATCAAATTGCAGAAAATACTTTTTTAAGAAATAAATGGAACAAGGTACCTTTAAAATAATAATAATAATAATAATAATAATAATAATAAGGGAACATGGTTACCTCAAACGTTATCCCGTCTAATGCCATTGCATTGCTCACTTCTTCAACATTTCTCATATCCACAAAAGCAAACTTCTTCTCGTGCTTGATGTACACATTAACCACAGCATTTGCCTATAAAAGCAAATGCCTTAAATCAGTTCCCTTCTATATTGCATGACAAAAAGGAATGATCTCAAAATACGAACAGAAGAAAGAAACTGCAATACTAATACAATATACCGACCAGGACCAGCACTTTTTCCTCCAATAGCAGACATAACACAGCTAAAAAATGTTGCAATTGTCTGTTACAAAACCAAAAGAAGAAAATGAATAGTTAGAGCATTTTAAAAACTTGGACTAGTTGTTGAAAGTTTGCTGATATCAGAAGTCAAACATAATAACCAGCTACAAGCCACTAGCTAATGGAGTTCATTAGCAAACAAAGCATGAAGCAAAAAAGCATGGCCCACCTTTTTCCCATCTGCAACCCTCATTTCAAGACCCTCACTAAGGCAAATGGCCATCAACAGCAACAGCAGCTCCTTCTCATCCTTCTCAACAACTTTATGCAAATCAGGAGCTCTTGGATTCTTTCGCGTGTCAAACACATAAATACACATAAATACGACTTGACCTGAAAAAGAAAGGACCAACTATTAAATGACATAGTCTCAAATGTTAAGGGCATGAAGGCTTGAAATAAGATGGCTTTTTTTATTCTAGATGTGGCAAATGGTCAGCCGCATCAAATCAATGTGGAAAATTTCCACGAAAAAGCTTCAGAAAAATGGCATGCACAAAAAATGGCATGCGAAAAAGGTAGAAAGAAAAGAAGCAGCAGAAGAGAAGGCGAAAGGAGAGGAAAATAGAATGTTTGGAGGAAAGGAGAAAAGCTACCTAGGTTCTAGCCCAATTTTCTATTTATATAAAAGGAACTTCAGAAAAATACAAATAGGCCTTTATTCTATCCCATATTACAAAAAGGCTCTTTCTAAATACATACCTTAACAGGTTAGAACAATGCTAATACATATATTTTTTCATTTTTTTTATTTTTTGCAAGGAATAATAACTATGACAATGCATAGTTATTAATGCTTGCACCTTTTTCCTGCATAAATTATGTGCTTGTTTGAGCAATCTCTTAATTTTGCAAGTTACACTTATTTTGCAGCAATGCTATCAAGTTTACACATGAAGGAAAGGTTGGAATAAACCTTCGTGTAGTACCTGAACAATATTCTAGACGTGGAGAGGGACATCAACATGCAGTTTCAGTGAAAGAACTAACAGGAGAAACTTCTTCTAAAGCATCTCAAAGTAGCTGCTTCCTAGAAAGCATACGCCATGGGGAAGATAATAATCAATATGGTACCACTGAAGATGGAGTAGGAAAATCAGTAGAAATCACAGCTTCGATGGATGAAGACAACAAGAAGCATCAGCATCCGCATGAAACAATAGTATGGCTACGTTGTGATGTATATGACACAGGAATTGGGATACCAGGTATTCTTGTAGTTTATGTTGTTCTTCCACTTCTCCTTTCTCTGTTATTTTTATTATTATTCCTGTTGATAAAAATATAGGTGGCACCATCCACCTTCACCAGAAAAATAAATGTATCCTTTTAGTTCCAAATGCTGTCCAATCCTGTGAAATCTGTATGAGGAATCTGATTAACTCATTTCCTGTTCATGCGACGCTGCATATAATTGTATAATTCTTGTTTCTCATCCCACATTGCTGAGCAATGTTAGTTACTTTTCATGTAACAGAAAAGGCTTTACCGACATTATTTAAAAAGTACAAGCAAATCAGTGCAGATCATGCTTGAAAGTATGGAGGAACAGGACTTGGCCTTGCCATCTGCAAACAACTGGTGAGATGTCATCTGATATTTCCTATTTTCAAGTTTTCAATTAAAAATCCTTAGGGCCTACTTGGTAGACAGCTGAAAATGGGTTCATCTCATTTTAGTTAATCATAATTATGTATAAGAGATCATAGTCTCTAATACATAATTATGATTAAGTAATGAGATGAACCCGTTTCTGGGCGTCTGCCAAACAGGCCTTTAGATCACTCTAATCCATAACAACACTTAGATATTAAATGAAGTAAACAGAATCTAGTCATGCTAAACGCAAGCCTCCATACTTTAGTCACCTAAAAATAGATGGTTAAGAAGAATAAATACAACAAAGGTCCACATTCAACAGAAATTGGCCAACCATTAGAGTATTAATTTCTTCCAATCTAGGAGATTTTTGGGGATAATCAAATCAACAGTCTGGATTACTAAACCATGGGCATTGCATGTAGCGAAATGTATGTTACTAGAATATCAGGACTATAATTCATTGTAGTTAACTTCTATTGGTAGTTTTTTACTTGAAAAAGTTGACTAAAACTTGCATTAGTTTGATTGAAGTGGAAAGATGTATCAAAACATTATTTTATGTTAGAGATATGCTCTAGTCCTCTCATAGCACTATATCATGCTCCTAGTTGAATTGGTTTGCTTGAACAGTCTATTCGTTTGATCTGAATTGTCTAATCCATTCTTGATTTGGCCTTTTGTCTGTCGCTGTCTCCTTTCCAATCCATGGATGGATGGTTTAGATTGCCTAACGAAAGTGGTTCTTTAGAATCATAAGAAATCCATGATGGGCCCTAACAAGCATATGGATTAAATTGTTCACTGGACCCATTACTGTGTAAATGGTCTTGACAGTCCATATTAAAGGGCATTGATCAAATGGTTAAAACTTGTCAGATTGGCATGATATTTGGATGTTAGTCCATGAGATGTGCATTGGACCTAATGAACAGTCCAGATTAATGGATTGAAATCAGTGTCTCAAAGCAACTAGGAGAACTATAACTTAATAGTGCTTTCAAGAGCACTGGAGCATTTCTCTTTATGTCATATCTTTATCTAAATTTAAATAAAATATTTTACTGATTATATTTTCTCTAAAACTCTAGTGCTATCTTATCTTTTTGTTGATGCTTCTAACTCAACATGTTGGGATCATTTCGAGGCAGGTGGAGCTGATGGGGGGTCATCTTACAGTGACCAGCCGAGAGAAACATGGATCAACATTTACATTTGAATTGCCTTGTCAAATTTCTCTGATGAAGGAGCCTTCTGATCACTCAGATGAACTCTCAGATATGGCTGACATGAGGCAGTTTCTGATGCCAACACCGATGAAACCAACATCGGTTATTTCCATTTTCAACCAAACAAATTGGGTTCTATGACAAGGACCAAGAACCTGCCATCAGCCAGCAAATTGAATAATCCTCTAGAAAAGCCAAAAGGTTTATCACAGGAATCCTACTCATTTCCTTCTAATAATTGTGAGTCAAGAGACCCAACTTCAGTTGAGCAGGCTCGTTCAATTGTTGGTGCTCAACAGATATTGTCTGAACTTGGAAGTTTGGCTTGGCAAGACAAGGACCCCCGTGATGAAAATCGAACAGGTCGAGCCAAGCAACGTCATGCTGCAAATGGCCTTGTTATGAATAGATATCACAAACCTAGCCCAGATTCCAACACTGTCCAAAGTGGCAGAGATTCACAACATTGTACGAGGACATGCACAGAGGTATTAATATGATTTTTTACTTTTTGCCAGATGAAGCATCTCCTTCTCCTGTACAGTACAATTTGCAACAAGAGCTCATCTGCTTATCATATTCTAGAAAGAATTTGATGAAGTTATTGGGAAGATGTACCCCAGGCTTGCATGGATGCCTCATATGTCTTATGGCAAGGTGACTTCTCAAATGGAAAAACTTAAAGGAAAACAAACATACAGGCCAGAACCATAGTTATTGTAAACAACAAGAAAAATACAGAATCAAAACAGTTAGGAAATGGAAAAAAAAAAAACAGCTGGGAAGACAGATAAATCTAAGATCTGCAAGGTTAATTGAAAATAGATCACTCCTGTCATGCTACAGCTAGTTATCCACAACCGCTCCCAAATGCAAAATTACCTAAATTGAAGATGAATCATATCCATCTCCAATGAGGATCAGTTTCTGATAGCAGAGGGAAGTAGGATGCAGGAAGTGCATGTTCCTAAAAAACACAATACATAATAGATCTTTCTCTATTCTCCTAATCTGATCAAATTTGAGATCGAGAGAAAAGGAGCGGAAGGAGCGAAATGAAAAGAATTGAGCTTACCTTGAACTGATTTGGATCTGGATCTGAATGATAAGGAGGTCTTCTAGCAGCTCTCCTTCTTCCAATCGAGAGAGAGAAAGAGAGAATGGATCTGGATCTGAATGATAAGGAGGTCTTCTAGCAGCTCCCCTTCTTCCAATCGAGAGAGAGAGAGAGAGAGAGAGAGAGAGAGAGAGAGAGAGAGAGAGAATGGATTTGGATCTGATAAGGAGGTCTTCTAGCAGCTCTCCTTCTTCCAATAGAGAGAGAGAGATAGAGAGAGAGAGAGAGAATGGATTTGGATCTGGATCTGAATGATAAGGAGGTCTTCTAGCAGCTCTCCTTCTTCTAATCGAGAGAGAGAGAGAGAGAGAGAGAGAGAGAGATTGGATTGAGGGCTTGGATCGAAGTAGAGAGAGAGAGAGAGAGAGAGAGAGAGAGGGTGTGGATGGAAGCAGAGAAGAGGTAGTGACGTTGGGTTTTTTTTTACATATAGGGTAGCTTGAGATGGAAGCGGATTGCGTACTGAGTGTATCAGATCCAAACCGTCCGTTAATAACTCATATACAGTGCATGAGAACATGCACCTGATTCACGGTTTGGATTGCACGCACACACCAGGGTGTGTCCCAAGGAAGTTTGAACGTATGGGAATTCATGCGTTTACCGTATCCGATTCTTCTGGCTCCATCGTCTATCCCTTCTTGATCATCTTATCTTCTTGGATGAAGGGCTCAGACTCGTTGGATGGTTCACCACCATTTAAAAGATACTGGTGACTCACCACCATAAACGTAGCATACACGTGATGCAATCTAAACCGTCCAGATTGCCAACCTATTCGTGGGAGCAAATGAGATTACTAGAATCATCCAACCATTGAGTATTTTCAACCATTTTCCATCCACATTAATTGTAACAAGATGGACGGATCCAATTGATGCATGATCCTGACACGTTTAGTGTGAAGAGATGGCTCTATTTCATTTCCAATCATCCAGCTTTACCGTATCATGGGTACTCGCTCCCTTTATCAGTCTCCGTCATACGTGGGACACATCTTGGCTCATCGGAACCGTTGATCAATGCGTGCAACATCCATCCCACTCATCAGATAGGACCCACAACCGAAGTTGATGTAGGATGAACCACCTCCCTACGGGGTCTGCATGGCGGAAAACAACCAACACGTGCCAAGTTGGAAGAGACGAGCATCTACTACTTTTCATTTTGACCATCCATTATATTTGCAAACCATTTACCGGTTTGGATTGAGGTACCTGTACAACCACGCATACAGCGTTATGCGTGTATATAAATCATCATGCGCAGTGAGAGTATTCATGCTTTTCTCTCTGTACGTACGACCAACACAATGAAAGTTGTTAGTCGCGGCACATGTCTCCACAAGGCCCTGGCATGTGTAATCCGAACCCTTCATTAGGTGGGGCCTAAACTCAAGCTGGTCCACGTATCAAGTGGCCACATTTATGTTCAACATAGTCACCATATCCAAATGTTGACTAATTTCGTACATGCATGGTCTGCCAGACGACAAGACGATTGTTTTCCTGAATTTTTCATTTTTATTTTTTTATTAGTGCATGTTCCCATGGACTCCATATGATGAATAGATCAGAGAACATTTGTGCTGCAAGTTGCTTCTTCTAACCCAAAAGGGCGTACTTTTGGGCTCAGTTGCTTAACAACCGAGGCAAAAGGGCAGACTTTTGGCCTCAGTTTTTCAATAACCGAGGCAAAAGGGCAGACTTTTGGCCTCACTTTCAAAACAACCGAGGCAAAAGGATAGACTTTTGGCCTCATTTGCTCACCAACCAAGACAAAAGGGCAGACTTTTGGCCTTAGTTTCTCAACAAGCGAGGCAAAATGGCAGACTTTTGACCTCAGTTTCTAACCAATCGAGGCAAAATGGTAGACATTTGGCCTCAGTTCTCATCAATTGAGGCAAAAGGGCAGACTTTTGCCCTCAGTTCTCAACAACCGAGGCAAAAGGGTAGACTTTTAGCCTCAGTTGCTCACCAACCAAGGCAAAAGGGTAGACTTTTGGCCACAATTTCTCACCAACCGAGGCAAAAAAGTAGACTTTTGCCCTCAGTTCTCAACAATTGAGGCAAAAGGGCGGACTTTTAGCCTCAGTTGCTCACCTATCGAGGCAAAAGAGCAGACTTATGGCCTCAGTTTCTCACCAAATGAGGCAAAAAGGCAGACTTTTGCCCTCAGTTCTCAACAACTGGGGCATAAGGGCGGACTTATAACCTCAGTTGCTCACCAACCGAAGCAAAAGGGCAAACTTTTGGCCTCGGTTTCTCACCAACCGAGGCAAAAGGGCAGACTTTTGGCCTCAGTTTCTCACCAATCGAGGCAAAAGGATAGACTTTTAAGCCTCAGTTGCTCACCAATTGAAGCAAAAGGACAAACTTTTGGCCTCAGTTTCTCACCAACCGAGGCAAAAAATGAATTTTTAACCTCAATTCCTTTACAACCGAGGCTAAAAACCACATTTAGCCTCCTTTTATTGAACTGAGGCTAAAAAAATTGAGGCTAAAGGCCTACTTTCTTGTAGTGGGTGAGAGATTACGTAGAAGAATTTTACCGCTTAGTGGCGCATAACAATTTGGACAAAACTGAATTGCAGCAAGTCACCCGATTCAACGGTGGATTGCGTATGTCGATCCAGGAGCGAGTCCAGATGCAGTTCGTTTAGATGATGAATGATGAAATCAAGTTGGCTACTCAAGTGGAATTACAACTTGAATATCCCAACACACGGATCTATCCTACCGCTAGGGTTGCCGTGACAACCCCGAATCAGGGAGCTTCATAGCCCAAGGGGAAGGAACCTGTAAGAGCATGCACTTAACCTTCTACACCCGTGAATTGGGATCAAGGAAGCGGACAAACTAGGCCCCAAAGGGGTGTATCGATTGTCGCTGGCCCAAGTAGGATCTCGAACCCCTATGCTCGGCTAAGGCTGGACCATTGCTTTCATTGTGGCTAGCTGGGTCACCTATCAAATACTTGTCCCCAATGACAAGTGGCGAACCTCACCATCAATGATGGTAATGCTAAAAATTTCGACGAGGATCCGGGAATTGAGGAACCAGAGCACGACATAGAAGACGAGACAGATGAGTCAGGTTGGGTCCAGTAGGATCATGGTGAATTACTCATCATAAGGCGACTATTTTATGTGCCAAGGAAAGAAGTACACCCACAACGACATATCATCTTCTGAACTAGGCGTATGGTGAATCAAAAAGTCTGTGATGTGATCATCGATAGTGAGAGTAGCAGGAACATCATCTCTAGGGTAATGGTAGAAAAATTGTAATTGAAAACGGAGCGTCATCCCTCCACATACAAGATTGGTTGGATCAAGAATATTAGTAAAATAAAGGTAACTAAATAGTGCACCATATCCTGTTCAGTTGACAAAATTATAAGGATGAAGTAGTATGCGATGTGGTTGACATTGAAGTTTGTCAAATACTACTCGGTCGACCCCAATAATCCGACAGGGACGCCACTTATAAAGGGCGAGATAATGTGTATATTTTCGTCAAGGATGACCGGAAAACCATATTGGCCCCTATGATCTAGAGGGACCACCCGAAACTTCTAAAGTGAAGGGTCGTTTCCTCTTAACCATACGAGACTTTGTAGAGGAATACAAAGAAACAGGACAAGCATATGCAGTAATTGTAAAAGGGAAAGAGCTCGATCCCACCAACATCCCTAATGAATTAAAACCCTTACCACATGAGTTTAAAGAAATTTAGCTTGATGACCTTACGGATGGATTACCTCCCATGCGAGACATCCAACATCATATTGACATTGTTCGTAGGTCCAGCTTACCCAATCGTCCTCACTATCAGATGAGTCCGAAGGAGCACGAAACTATGTAAAGACAAGTGGAAGAACTAATCCGTAAGGGTGTTATTCGAGAAAGTATGAGCTCATGCACCGTACTGACTCTATTAACTCATAAGAAAGATGAGATCAGCGCATGTATGTCGACAGCCGAGCCATCAAAAAAATCACCATGGCTGGATGATATGTTGGACATGCTTAAGGACGTGACATTATTCTCTAAATTGGGTCTAAGGAGCAGCTACCACCAGATTTGAATACGGCTGGGTGATGAGTGAAAAATGGCCTTTAAGACCAAGGAATGATTGTAAGAATGGATGGTCATGCCCTTCGGTCTTTTGAACGCGCCTAGCACATTCATGAGGTTGATGAACTAAGTTCTGAAACCTTTCATTAGGCAGTTCATTGTGGTTTATTTCGATAATATTTTGATATAAAGTCAAGACGAAGCCACCCATATGACCTCAGGAAGGTCCTTTAAGTGCTCACTGAAAATAAACTGTATCTCAATTTAAAAAAGTACAGTTTCATGACCGATAGCCTGTTGTTTTTGGGCTTTGTCGTAAGATCCATAAGCATTCGGGTGGATGAGAAAAAGGTGAAGGCAACCAGGGAATGACCGGTTTTTACAAATATTCACGAAGTACGAACCAGTTTTCAAAATATTCACGAAGTACAAAGCTTTCATAGACTGACAACATTTTGTTGTCGGTTCGTGAAGAATTTTAGTACTACTGTGTCACCAATCATAGATTGCATGAAGAAGGGATAGTTTTTGTGGACTATCGAAGCCTCTAGGAGCTTTGCTGAAATTAAGTGCAGGTTGTCGACAACCTTCGTTCTTGTACTTTCCAACTTCAATAAACTGTTTGATGTCCAATGTGATGCCTTATATGTTAGAATTGGGGGAGTTTTGTCTCAAGAAGGCAGGCCGGTAACCTTCTATAGTGAGAAACTTAGCGATGCACGCAAGAAGTGGTCTACATATGAGATCGAATTGTACGTAGTGGTCCGGGCACTGTGACACTGGCGACATTATTTAATTCAAAGGGAATTCATACTTTACACAGGCCATCAAGCTCTCGAATTTATTAATAGCCAAGCTAATGTTAACTGCATGCATGCTAGGTGGATTTCATTTTTGCAGGAATTTACGTTCCTACTGAAAATAAGTTTGGATAACAGAACAAAATAGTTGATGCATTGAGTCGCCATGCAACTTTGTTAGTCACTGTGAGCAATGAGGTTGTCGGGTTCGAGTGCCTCAAAGACATATATGCCGATGACGACGACTTCAAGGATGTATGAGTTAGGTGCCAAGAAGGTCACGCCGGTGACCTACATATGAAAAACGGGTTCCTATTCAAGGGGAATCGACTGTGCATCCCCACAAGTTTGTTAAGGGAACAAATCATCTAAGAGCTATATGGAGGTGGCCTTAGTGGACACTTTGGGTGAGACAAGATGTGAGATCTTGTGGAAGAGCGATATTACTGGCCGCAATTGGTATTTGATGTGGGAAAAATAGTTCAACGTTGTTCAGTTTGTCAGACCTCCAAGGGACAATCTCAGAATACGGGCCTCTATACCCTGTTACCTGTGCATGATGGCCCTTGGGAGGATTTATTTATGGACTTCGTGTTTGGTCTCTCACGAACACAACACGACATGGATTCAGTATTCATAGTGGTAGATCGTTTCTCCAAGATGACGCACTTTATCCCATGTAAGAACACTCTCAATGCAACACATGTGGTGAATTTATTTTTCAGAGAGATTGTGCGGCTACACAGGGTTCCTAAGACTATTATTTCTGGCCATGACACGAAGTTCATTAGCCACTTTTGGCAGACTTTGTGGACTCGATTCGATACATGACTTAATTTCAGCAACGACTACCACTATAGACTGACGGGCAAATCGAGATTGTGAATCGCACGTTGGGAAACCTCATTCGATGTATTTCAGAAGAAAAACTGAAGCAGTGGGATTTGACCTTGTCTTAAGCAAAGTTTGCATTCAACAACATGGTGAACCGCTTGATAGGAAAATTCTTGTTCCAGATTGTTTAGGGACGAGTGCCTCGCCACACACTTGACTTGGTCCCCCTGCCCAAGCTCTCGGGCATGAGCATTGTAGCAGAACATATGGCAGACAGGATCATGGGCATTTATACGGGGGTGCAGACCAAGTTACAAGCCTCGAATGAGAAGTACAAGGAGTAAGCGGACAAGCATCGACAACAAAAAGTGTTCGAGGTGGGTGAGCACGTCATTGTCCATTTGTACAAAGAAAGATTTCCGACCGGGACGTACAACAAGTTGCAGAATAAGAAGATTGGACCGGTACCAATCATTCGAAAGATCAATGACAATGCTTACATTGTTGATCTTCCAGATAACATGGTGATCTCACGGACTTTCAACATCGCGGACTTGACCGAGTATCATGAACCATAGCAGGACGAGAACTCAAGGACAAGTTCTTTTGAAGTGGAGGGGACTAATGTAGAGCGGGTCACGAACAGTTTCATGGCTAAGATGGATCAGAAAAGGCCCGGTCAACGATAGAAGTGATCTAGACCGTAAGACCTTAAATCAGGCGTATCTCGCAATCTAGAACGAGTTATCGGGCATAAAATATATGATTTTGTGGTAGAACAAGCTACTTTAGCCACCCAACCCTGTTGTGTCGGGTTATATAAGCCGTATTTACAAAATACCACCAGATCGACAGTCGTTTCCTTATTTTATTTCCATTTTTACTATAAATAGTAAGTTTTAGTTTGATTATAACTCTTCATCCCTTGGGCTTTAGGAGTTGCGCTCAACGCGAGAAGTGCTTAGAATAATTAGGAGAACAACTTAGTGAAGCTAAATTGGACAATTACTATTTTTGGCCAAAAACCCTGCACACTAGTAAACATCACGACCGTCTATAAATAGTAAGTTTACTATTTATAGTAAGTTGCGAATTCTGGAAGTTTTAGTTATGGTTTGATTCTAATTTCTCTCCCATTGCTTAGTATCCCTATTTAAAGGGTTGTGAACTCGTTTATTTCATTAATCAATCAAATACAAATTTTATAAAATTTATTTATATTTTGCTTGTTTTCTTTCTCGTGGATTCAAGAAGTCTCTGTGAGGAGTCTAGAGAAGTCCCATGGATCTGGAACAGTTACCCTCATGAGGAAGATGGTGCTTGACCTCACGTCCTCCCTTGCGTCGATTAAGACAATACAACTCTTCAGTTGCATATTTCGATGCAGGTAGCCAACCATCTTGTTATAGTTTTTCGTTGGTCCATAATAGCAAAATCGCAACATGGTTTAATGATTTGACATATGCTGTAAACACCCACCTCAACTTTTTTGTTATACACAATGGAAAACATCTTGAACTCGCTGGCCAAGAAGCAAGTAAATTGGGATTATTAGGGGTGGTAATGGGTCCACTCAGCCGACAGATTAACTGAGCTAATTCCAATCTGGCAATGTGTCAATTATAGAGGATGTCAAGTTGGGTTTGGTTTGGGTAGTTCTGGTTGGAATTGGGGTTGGTTGGGGTTGCTAGTTGCGTCTTGTGGAATGTCCAAACCAAAATGTTTAGATTCATCCAGATACATGCTTCTTGCTATTTTCTATATTCAACCAGATACATCCTCCCCTAGCATTTTCTAGGTTCATCCAGATTCATTCTCCCTAGAATTTCAGATTCATCCAGCAAATTCATCCTCTCTGTCTAATATAGATTCATCCAGAAAAATGTTTGGCTGCCTAATGTTATTTGTTATTTTTAGAAATTTGTAGTGTATTTACTCCTAGTGAATGTATCATATGAGGGCAGTAGTGTCTTTTGTAATCTCTTGCTATTGTTAAACATATAAATAGGAATGTTGAAAACAGGTAGCTGCATTAGGAAAAGTAGCAAGTTCCTTTTAAAGCAGTAGCTTGGTTTTGAAAAAGTAAATTATAATATATTTTCCTTCTCTCCCTTGCAAGTGGAGGTGCACTTGTCACCATTTGGGATTTGTAAAGCCAACAAACTGGTATCAAAGCGCCAGGTTTCTGGTTGAAGTCGGCAACAATTTTCAGCCAACAGAATTTTTTTTTTTTGAAAAAATCTGTTGAAGAAATTAAAAAAAATAGAATTCTATTTTTCCTTCTCTAAAAATTAAATTGTTTGGGTCATCTTAAGGCTTCTTAAAGAAAATTTGTTTTATCCATAAAGAACTTGTTTGTGTAAAGATGGCCACCACAATCCATCTGTAATTTCCAAAGTTGTCTAAGGACAACTATGAAAATTGGTGCATTCGGATGAAGGCTTTATTCGGCTCATAAGATCTATAGGAGATTGTCATCAACGGGTTCATAGAGCCCACTACAGAGCAAAAAGCCGCCTACTCCGTCGAATAAAAGGCCGCCCTCAAAGATCAAAGGAAGAAGGACAAGAAGGGCATTGTTTCTTGTCTATCAAGGGTTGAATGAATCCACCTTTGAAAGGATCACTGAAACGACATCAAGCAAGCAAACATGGGAGACACTAAGTACCATCTTCATGGGTGTGGATCATGTAAATAGAATCAGGCTATAAACACTTAGAGCCGAGTTCGAGGTTGCTTACATGAAGGAAGGTGAGAGTATCTTGGATTTTTTTCATGACTACTCGTTATTGGTAATAACTTGAAAAGAAATGGTGAAATGATCGAAGACATTCGTGTGGTTGAAAAGGTGCTTCGATCCCTCACAACCAAGTTTGAACATGTGGTTGTGACTATTGAAGAATTAACGAATGCAAAAGAATGCCAGATCTATGATGCTAGAACAAGCATTGGAGTCAAGATTGGCTCTAAATGAACAAAAGACCAATCATGGTCGTGGAAGCTCCCATTTTTTAGGTGGACGCACCAAGAGCGATCGTGCAGGAGGAAGAGGGTGTGGATATAATCCAAGTAATCCACAAAATTTTACCAATTTTCATGGTAGAGGAAATGGTAAAAGCCGATCCACACGAGGTTGTGGAAATATAAAAAATATTGAGTGCGAAAATTACAACAAGTTCGGCCATTATACATCAGATTGTTGGAGCAAGCCAATGAATCAAGATGAACGATCCAACTATGCTGAAGCATCAAATCATGAAGAAGAAAAAACCACATTCTTCCTTACATAAGAGAAAGGTCGTGATCAGTTAGATGTGTGGTATCTTGACATGGGTGCAAGCAATCGCATGTGCGGTGACAAAAAGCTATTAATGGAACTCACAGAAGGAGTTCATCGGAGACTCATCAAAAATTCTGATGAAAGGTAAAGGTAAAATTAAAATTTACCCGAAAAATGGTGAGCCACAATTCATCTCTAATGTATATCACGTACCCAACATGAAAAGTAACATCCTCAGCATCAGCTAACTACTTGAAAAGGGGTATGTGATACACATCGAGAAATCATTTATGTCACTAAAAGATACATGCGGTAGACATGTGGCACGGGTCTAAATGATGAAAAATCGAATGTTCCCACTTCATATAAACACAAGGCTCGAGAAGTGTCTTTATGGATGTGCCAACAATGAATCATGGAAGTGGCATCTTTGCTTTGGCCATCTAAACTTTAATGGCCTTAAGCTCCTATCATCATCAAGCATGGTGCATGGATTGCTTTCTATTGAAGATCCATAACATGTGTGTGAGGTGTGCACACTTGGCAAGCAATAAAGGAACTCTTTACTAGTTGGAGTATCTCGAAGAGAAAATGAGTCATTACAATTGGTTCACACTAATATTTGTGGACCCATGGAGACACCATCTCTCGGAGGTAACAAATATCTCATTACCTTCATTAATGGTTAAAATAGAAAACTTTGGTTATTCTGCCTTAAAAAAAAGTCTGCAGCCTTTTTTAGCTTTAAAAATTTCAAAGCTCGAGTTGAAAATGAAAGTGGTTACAAAATCAAGGTCCTTAGATCTAATAGAGGTGGGAAGTACACCTCAAATATTTTTCGAGAATATTGTAGGGAACATGACATTAAATAGTAGCACACTGTAGCTTACATACCACAACATAAAGGAATTGCGGAATGGAAGAACTACATCAATCTTGATATGATGAGGACCACGTTGAAGGAGAAAGGCCTACCGAAGAGCTTCTGGGGAGAGGCAGTTGCATGTACTGCATATCTGTTCAATCGGTGTCCCACTAAGAGCGTGGCACACCTTAAAATCTTTCGGTGTGTTTCCTATGCTCAAGTTATAGAAACAAGAAGAAAAAGACTTGATGATCGTGGCGAGAAGTGTATCTTCATTGGCTACAACGAAGAGTCAAAGGTATACAAGCTCTACAACTCACTAACTAACAAGGTAGTGGTAAGTAGAGATGTGGTTTCTGCGAGGAAGAAGCTTGGAAGTGGAACCAGGAAGATTCGACCAAAGAAAATCAGGTCGAGGTCGAAGAATATGAAGAAAAGAGGCATGTGAATCAGGAGCAGACACTCACATCACCCCCTTCGGATTGCAGAAGTCCAGGAGTACGTTCCATCTTCCCTGAAAATACTTCATCAAATAAGAATTCAGCCAACACATCTTTATCTAATTCTCCTTCACCCTTAGCTCCCATCAAAATGAGAAGCCTCAACGAGATTTACGCAGAAATTGAGGAAGTGAATTTTCTCTGCCTGTATGCAGACCATAAGCCTCTCACATTCAAGGAGGCCGTGAATAAAGAATGTTGGAGAAAGGCTATGGAAGAAGAGATCCATGTTATTGAGAAAAATCACACATGGGAGCTGAACATATTCCCTAAAGGCTAGAAGACCATTAGTCTCAAATGAGTGTATAAAATCAAGCGAAATGCCTATGGCAAGATCGAACGATATAAGATAAGGCTCGTAGCAAAAGGCTACAAAAAGAAATATGAATTGATTATGAAGAGGTTTTCACCCCAGTTGCTCGCCTTGACATTGTGAGGATGTTTATCTCCCTTGCGGCTCATCACAGTTGGATGATTTACCAATTGGATGTGAAATCTGCATTTTTAAATGGAATACTCGAAGAAGAAGTCTACATTGACCAGCCTGAAGGCTTTGTCATGCAAGAGGAGGAACACAATGTGTATCGGCTGAAGAAAGCCTTATATGGGTTGAAGCAAGCCCCTCGGCTTGGAATGCACGGATCGATGACTATCTTCAAGAGAATGGTTTCGTCAAATGTTCATATGAGCATGCTGTCTATATAAAGAAGAATGCCTATGGTGATTTGCTTATAACTTGTTTATATGTTGATGATCTGCTGTTCATAGGAAATAGCAAGGCGATGTTTGAAGAATTCAAGCAGGCTATGTTCAATGAGTTCGAGATGACTGACGGTGGATTGATATCTTTCTTCTTGGGCATCGAAGTGAAACAACAAGTCGGCGGCATTTATATATCATATAAGAAGTACGCAAAAGAACTTCTTGAGAAGTTTTGGATGACCGATTGTAAAGGCGCGAATACACCTGTTGCAACAGGCCTGAAGCTGGTAAAAGAAGGATAAGGAAGAAGCGTGGACTTGACTCTATTCAAGAGTCTGATTGGAAGTCTCGGATACCTCACAATCACTAGGCCAGATATTGTTTACTGTATTGGGCTTCTAAGCAGGTACATGGAAGTACCAAAAGAATCACACTGGCTCGCTGTAAAAAAGAATCCTTAGGTATGTCAAAGGAATCATAAAATTCGATTTATTCTATCTATACAATGATAAAGCAATATTATATGGATACTCAGACAGTGATTGGGGAGGTGATCAAGATGAAAGAAAAAGTACCACAGGATATGTATTCTATCTCGAGTCGACTGCCTTCACATGGAACTCAAAGAAGCAACATGTGGTTGCTTTGTCCACTTGTGAAGCAGAGTATGTAGTAGCATCATCCATAGTCTGTGAGTAATATGGTTGAAGAACCTGCGAAAGGAGCCGAAACATCCACAGGAGAAATCCACAATTATATACGTGGATGACAAGTCGGCAATCGAACTTGCCAAAAATCCGGTGCAGCATGGAAGGAGCAAGCACATTGATACTAGGTATCACTTCCTAAGATATTGAGTAAAGTAGAAAACGGTGAAATTGGAGTACTGTCATACTACTAAACAGGTGACAGATATTTTCACCAAGGCATTATCGACAGATGCATTTAGACGACTAAGGTCGATGCTCAGAATGAAGCCGGTTTTGGTTTGAATGGGAGTGTTGGAACGTCCAAACCAATCTGTTCAGATTCATCAAGATACATGCTTCTTGCTATTTTCTGGATTCAACTAGATACATCCTCCCCTAGCATTTTCCAAGTTCATCCAGATCCAGTCTCCCTAGAATTTCAGATTCATCCAACAAATTCATCCTCCATGTCTAATACAAATTCATCCAGAAAAATGTTTGGCTGCCTAATGTTATTTATTATTTTTAGAAATTTGTTGTGTATTTACTCCCGGTGAATGTCTCATATAGGGGTAGTAATGTCTTTTGTAATCTCTTGCTAAACTTATAAATAGGAATGTTGAAAACAGGTAGCTGCATCAGGAACAGCAGCGAGTTCTTTTTACAGCAGTAGCTTGGTTTTGAAAAAGTAAATTATAATATTTTTTCTCTCCCTTGCAAGTGGAGGTGCACTTGTCACCATTTGGGCTTTGTAAAGCCAACAGGGTCCTACTTCAGTCTAGGCGGGCTCGGGTTAACCTTCAACCTGACCCAATTCGCGCGAGCTGCACCTCTATGTATTGCAGCCAGATAGATTACTGAACGATTGGATAGATCTCAAGTGATGATCCTGTAGCCATGTGGCATGTGTGAATTGAGCCACACGTGCACGATCGAGCTGCACCTCTATATATTAATTGCAGCGGGATGGATTATTGAACAATTGGATAGATCTCAAGTGATGATCTTGTAGCCATGGACATGTGTGAATTGAGCCACACGTGCACGAGCTGCAAGATATATGCTAGCATAAGATATTTATTTAAAAAAAAAAAAAAAAAAAAAAAAAAAAAAACACTTTGCCAAAGCCTGACAAAGAGTTTCAATCAATCTACAAATGCCATTGGAATTTTTTTTTTTCAATATTAACTAAGCCATTCGATATTAGTTTTCGTAATCCTCAATTTAAGCTCAAAACATATGAATCTTCCCTACATGGTGAGGGTATGTCTTCTATGTCTCTCTTGGGTTGAACCCATCTACCCGAAGAGTTGCGCACAAGTCCCTTGTTGGCTAGCTGGTACCAGCACTCCGGAATTTTCAGCTCATTCACCAGCATTCCACAAGCCTTGTTCACCAATGCCACATCCCGCTGAGCATCCTTACGGAAGCCCGTTACAGAAGTATCGAAACCATCCACTAGGTGAAGGTACGTCTCTAGGCTATGTGTACCAGGCACATTGAATCTGTGCTTTAGATAAGGGGACGAACGTGTATCCAGCTTCAATTCAGTCCCCACATGTGTGTACACCCAGTCAAGTGTCCCAGTGATCTCTTCGAAAATCTCCAGGTGCTCATTGAAAATGATCCCTGGCATCATCGGGACGACATCTTGCTTGATCACGACCCGCAATATCTTCACTTGCATTTGATTGAGCTTGTCTCTAAATGCATTGTTGCCGACTCGTGGGGCCCCAAAAGAGATGACACTGATTGGGAGGTCGGGGAGGGAGGAGGCGACCTCGTAAGCGTTGAGGAGAGCTAGGGCCCCACCTAGGCTGTGGCCAGTGATGGTGACGCCCACCTCTTCACCCATCTGTTTGTACAAGTTCACAAGCTTTCTCACTTCTCCCATCACTTGCTCTGATGCACTTGACTTGTTGTACCTAGTTGAGTCACACTTAGATGTGTAGATACTGTGGAACCCATGTTCCACCCTCACATCATCATCCCCAATGGGCTCAAGCTTCCTTTGAAGGTCTTCATACCACTCCAAGGGTGCGACAGTCCCACGCCATGCCACAACAATGTCCCTACGTCCGATCCTGCACGACTCATCATCATCGCTGACTGCGATGTAGCCCATCCAATTGGAATCTTTGCTCCATGCATCCAACAGGTGGGACCGCTCCATCCAACGGGGCAAGTCAATGTGGGACATGGCATGGATGTATTTGGTCACCTTGTAACCATGTTTAGTGAGGTCCAACTGCTCAAAGAGCCTCTGCCGATTGTATCGGCAACTCCCACAGTACTCAGAGAAGGAATCAAAGTCAAAAGCATCGTATGTTGCTTGCGCGAATTCCCCATACTTCAAGATCTCCTGTCGGAGCCATGGACGCAATGGATCAATTAAGTGGGTCCAATCTGATGAACTGTGGATCTCATGCCATTTCATGGCGATGTCTTCCTTAATGGGCGTTGTTGAAACCATCTGACCGTCGATGTCTCGGGGAAGTTGTAGGCCAGTGGTGCCTAAATGGAGATGGATGAGGTTTGAGAGTTGTTGGGGGAGATGGAGGCTCTGAATTGGCCACAGATGACGCGGATCAACGGCGATCCCTTGAGTGGCACTGATCGGACAGCGGGCTAGGTTCTGGCTTTTATAACCTTTGGGAGTGGGGTGATGAAGATGGATGGTGGGCACGATTGCACGCATGACGAGAGTCTCAAAAGATCGCCTGGAATTTGTATTTGGGGTCCTTGGAAAGTTTGAGAGCTTCTTTGAATCTTTGAACGTGAAGAAGTGTATATATTACAAGGAGTCAGTACGTGAGAAATTTCGGAGAAGCCTACCACGAGTTGAGTTGTCATTGACGTTGACTGGGTGTTCGTAAAAAATTGACGTACGGAAATCGTCAACAACACCTGCCTTGTTTTTTTATATAAAATCCACTCCGTTCATCACGTGAGAATCATTTTCTCGACCGTAATAGTGAATATGTGCACGCTTAAAAGTTCATATTGGACACACCAATGGGTACAATGTAACATTTCTACCAAAACCGCAAAGTTCAAATTATGTGACCTGATTATCAGTCTCATATTATTATTATTATTATTATTTTAATGTTTACATTCTCTTCATCCCGTTGAGTTACACCCGATTGACGAGTTTGATGAAAGATGCAGGTCGCTCCACACACGAACCTATGGTTGGCATCCCATCCGCATTGTGGATCTAGCTGATTTTTGTCTTAAGAGGCTCGAATAGAGGATAAAACCTGATAGACGGAGTGGATTTCACATATATAACATGGTGACCACCTATACTTGTGTGTTTCACGCAACGGTGGTGCAGAGGATTCCGGTCCTAACAGACCACTGGATTTTGCCATTGAAGAAGTGACTCGGCTACTGGTTGGTCCAGGATGGGCCACGCTGGCAGGCAAGGTCCAGCTGCTTAAGATCCGGGTAGGCCCCTATATGTATGCTCAAAAGTCATTTCGATTCCCTGATTAGGTGGACCACACTTAGATAACAAACAGGCACCATATATGGTGGATATATCCGAGAGGTGTAACACATGGTCACCCAGTTGATTGACTGAAGACTCCATTGACTCAACCGTTACTCGATTAGACTAAATGAAATCTTGAACCCAAAAGCTGACCATATCGGTGTGTCTCACACTCTGAATTTTTTTATTTTTAAAAAAGGACTTTTGAGTCAACTTGATCCGAGTCGTGCACGAAAGCGGATTAAGTGCCCCCTTACCGTGGGGTTATCGTGGGGGCCCCACCTTGATGTATGTATTATGTATCCACACCGTCCATCCATTTTTACACATCATTTTAGGGAATTATCCTAAAAATGAATCAGATGCAATTACCGGGTGGACTATACCATAGGAAATAGTGTTGTTTGACTATTAATGGGCCACAAAAGTTTTAAATCAATCCAATATTTGTTTATTCCCTTCATCAAGGCTCATGAGACCTTATTAACAAATTAGATGGTAAATTAATACTACCTAAGCATTAAGGTGCGCCCTAAGAAGCTTTTATTGGTACTGGGATCAAACACCACTGTTTCTTAGGGTATGGTCCACCTGATAATTGGATCTGCTTCATTTCATTTTTTGGATAATATTCTAAAATGATATGGAAAAACGGATGGGCGAAGTCTATACATAGTACATACATCAAGGTGGACCCATGTTAACCCCATGGTAAGGGCCGCACCGTCTCCTGGGAGGCCCAGGTCTCACCTAATCTGCTCTTGTGGTTCACCTATTATGGAATTGCATTAGATGGGATTAATGTTGTTATTGCATGGTGATTGCATGTCTGGAAATACCATGGTATTTTGACCATATGATGTTTGGGATTATATTTTTTCTCAGGCAAAAACAGAATATTCAGCAAAACTACCATTTGACATATATGGAATTGTAATTAATGGACCAAATTCATAGCTGATGTCAGTCACTTGCACGCGTGTACGACTGTAATATTATATGTAAACGATGCATATGGTTAGACCGTGTTGTGGTTCATTTTCAAATTTGGTAACATGGTGAATGTGGACGTGCCAAAATTGAATGCGCGGCTCAATTCAAACCAAACAACTATGACCCAAAGCATCAAGATAGGCAAATACGTAGTATATAACCAAGATTGAACAAGATTGGTCACTCATTCAACCATTTGAACAATATTTAAAGTGATCACGATTATTATAGAATAGGGTTTGTCATCTGAAAATGGGTCCCACATCTGCCTTCCGTACGAAATGAATTTTCAATACAGATAAAAACAAAAGGAAATTCTTACTGTCATTCGTGAAGAATAATTGCAAAATACCTTTCTGAATATAGAACTTGCTTGATACTTGAAACTGAATCTAACATATAAGCGTAAACCCAAATTACAACTAGAGTTAACAAGTACTTGATTACAGCTACTCAATTATTAGTATTGATTGCTGCCAACGTTTACACTAATAAATATAAATGACTAGTGATGATAATATTATAGTAATGATAATGATAATGCTAAGGAACACAAAGTAATTGAAAGATACATTTGATTTTATTTGGTTTGTTTGGTTGGCATGAGACGATTTCTTTTATTGACTTCTTTCATTATTTATAGCATTAGATCAATCATTCAATGATCATGATAATTGGTTTAGCACTAATTTCCTTTCTTGCTTCTAAGCCTACCATTTGTCATGATAACTGCTTCAAAACATCCACTCCACTTTTTGCTCGACCACCCTCACTCAGCGGATGACGTACGGGGCAATGCTTGGTAGATACCATTTATATTTCCGTAAAATCCTCTTCGAATATCTCTAAAAATATTCTCATACATTATGCAACTCTCTCCTGATTACTCCCAACCTTTCTTGATTGGCTCTTGCATGAATTGGCAGATATAGGGATGAACATTGCCCCCCCATGTCGCTTCGTCTTTGAGTAAAAGGTGAAAGTAACATATGTCTCTTCATTAATGCAGTCGTCCTTTAAACCACGTGGCAATGCTTCACTTGTCATATCTGACTAACATAATTTTGAATGATGGTTCTAGTTTTTCTTTTTAGAATAAAGAGCTATTCCCATAGCGACGCATATATAAGCTTTGTACCATACGAGAAAATAATGATACCCAAATTAATGCATAAGATTTCGACCAATATATACATCATTTCAACACATTCTTCCACTTCTCATGCTTTCTTCCCTACTTCATCTCCGAAACTCAAATTAACTTTCTCATTCTTGTAATGGCCGCTTCTTCAACTTTTATTCTCCAACCTTCTAACAAGACGATCTGACAATGTTTTCAACGACCTCTCCAAGAAGTTTACTAATGATATTATATTCAAATCACCAATTGAAGATTACTACTATATGGGACCATCTTTTCTTCTTGATGTCAAACTTGATGAGATTCGTTCAATGGATATCTTCTTCCCGAATTTTCATGGTGAAATGCTAGTAATCTAATCTGAATTAGTTTCAAATCCTTTACACGCTCTAAAAAATCCATGATCCTTGTTAAAACCCTTACTAGGATAGAATGATTGGTTCGACTGCATCGTTGCCCAACATGAAACCTCTCGGAGAGAATCCGACATCTATGAATGTACGAAATTATTACTGTTTGACTATGCATTAGATCCTCCTCTTCTTACTGCAACGTTAACATTTTGGAGCTCATCTATTAACATATTCTTCTTCGGATGCGGTCTTATAAGTCCAATGATTTTGGACATTTCTGCTCTTAAACAACTTCTTCCTTTTGGCGAGGCAGTCTTCCCAAGCTGTGCTTAAAAGGAATAAAAATATTTCACCAATAAGGCTAACGAAGCCTATTCCTAATTCATGCAAGCTATTGTAAATATGATGTTGAGGTGTGGAGCCAGCACACCAGAGTGTTGCTCGACTGGTCAAGTGGCCTGCTCGACCTGTCGAGGGCTTACTTGACTCAAAGTCCAGTGAGCTAATGTTTTGGAATTCCGTGGTGCTCGACCAATCGAGTGGGGTGCTTGACCGGTCGAGTGGACCTCTCGACTAGTCGAGGCACTTGCTCGACCAGTCGAGGCTACGTAGATCTTAGTCCGGATTTGGTGCGGATTGCGTAAATTTTATGCGGTTTCGTAAGAGTGCGGAAGGGAAGTTGCCTAAACTATAAATAGGGGTTCCTAGGGCTATTCTAGAGTATTCTAAGGTGTATGTAAAGGATTTTTTTTATATACATTCAAAGAGAAAAGGGCTATCTCTATGCATGGGAGCATTGAGAAGGTTAGTATATTGCTTGTAACTTCGTTTTCTTCATAGTAGAAGTTTGCACCCGTGGTTTTTTACCCTTGTTGGGGTTTTTCCACGTAAATCCTGTCTTTTGGTTTGTTGGTATGCTTTGATTCTACTTCTAGATTATATTTTTTCTTATTTATCGTTTGTGGGTGAGATCAGATATTGGATCTCGGTTCACTTGCGTTGTTGGCGTGCTGTGCAACAAATGGTATCAGAGCTATTGGTTTAGTTCAAGTGGGAGCGATGGCAGAAGAAGGGAGGACTAGAATTAAGAAGTTTGATAATTAAAACTTTACTTTCTGGAAGATGCAGATAGGATTATTTGTATTAGAAGGACCTCTATATTTCTCTAGGAGGAAAAGAGAAGAAACTAGAGAAGATGATAGACGATGAATGGTCTTTATTGGATCGGAAGGCTTTAGGAACGATCCGACTCTCTTTGTCTAAGAGCGTCACCTTCAATATATCCAAGGTGAAGATCACAAAAGAATTAATGCAAGCCCTAGCTACGATGTATGAGAAACCCTTAGCGTCCAACAAGGTTTATCTTATGAAATGGCTATTCAACAAGAAGATGTCTGATGGTGGGAGCATAGCTGAACATCTAAACGAGTTCAATACAATCACAAGCCAATTGGAATTCGTTAGCATCACTTTTAATGACAAGTTCACAGCATTATTGATCTTGTCCAGTTTGCCAGACAGTTGGGATGGTTTGGTGATTGCCATGAGCAATTCTTCAAGGTCGACAAAGTTGAAATTCAATGATGTGGCTGGTCTAATTCTTAGTGAAGAATATAGAAGAAAGATATCATGAGTTTCAAAGGATATAGGGAATACTCTAAACGTTGAAGGAAAAGGAAGATCGTTGAACAAAGGAGACAATAAACACGGACGTTCTAAGTCGAGGAAGAAGTCCAAGGGACCAAAAGATAAAGATGGGTGTTGGCATTGCGGGAAGAATGAGCACATGAAATGCGATTACAGGATGCTTAAGAAACAAGAAGGAAGCTCTCAAGGCGGGAAGGATTCAGTGAATCTATCTTAGGAGAGTGACACATATGCGTTGATCTTGTCTCATGATGCATGAAATGAGTCTTGGGTCATAGACTCGGGTGCTTCATTTCATGCCACTTTGTGTAAGGAAGTTCTGCGTGATTATATATTAGGTGACTTCGGGAGAGTCTACCTAGGTGATGATGAGCCGTGCAGTATTGTTAGAAAGGGAGACGTTCATATAAGTTAGAAAGATGGAATAGTTTTGAAATTGAAGGTTCTCAGACATGTACCGAGTTTAAAACAGAACTTGATCTCAGTAGGGCAGTTGGCCGATACTGGATATGTGACGACATTCACTAGTGATTCCTGAAAGATCACAAAAGGTGCCGTGGTAATATCTCATGGCAAAAAGGAAGGTATTTTGTACATGACTTTTGGATCGTATAGTTCACTCGTAGTCGCAACAACTAGAGTGAATGGGCAGTTATGACATCAGAGGTTGGGACATAGGAGTGAGAAAGTGATGAAAGTACTATTTTCAAAAGGGAAGCTACCAGGGCTAAAGTCTATTTGACTTGGAATTATGTGAGGACTACATGTATGGCAAGTAAAAGAGGGTAAGCTTCAAGAAAACAGGACGTGCCCCAAAGACGTTTTGTTGGAGCTTATATACGCTGATGTGTGGGGACCAACACAGGTATCATATCTTGGTGGTTCACATTATTTTGTTTCTTTTATTGATGATGCTAGTAGAAAACTGTGGGTTAATTTCTTAAAGCACAAATTTGATGTATTTGATGTATTTAAGAAGTGAAAAGTAATGGTAGAAAACGAGACATGTAAAACAGTAAAATGTCTTAGATCAGATAATAGGGGAGAGTACTATGATAAGAGGTTTAAGTAGTATTGTGCAGCAAATTGAATCAAACATCAGAAAATGATTCTAGGGAGACCACAGCAAAACGGTGTGGTTGAGCGCATTAACAAGATTATCCTTAAGCGTGCTAGGAGCATGAGGTTACATGTGGGATTTCCTAAGATGTTTTGGGCAGATGTTGTGAATACGACCATATATCTCATCAATAGAAGTCCCTCAGCACCATTGGATAGTGGGCTACCGGAAGAAACGTGGACTGGAAAAGAAGTGAACTTTGCACATCTCAAAGTTTTCGGTTGCACTTTATATGTTCACATTGATGCAGAGCACAGAAACAAACTGGATGCGAAGTCCAAGAAGTGCACGTTTATATGATACAGGCAACGTGATTTTGGCTACAGGTTTTGGGATATAGAAAACCGAAACATCATCAGAAGCAAAGATGCAGTCTTCAATGAAAAAGTGATGCATAAGGACAATGTGCAGCAAAATATGGCCGATGAGAAAGAATTCGTAGAGTTGGAAGAGTTACCTGACACAGGTGTTACATTACCATAGGATGAGTAAGCACATGAGCATAATGAGGCAGAGCCGCAAACAACGGTTGTGAGGAGGTTTACTCGGGAGAGGAGACCCAAGATCCGATACTCACCCTCCTTACATTATCTACTGCTGACAGATAATGGTGAACTAGAGTGTTTTAAAGAGGCATTACAGATAGATACATGGGTTAAGTGGGAGTAGGCCATGGATGATGAGATGGACTCTCTTCAGTCCAATCGTATGTGGGAGCTAGTCACTCTACCTAAGGATAAGAAAGCTCTTCATAACAAGTGAGTTTATAGACTAAAGGAGGAGCACGATGGTTCGAAATAGTACAAAGGCAGATTGGTTGTGAAAGGATTCCAATAAAAGGTAGGTATCGACTTTACTGAAATATTTTCACCAGTGGTGAAAATATCAACGATTCGCATGATCATGAGTATAATGGCTACAAAGGACTTACATCTAGAGCAACTAGATGTTAAAACAATCTTTCTTCATGGGGACCTTGAAGAAGAGATATACATGCATCAGCCGACAGAATACGTGGCACCGGGAAAGGAGAACAAGGTGTGTAGACTAAAAAAGAGTTTATATGGTCTGAAGCAGGCCCCGAGGCAGTGGTTCAAGAAGTTCGGCAGTTTCATGTCGGGAAACAGTTTTAGGAGATGTCATGTAGACCACTGTTGCTATTTAAAGAAGTTTGATATGTCGTATATCATCCTTCTTCTGTACGTTGATGATATGCTTGTGACCGGATCAAGCATGAAGGACATCTCAAATCTCAAAAGACAACCGTTTAGAAAATTTGCCATGAAGGATTTAGGAGCTGTAAAACAAATCCTAAGCATGAGGATAAAGCATGACAGGAAAAATAAGAAACTAGTTTTGTCACAGGTAGAGTACATAGCTAAGATACTTGATTGATTCAGTATTTGGAGGTGCTAAGATAGTTAACACTCCATTAGCCAACCACTTCAAGCTTTCTAAGGAGCACGGTGCGAAGACGTAGGAGGAACGGGACTACATGGGTAAAGTCCCATACGTGTCAACTATTGGGAGTCTCATGTATGCTATGTTGAGCACGAGGCCAGATATTGCTTAAGTAGTGAGAGTTGTTAGTAGGTTCATGATCAACATCGAGAAGGAACATTGGGAAGCTGTGAAGTGGATCCTTTGATACCTGGTAGGTACTATGGATGTAGGACTGTGTTATGGAGGACCAGAATCAAGCTGCAAGGGTACGTAGATTCAGATTTGGCAGGAGATATCGATGGCAGAAGAAGCACTATAGGGTATGTCTTTACTTTCGGTAGTGCTGCAATCAGTTGGGCCTCTCAATTACCAAAGATAGTATCTATCAGTACAACAAAAGCAGAATATGTTTCAGCTATAGAAACGTGCAAGGAGATTGTAACACCCCGTACTTTCAGTACTCGAGTGTTACCTTTTAAACCCACACTAAACTAAAAATTACTTGGGTTAACCAAAACGTGAACTCGACATACGCAGGATGGGGATTCCCGTCGACATTAGAGCCATCCACCAGGGTCTCAAGGAGCCAGAATACTCCCTATGACAATCAGGAAGGTGAGACCACTCGAACACTCAAAGTTGAAGCCATTATGCTAGTTAATTCTGGTGCAACACACTTGTCACTAACACTTTAGAATTCGTTACCTACAAACGAAGCCTTCATCATAACTAATACCCTATATTAACCGTTGAAAAAGTTTGTCAGGCCCACCTGATCGGTGGATCACGACCTATGGGCCAATGATGGCCCAAGGATGTATGTAACGGGCCACCCAGGACTCACTATCAACCCAAGGTGAACCAAGATCCTTGGGTAATGTCCCCCAATACAAATGAACGGAGTAGATCATGGTAATCACATTTCAGTGGGCCCCTACGCAATGCGTGTACACAAAGAATGCTTGGGCACGAAGTAAACTAAACCCAATGGCTCGGTCAAATTAGCACTGACCGAGCAATTCTCAAATATCTTTCCGCCCTTCCTCTCTCTGTTTCAAACCGACCCACTTCAAACCTATAAGTGGGCCACCACGATCGTTTTCCGAGCATTCTAAACCGTTCAAATCCTTCATGGGACCCACACAATCAAAACGGTATAGCCGTTTGATCACTTATAAACGGATGAAGGAGATTGAATGCCACCATCTAATTTGTACCAAAAACCACACGACCCGAGCCTGTGGTAGAAGGGAGAAAAAGAACCGCCCTTCCCCTTTAAGAAGGATGAATCTTAGCCATCCGTTGGGGAAACAATCCCAACCGTTCCCTCTCTCTCACTCCCTCTATAAGATGGGCCCTGTAGCCCTAGGAAATTTGTATGAAGAGAGGAAGAAAGAGAGAGTGTAAAAGAAAGAAAAACAGAGAGCTGTTCTCTCCTCCACAGGTGACCATTTCTCCTTCCATTTCTTTCTTTCTGTTTCAGTTAGGTTGAGGCCACAGTGATGGTTGTATTAGGATGAAGGATGGCTAATCAATGGCCATGCTTTCGGATAGAAAGCAGACCGGGAAATACCCTTGTGTTGATTAAGCGGTCCATTTCAAGCCTCTGTTTAGAGCTAGGACTGACCAAATGATGGTCGGGTCTCAGGTAAACACCAGGCCTGAATGTGGCCATAGATGGGTTGAAAGCCAGCCAAGTAATGGTTGTGTTCACACTAAAGCAAAGCATTTAAGTACGTCCCTGTTTTTAGGCTAGAACGGAGCCAACTGCTGGGTCCCTGTTTGAAACCGAAACTGAGCCAATCCATGGCTCTGTTCTGGGTTGAGAACCACCCCATTTGTAGCATCTGTTTCGGGCAAAAACCCGGCCAAATTATGGCCGTGCGTCAGGCCATGGACAGGGTGGAACGGAAGCTCCGTTTTGAGCTCTTTATAGAAGCTCGAAATCAGCTCAGCTTCGACGGGAGACCAGCCAATCAATGGCTGAGAGTCAGCCCGAGAAAACAGCGAGTTTAGTCCCTATTTGGAGCTGAACATAGGCCGTCCATCAGGCCATCAAACGTCCCTGTTTCGGGTTCTGTTTAGGCTGGGTACGGGCCCTGATTCGAGCTCTCAGACCGGCCTTAGATCGTCTTTAATTCGGCCTCAGGGCTGATCAGAAGATGGGCCGTGAGTGGGTCCCAAACCGGACCTTAAACCGCAGCAACCAGGCAGAGGGAAGGAGAAGAAGACGTTGCTTGTGGAGGGAGGAGTGTTCACGTAGGCTGATGGGCTGACTGCTGGCTTAGGCCTGCACAAATGCAGGTGGGCCTCAGTTGTGGGCTGCCCTGACCGCAGGTCCTACATTGACCGTGGGCCCCACCAATTAATAGTGGGTTGCACCATGGTAGGCCACCCCGAGCAGCATGATTTGGACCGTCCATCAGGGATGATGGCCCAGCAGCGGACCATGGGCTGGACATCCTTCAATGACATCCAGCGCTGGACGCCCCTTTTTAAGAACACATGTCTACGTGTATAGCATGTGTGCATGCACCGTCCGTCCACACGGTGGGACGTAGGTGGGGTACATCCAGGCCGTCCATCCATTCTGGCTTCCGACTTAGGGCCCACCTTGAATTGTATACGTGGAAGGTCCACGTAGAACCCACCTGGGAAAAAGAAAGAGTGGTGTACGTACACACCAGACGTGTAAACAGTACATACTATTCACCTGCCAATCAGTTCACGTAAACTGATTGCAAAAAGTTGAGATCTCATCAGTTATGATGAGTCTGGGAAATCCGAATGGTCCATATGAAGCAGCACCTCATAAAACCCCTTGGTTTCAAATTTTACTTTAAACTGAAATTTCGGTGGGCCACAAGGAATGCAAGCAGTTTCTTCCTTTAAAATTAAAATTATTCTTGCTATGGCCCACCAGAATCTTGGATCATGGTGAAAACTCACGCCCTGAGGTTTCTTGGTATTCTACATCTTATGGACCGTTCGGATTTGACACCCATGTTTACGCGGGACCCACACGTGAAGTAAATTGGCGGTGCATGCATGCACCAGGGAGTGAAGACATAATATGTTCACGTAAGTCACTGTAAAATTTCGAGATCTCCCCATGGCTGATGAATCTGGAAAATCTGAATGGTCCACTTGGAGCAGAACCTCATAAAACCCCTTGGTTCCCATTTTTACCTTGAACCAAAACTTGGGTGGGCCATGATTAATGCAAACAGTTTCTTCCTTTGAAAGTACATTTATCTTTGTTATGGCCCACCAGAATCT
The DNA here is from genome assembly GCF_029962835.1 of Magnolia sinica. NCBI lineage: Eukaryota > Viridiplantae > Streptophyta > Magnoliopsida > Magnoliales > Magnoliaceae > Magnolia > Magnolia sinica. Next base: position 27,285,779 of record NC_080573.1, on the reverse strand, counting down.
TAGATCAGGATGAAAATTTACCTCCTAAGGTTTCTTGGGATTCCACATCTTATGGACCGTTCAGATTTGACACCCATATCACAAGTGTGAAGGAGCGCACGTGTATTCATGTCTGCATGGTGAGTCCTACTCGTGTGGAACCCACTTTTGTGCTCTGGACATAAACTATCCAGGGGCTGGACGTGATGCACCAGGACGCTCGATATTCATATACGTACCATATAATATACATACTGTAAACATAAATATACTATGTGATATATCTATAATGTATATAATATATACATACATACCATATGGTACAAATATAATATGCATGCTTTGTACATAGATATACTGTGTGATGCACCCATATTGTACATAATGTATACACAGATATACTATGGGATGTATATAGTGGGCAAGCTCATCTATATGGTAGTGGGCCACATATGGGGGCCCCTCCATGATATAAATGCTTGTCTGCCTGTCTTGAAATGGACCCCACCAACTAGGTAACTGTATATTGTGCCCACTTATTGGGACAAGTATTGTCGGGCCTGTACTCCTCTCAATAAGCACCAAACCATCACGATTTGGGCCTTTCGACCAACCATGGCATCCTGGAATCTTAAAACTTATCAGCAATGCAAGGGATTTCTCTAGGAATCTGTTCAAGTGACGTAGAGACGCTAGCTTCTTGAGAGGGCTCACACCAAAGGACGCCCTACAACTTGTCTGGTGATGATTCTTTCCCTTGAGCTTTCCATCTTCTCATTAGCTTAAGTTATAGTTGTTATTTAAATTCATAATTGATATCTCTTTTTATAATCACATGTGTTAGCTGGTGGAAATTGAATTGCTATATCACCTGCTTAATGTTCATCCTGTATATTTGTTCATGCTTTTGGATTAATTGTGTGTTGCTTATGGACTTTAAACTGGTACATTAGTGGAAAACGCCTACCTATAAATGTACACCCATACTTGGGATGTAACTTGACAAGTTGTGATCGTAATGGACCTTCGACTTGGTGGTTATTGAGTGGTGGTCTAGATGGACCATTGATGTGGGCTTACCATCCAGGGTTGTTGTGTCCAATGGCTTTCAAGGATGGTCTTTTATCGCACAGTTCTGATACTCGCCCTATGTGGCCTACTTTAATATCGCCCTATGTGGCTTTGTTCTAGTATTTTCCTATATGGGTCCGATGTTTTACACTGTGCAACCATGTGATGGTAAGCTCCATATATTGTAATATGATTGGCCACTAGTCGATAGGGTTCCATTAAACATCCTAAGGTGGTAGCCTAATGGGCCGGGGATGGTAGTCATGGGATACTATGCCCGAGCCGTCGGCCTACGCTGGGCCACGTGCTCCCCGTAGTGACCTTTGAGCTTACCTAAATTGGCTGGTTGCAAATGGACTAATAATGACTTGGCTAATCATGCATACATGGCATATTTCGATGACTTAGATCACTCTGCCCTACGATTACGCTGAATGTTGCGCTTATGACCAGTTATTCGATGATGATATTGACTCGGATTATCATGCCCCGTGATTACGCTGAATGTTGCGCTGATGACTAGTCTTATCCCTCGGTGACGACCCCAATGTCCGTCCGGATGTTTTTCCTGGGACATTGCCCGTCTGTATGTTTTACCCAGGGCACAGACCGTTTGGATGTTTTACCCGGGTCGATCATTACATTCATGCATCCATGCATTTAACAAGACTGCATTTACTCTGTTTTGGTTGTCTGTATGTTTTCTACTATTTCTTACCTAATGCGGCGGTGTGTAATCTTAAGGGGAATTCACACTGAGTTGGCCACTCATCCATCAAATATAAAACCGTACAGGTAGTACAGGTGGCTTAAGTGATATGCATGTTCAGACTTGATAAGGAGTAGGGTACGATCACCAAGAATGCTTGATTGTATGCTTGAAGGAGCTGTGTGATCTTGCGGCTTATATTTATATATTTTCTATTATTTTCTTATATATTAGATCGTGTAATTCTTGTATTTGTAAATTTTGGAGACATTGGTTTGTATAAATCATTATGGGTAGCTTCTTGTAAATTTGAATGATAATGAAAATTTTCTTTATGTCGATTTGTCCACACTACGCTCATTTGCTTACTATGATGAAGAAAAAATATATATACTCGAATTCGACCATCCTTTAAGGTTAACACTCGAGTTTTTGGGAAACGGGTCGTGTACTCGGGTCCTGAAAAGTTGGGGCGTTATAGAGATGGTGTGGATGTAAGGTTTCATGGAAGAGTTGGGAAAGAAGCAAGCAGATTGCAAGTTGTACAGTGTCAGTCAGAGTGCAATACACTTGGCTAAGAATTCAAATTTTCATTCAAGGACCAAATATATTGACATCAAATATCACTTCATTCATTCGTTACTGGAAGATGGATCGATTGTTCTAGAGAAGATCCGTACAAGTGAGAATCCTGTGGATATGCTGACCAAGGCGGTCACACGGGAGAAGCTGAAGCTCTGTTTAGCTTGGATTGGTCTTCAGGCTTAAAGACAGGGACATGGTGCACTCCGGATGTACAAGACGAAAGTTTATGGTGATGTGTCTCAAAGTGGGAGATTATTGAAGTGTGAAGTCAGCACACCAAAACGCTGCTCGACCAGTCAAGGGCTTACTCGACTCAAAGTCCAACGAGCTAATGTTTTGGAATTTCGCAGAGCTCAACCCGTCAAGTGGACCGCTCGACCAGTTGAGGCACTTGCTCGACTAGTCGAGGCTACGCAAATCCTAGATCAAATTTGGTGCAAACTGCGTAAATTTGAGGTGGTTTCGCAAGAGTGCAAAAGGGAAGTTGCCTAAACTATAAACAGGGGTTCCTAGGGCTATTCTAGGGTATTTTAAGGTGTATGCAAAGGGTTTTTATTATATACATCCAAAGATAGAATGCAAAGGGTATTTTATATACATCTAAAGAGAAAAGGGTTATCTCTATGCATGAGAGCATTGACAAGGTTAGTATATTGCTTGTAACTTCATTTTCTTCATAGTGGAAGTTTGCACCCATAGTTTTTTTTATCTTTGTTAGGTTTTTCCACGTAAATCATGTCCTGTGATTTGTTGGTATGCTTTGATTCTACTTCTAGATTATATTTCTTCTTGTTTATCGTTTGTGGGTAAGACCAGAGATTGGATCTTAGTTCACTTACGTTGTTGGCGTGCCCCGCAACACACGAACGCCGGGTAGAGTACGAAGAACACATAACCTTCTTATTGCTCTGGATTTGCCATCATTTACTCTATGTGAATGCTCTCTAGATCACTGAGTACGTTCAACTAGCTGACATGCTTGTACAGGGTCGAAAACTTGCCCTTGTGCCTTTTGTACTCAATCACCTGTACAAAGGTATTTATGAAGTAACCACTAGAGGTCTATTTCTTAGTAGAGGACCACTATGGCTTCTTCAGCTGTGGATCTATGAATACTTTCGCTCTACTCTTGTACACTGTCCTATCCCCTCTGATATTATTTATAATTCTTATAGTCACCGCATTATTCATTTTCCTCAGATGAACTATACCTTCTTTGTATATATGGATTCTTTATTCTTCCTCACAATAAAAGTAAACGTTATTAAATATTTACCCCTTTTTATCTTAAAGCATTTGGTCCAGCCTAGTTCGCAGGCCATTTTGAAGAAACTAATTAACGAGCAAATAACATCTTAGATGCTTCTCGACTGGGAAAGTTAACTCATCTACATGGATCTTCCCTATAGTGGAACTATAGATATTGACAAAAATGCCAAGACCGAAATCGAGTAGTATTGTCTGAATTTGCTCACTCATCAATTCATTTTACCCAATACATTCCTTGCCCTTTCATTAAGAAAAGTTACGATCAAGCTTCTTTCTCTTGGCCGATTACCGGTCAAATAGAATTCTATCGCTCCATCCATTTTGCTTTCTGGTCTGCCAGTTTGACTTTTGAGCTTCCCAAGTTTTCAAATCAACCACAAATAATGGATACCTTCTCTAATTGGTGGGAGGATCATTACCAGCGATTGGTTAAAAAATCTACCAAACTCTGCTCAACTCTATTCGTTGATGGAGTTGTGAGGAAAGAAAAGAATGACATCATAATCGGCCACCATTTCCATCCAAAAAATAAATAAGCTGAAGAATGCATCGGCCAATGCCACTGCTGCAGCAGCTCTAACGATCAAGAATGCTCTTAAGTTAAAATGTAATAAAGTTATGGTGAAGGGGCATGTTCTTTGAAAATCTCCACCTCAACCATTTCCATCCCTTCCCAAAAGGATTCGGGATTTGGGACCTCCTCTCGGTCCAGCTCCATAAACTTCTACCCTAGTCATCGCTTACGTTAGCTCAACTCAACAACCAACATCAGTGAGTCACCCAACATCGATCATAGCATGTGGGAAAAAGTAATCAGGTGCTTCTTCGGTTGACATTATATCTTCTTTTAAAAAATATTTTAAAATCAAATACTGGCCAGGGCTCTTCGTTGAAGAGTATGCCAAGGAAATTGAGGAATGCCTCAAACGTCACAAAGACACTCATTAAAATTGATGCTGGAATAAATGGTGGTAGGATAGGGAGAGATTAAATGACTCTAATTTGATGAAAAATATCTTAGAGATTAGATGACCCTAATCTTTGTTTTTTTTTTTTTTTGATGAAAAAATATCTTACTCCATATAACCCAAATCCGCCACCATTTCCAACTTTTACTTGAGTGATGGCAATAATCTTAAGAAATCCTCTAACTGCAGACAATCGATTCATCATCGTTGGTGTCTGCTCTAATTTAGGTGGATGTTACTTTCATTTTTCTACCTGTTCATGTTCTTTTTTCATCATTTTTCTAATTGAATCTACTTTCTTTTCTTGTAGTTACTTGGGAGGTGTCGGCCACAGAAAAACAAAATGTTCAAGAACCAATAATTCAACAAACCAAACACGCGGCCGATACCATTAAGGCAATAGAGGTGCAGATTGCTGATTCCGAAGGGACAATAAGAAAGGAACCCCTTTATCTTCATCCTGTCTTGAAAGCAATGGTCGACGACATGGAACTTGCTTATACCATCAATCAACCTTAGACGCTGACCATTGTTCTTATCTAAGAGGATGAAGAAAATGAATCTGAGAGGGATGATCGCCCTCTAACTACAACCCCCAGAGTTCAAGAAGAGAATATTCTTCATGATCCACTCCAACATCTACTCCACATCTATCTCTAACCTTCAAACCTCTCCATGAGGACGAAGAACCACTTCGATCAAGTGCGATGTAAGAGATTACTATCTCTGGTTAGACTGAAATGATAGAAATTCAAGCATCTGATGTATCTGTTCCTAAATCAGAACCGATGCCTGATTAAGCGTCCATATCAATTGATAATACTTAAGCATCTCCTGACGATATTGAAGATATCTTCTCTTCCCTCCAACAAGATCTTATCAGTGATATCTCCATTACTGAGTATCATATGCCCTCTGTTATGCTACAATAGCTTAAGAATGAAATCTAGACAATCGTCATCTTGGGGGTACAGAAAGCTACATTGTTTGAGCTGATTGAGAAGCTTTTCGAACTTATCAGCCACTTCCAAGTCTTCTCTCTCTTAGATGATGGCCTTGTGGCCAAACGACCAATACTTAGAGAATTTTTTTTCTCTCATGAAAGAGCATCGTGTGCTCCATATCATGATCAAACACCTTGAGTTTGAGCAATCGAACGCAACTTCTCAAGTGGCCATGGTCAGTATGTTGCCAAGAAGCTATTGGCCAAATAAGAAGAATTAAAGAAATTCAAGGCCAAGTTGGAGGATACGAGCATACAAATTGTTGCTCTAGAAGCATAGTTGGAGATGTTGAAGAGGTCTTTCAATGAGACAAACAAGGCAAGAGATCTAAAGAAAAATACTATGAAGGAGATGGCCGATTTTGCTTGATCACAAACAAAAACAATCGGCAAGATTAGGCGCATAACCTTGAAACATCACACAACTCTGCTAAGAGAAAGGATCAACATGAGAAAATGAAGGATGCAATTGTCAGATTCTCTTCTTTCGAATTCTAAGTTGTCTTGTAATTTTAATCGATCGATGGAATCAGCGTCCAAGCCATTTTTCTGTCTTAGCTTCTCCACCATCCTTTACTTAGCCCTTTCCTTTACTTTCACGATCTATAACGGTCTTGGTGATATGGCATGCAAAAAATGAGGAAATGCATGTTGTTTCAGTTGAAATAAATGCCATTATGGCCGTAGGTCTTGATTCCTTGGCATCCGATGCGTAAATGCATGCCATTACTACCTAGGATGTGCTAAACGTGGAGGTGTAATTTCCTATATAAACAACGTTCCACCTACTATTGCAACTCACCAAAATCACACACTTCTTTACTAACTTCACCTATTTTTGACTCGCAGTTATGGCTTTTAACCAATCTTATTCCCCTTTCCTCAATTACGATAAAGATTACTGAAATTGTGGTTTTACTGCTACAAGTGAAGCTTGAAGATATATTTAATGTCATAGTGGGAGGTAAATATGACTTTTCAAATTTTATTTAAACTAATAACATGCACGTACTTCTAGATACACTTAGAATTCTTTACTTGTTAGCATCATTTAAGCATTTTGTCAAACACATCATTCAAGCATTTTGTCAAACATGTTTGTTGCAGAAAATAAACAGAGTATATTGTTTAGCCAAATATAACAAATAAAGATTTAAATCGTTAACCACAATGCACATGATATATAGTGGTTTGGCTACGTGCCTACTCTAATCCTAGCTAATCTACTCTCTCCTAGAGTGTGTCGGATTTCACTATTCAGATGATTTTATTATGTTCATCATAGACCTTCATAACCTATACAAGGTACACATTTTTCATCCGTCAGTGACGTACACAAGGTCTTATGAAGTCCTACATAAGAACTTAGGAAGTATTACACAAGGACAATACAAACGTACTCTCACATCGGAGGCCTACACAATGACTTGTCGAGTTTGGAAGTTCACACTCTAAAACCCAAACCTACACAAGGAATGATTTTTAGACACAATGCACTCTTGAAACTTACCTAAAAGTGAGTGAGCCCCATTAAGCACTTTGATAAAGATCTTCTTAAATAATGAAGGATCTTCAGCTCTCTTGTACTATAACTGGATGATGATGCTTTGTTGATGATGTTGAAGTTGTTGGGTCAAGGGTTTGGTGAATCCTAGCTATGTATTGATGGGTCTTTAAGAACTAGTTTAGGATCCCCATGGCTGAGCATTCAATGCTTGCTAGCATGCAGATTTGCCAACGAAAGTAGTTGCTAAAGCATCAATGATTGCTGGAGTTCATTATTCAATATAAGCTTTGAATGTTCCAATGATTGCCTTTAAGATAAGGATTGAATGATGAACTTCATGAGGAAAGAGAGCTTGAGAAGATGTGTATTAACTCTTACTGAGCTCTCTTAATAACTCACCAAATTGTTAAGAAACACCTCAAACGAATATATAGAAAAGATTTACAATGGTAAAAAATGGGTAGAAAACTGTCAGGTTCAATGTCATCGAAGTGACCTTCGATGTTATTGAACAACCTTCGATGACATCGCTAAAATCAGCATAATAATTTAAAAGGTTGGTGGATAGTTTCTGTACTTCTGACAATGCCATCAAGTGGTCTTCAATGTCATCGAAGAAGTCCTTCAATGTCATCATAAAAATCCAATTTTATGACTTGAGGTTGCTCACCACAGATGCAAATATCTCAGTGAAGTCAACACCTTCTCTCTTAGTATATCCCTTCATTAATAACCTTACCTTATACCTATCTTTTTTTCTTCCTTTTTTTCGAGAAATGCTTTCTATATCATATATCAATCAGCACTTGTACATTCAGGCACCCTTTTACATAAAATAGGAGGCTTATCATAAAACAAGCAAAACTGCACAAAGGAAAACATAGACCATCACAGCATCTTAATCAAACCTAACCCAACCTTATCAAGAAAAAGACAGCCTCTGACCTGGATAGGAAGCTCAGATTGGTTGTCGAAGTAAGAAGAAAATTGGGCTCCGCTACCTTGCCGTGCCATAAGATCTGCCGGAGAGTTCCCTTCTCTCAGAATATGTGCAAACATGATTTGGCCCACATCTTCAGCTGGTTGATCCTGATAATCCATGCTTTCCATTTCCAACCTGGCTTAGACACTCCATTGAGCATATTAATCACTTGCCTTGAGTTCAATTCAATTATGATTCGCGACATACTCCTTTGAAGACCACGGTATAAACCATCGTGAACGACACGAAGCTCGGCAGCTAAGTTAGTGCCTATCCCATAGCCATCAGTAAAGGCGAAAATGAATTCGCCCTTATCTCCTTGACAGATCCCCCCGTCCCTTGATCTACCTAGATTTCCTCAGGTGGAGCCATCCACATTTATTTTTAACCAGCCAGGTGGGGCCTCTCCCACTGAACCACCAAGGTGCGCCACCAAATTTGTTAAAAGCATTCAGATCAGCTATTTGTGGCCAGGACAGTCATCCCCGATCAACATTTCTAACGCCCTCAGCCAAAAACTTGATCAATCCACCACCTGATTTTGGCAATAACTATTGCCGAGGACACCGCTGCCATATAAAAAATTGCGACATTTCTAGCTTTCCAAATTTCCCAAATTATAATGCAAGGAGCAAGCATGTGACCTACCATTTTCCTTTTCTTTGTCGAGACCACCGCCCACCATTGATTTAACCGAGCCTCGATTGAAGTAGCGTTCATGATTGAAATCTCAAACTATCTTCTAATAGTGCTCCACACGCGCTGCGCTAAATTGCTCGAGATAAACACATGGAGAACCGATTCCTGTACGTAATGAATGGGGTCTTGGGCATCTTGAAGAGCATAACAAACACATTTGGATGCAAGGTGAACGACGCAAGTTTAAACCGCACAGTCGACTGGGACCGCATTTTGTAAGACTTTCCGTGTTTCTTATTGAAGTTCCACTTGCACCCGATCACTTTTCGACTGATGAGAAACTCCACCAGCTCCCATATCTCATTCCTGTATAACGAGTTCATCTCGTCGTGCATTATTGCTTTTTTACTTTTTGGCACCTTCATCGTCAAGAGCCTCTTGGAAAGTAAACGAATACCCCTCATTCGTAATGAGGAAAAATGCAATATTTGAGTCATCCTTATATCTTACTAGTAACCTGCAATCCCTTGGCGGATTCATTCTCATAGGTGGCTGCTCCACTTGTTCCCGTACCTTTGCCTACATTTTAGTATTAGCTTATGTCTCTTCTCTATTTATCTGAATGTCCATAACCAACTTTTTTACCTCATTGTGCTCATCCTTATGAAACAATGATCCTTTGTCGCATTTGATATATCGACTAAGGACAATTTTCCATGTGACCCGATCATATAACTTGTTCCCCTTCACACCATTACTATATCCAATAAAAACTTACCTTTAGCACTTTTGTCTAGCTTATCTCTCTTAACTAGTACATGAGAGTAATCATCACAACCAAATACTCACAATCCTGAGTAATCTAACGACTGACCACTCCACAGTTCTTATGAAATTTTACATTTAATAACCATAGAAGGGGACTGATTCACTAAGAAAAAAGCTGTGTTAATGACCTCAGTGCACATTCTTTGCCTAACGCAGCATTACTATCATGGATAGGGCCCTCTCAAAAAAAATTTGATTCATCCACTTAACCACATCATTTTGCTTTAGTGTGTGGCACATTATGTTGTGCCTCATAATCCCTTCATCTTAATAATATTGATTAAATTCCCCAGAAGTGAATTTTCCACCGTTATTTGTCCTTAACACTTTCACCTTTTACCCTGTTTCGTTTTCCATCATTGTCTTCCACTGTTTGAAGTTAGTGAAAACTTCATATTTACTTTTCAGAAAATAAACCCACTCCTTTCTATAATAGGCGTCAATGAACGTAACGACCATGATGACCCTCCACTAGAAACTACAATGCGACAATCCCCATACATTAAAATGCACATAATCTAGAACTCCTTTACAAACATATTTCTCATATTTAAAAGGTAACCTCGACTGTTTATTATATATACAATGCTTGCATATTCTAAAATTAATACTTTTAAAACTGTAATTAAATAACGGTTAGAAAGTACCCTGCTTGCTCATGGGCCCAAGCGTGCATGTTACATGCATGCAGACATGGAATCCACTACAATCGATGAAGTACTCCCAATCAACCTGTAAAGGTTTTCATTCCTTTGTGTCTTTATGACTATGAGTGCCCCTTTTGAAACTTTAAGGAGATGATCGAACCCACTGAATTTGCACCCAAGTGCCTCGAGTGCACCCAGAGATATCAAGATCTTTCTCAACTCAGGAACGCATCTCACTTCGGTCAAGATACGTTCCATGCCATTAAACATCTTGATGCAAACTGATCTAACACCAATCACTTTACATGCATTATCATTGCCCATAATCTCTTAGCCACCATCGCACTCACTATAACTGATGAACCAACTCCTATAAGGGGTCATGTGGTATGAAGCCCCTGTATTCAAAATCCATTCTTTATCGAAGTACCCAAATTTTAATGCACTTATCACATCACTACCACTCATCTTCTCACCAGTGTTGGCCTCCTTGAAAGAACTTTCTGAATTCTCTTTCCTTGACTCAAGATTCTTACAATCCTTCTTTATGTGCCTTATCATGCCATAATTCCAACACTTCAACTTGCCTTTTCCTTTGCCATTGGAATTGGATTTTGATCATAAAGATCCACTTTTTCGCTTAGAATTTCTCTCCCTTGTAACCATAGCATCTATAAAAGCACCCATGTCATCACTTTTCTTTCTAATCGCCTTCGACTAAAGGGATGAGATAAAGGTCTCAACGCTAATGGTTGTCCTACCGGTGCACAAAGAGTCTTTGAGTGACTCATATAAAGCTGAAAAAAAGTTAAGTAGAATGCATGCATGATCTTCATCTTTTACCGTCTCCTCCACATCCAACAACTTGCAAACAAGCCTATTGAAGTTACTAATGTGGGCCTCAATGTCAGCCCCTTTTATCATCTTCAGTTTGAACAACTGTAGCTTCAGATACAAGTGATTCTCAATAGATTTCTTCGCATAGATGTTCTCTAGTTTTACTCATGTATTAGCTAGAGTTTTTTTTTTAATTTTTTAATTTTTTAATTTTTTTTTTATTTTAAATCTCATAACATTATAAATGACCTCATTCGTTAGCCACGATTGAATTGATATATTAGCTTTCTTATCTAACTTATTCCAATCGTCATTTGTCATAGTTTTCGGTCGCTTTCCAAGGAGAGCTTTGTCCAATCCTTGCTGAACTAGGATGCCGTTCATCTTAACTTTTTATAGTTCAAAATTATTTTTATCGGAATACTTCTCTACATTGAACTTTCATGGTAGATGTCATTGATACCTTGCTTTCAGATTCGATTTGCTTCCTAACCTTAGTTTTGATACCACTTGGTGGGAACAGTGGAAGCACAAAGTGAAATCAAGAAAAGTACACAAAATCACATAAATAAACCCGAACAAGAAGAATTTGAATTTTATGTGGGAAAACCTATGCGGGAAAAAAACCATGGCACAAAGGGATGAGTAATGCACTATGAAAGTAAAAATTACAAGAGATAGATGATCTTATCTATTTGAACATGCCTCGAATCTCCTTCAAACCCTAGTTATGCCCTTGAACCCTTAGGAACATTTTAGAAAGCTGTAATACACCTTAATCATACCTTAATCCTGATTACACTCGACAAATATACTATCACAACTGAAATAGGAAGAAAATCATGCACTTCCATAATTATGCATGCGACTTTGATGGGACCTTCAATGGCATCGACATCCCTCGAATACCCGTTGATGGCATAAAAATTTCCTTCGATGCCATCAAGTAATACCTCTAAAATAGTCCAATAGTTAAAATGGATTTTTCGACTTTTCTCAATGGGATTAAGTATCTATCGATGACATTGACATATGCTCGATGGATCGAGTGGTCTGTTGGCATAGTTGGATTATGGTAGTTGTGCATACCTTTATCTTCAGTTGGGTCTCTATTATAATCCTTTTGGATCACTTACGTGTTGCAATGAATCTGCTAGATAGACCCGTATCATACAATGAATTTTTCCTCGTAGATATCGCACCTCGCTGGATGTGATCTTTAGCTAAGATCTCGTTGGGCAATCCCGCCCGTATACGGTGGGGATCCTTCTTAGATACTTTTTATCCCGAGGTAGTGGTCGGTACTCAAGGCCGAGGTCATTGGTCGAAGCCTATCTCCAAGGTTGATGGCCGAGGTCGTCTCTTGAGGTTGGCAAATGAAGCCGACCTCCAAGATCGTTGGTCGAGACTGTCACGTGAAGTCTCAGCTTGGCGGCTGAGGCCAGTATTTGTTGCTGTTACTTGGGCTGGTCGTGGTTGTAGTATAAGAAAATTGGGCATTATTGGCGGCCAAAACCGCCCCTAAAAATCTAAAAAACCGCCAGTAATTGTTTTACCCGGTTGTACAAGTGCCACTAAAGGGGGGCGTCGTTGTATCTTTTACCGGCATTTTTTATGGCCGTCGCTATAAAGGAGACTTTTACTGGTGCTTGTTGTCCTTTACCAGCGCTTATGCTGGCTGCCGGTAAAAACTGTAAAAGCGCTGGGAAGTAAATGCGCCAGTAAAAACTATAAAAAAGCGCTGCTAAAAGTTGTTAAAAATGCCGATAGAAGCTGTTAAAAACGTCGGTTAAAGTTGTAAAATCACCAGTAAAAGATTGGAAAAAAAAAACGCTGGTAAAATTATATTTTTGCACCGCCAAAAGTTGCCAAAACGCTGGGAATGATACATAGAAACGCCCCAAAAGGCCTGCCGAGGTATCGTTTAAACATATCAAAGTGCCTATATACGTCGGTACAGATCTATCAAGGCTTCAGTAAAAGGCTCCCGACAAGCCAAGTATAATTCAAATGTCATAAAACATCGATATATGCCATTTAAAAAGCTTGGAAAACCTTTAAATATGCACTAGTAAAAACTGTTAACTGCTTGTAAAAGTGTTGACCCCGAGTTAATTATTATTTTTAATTGATTTGATTGTTTATATTGAATTGGAACCTATATTGTTTTTAAATATTTAGAACTTAAAAAATGTTATGCAATACAATTAAAAATGAATACTAAATAAATTGTATTACTTTACAATGAAAAACGTTTAATATTTACAGTAATATATTGAAAATATTCTGAATACATATAAAAAAAATTCCTCCATCTAACCATCATCTGTCTCTGCCTGCAACCTGCAAAACAAAATAATAAAAATAAATTAATTAAGTCAAATGATAGGAGAGGCCCACTCACTAGTATTCATTTTTAATTGTATCAAGATATTTATTTATTTATGTTTTATGTTAATCCTAGTAGGGATGACCTTATAAACGGCTTGGATGGCATGTCCTATCAGATTACACTTAGAAAATTGACTTAATAAGGTGGATTTGACATGTCAGGTTCAACAGCGGAAACTGAGCCAATGACTTTCAATGGCCTGCTAAGAATGTGTTCCTTCCCATACAAGTCAATGAAAGGAGAGGGGCCCACTCACTATAAGCAACAGGGTCAAACTCTAATCCAAAACTTACATGGGGCATATCCTATGATTTTCAATGGCCCACTTACATGAACTGAGGCTTAAAATTTTATGGCCATGTCTCATTTCTTATCCAACAAGCATCCATTTGCAAGGAATAGAGGTAAGGAAAATGAAGAAGAGAGGGTAGAGATCAGACCTCTAATTGGCTAATCCAATCTACAGTAGGGATTGATTCATGGGAAGATGAAGCTACAACAACCTAAAACAAACAAAGAGAAAGGGAAAAAATAAAAATAAATAGAAAAAAAAGCTGCAACAACTTATCACAAAACAAAAAAAAGAAAAGAAAAAGAGCAAAAAAAGAGCAAAAAGCATAAGGAAGAAGAAAGAAAGACAATTTTTACGTGTTAACGACCATGAAAGACACGTGTCGCTGGCAAACCTGAAAACATCATTTTCTTCTTTAGTATCAAAAGAAAAGAAAGAAAAAAAATTCAGAAGATGTGTTGCCTTGAAGGAAGAAGAACACTTACTTTATTTAGGAAGAAATATACCCCAAAATACATCCAAAAGAGAAATGTGAATATCTAACAGAGGATTATAGGCCTATCAAAACAATAAACTGATGAGATATCATAAAACTCAAAGAGAGAGAAAAAGGGTTTTTTCGAGTTTAGCATTTTAGTATAAATGCAACAATATGCATTCAGGAGGTTTGCTAATTCCACACATGTGGAGACTGCTGTCCCTGTCCATCCACACTTAGCCACATGTGTGCTTGATCAGATTTTTCCACCAGGTAGGCTACAATGTCTGTAGGACTGTAGGACTTGTGATCCTACTCCTGCAACCTTAGAAGGCTTTCTTAATGTATTATGATATTTTCTGTGTGACATTAAACAATCATTATGTGACCATTTTGTAATACCATGCTGGTAAAGAATTAGTTTTACATGCAGATGATCTCCAATTTTGGCAGCAGTCTGTCCCACGTTAGAGACACATGAATCCAATCTAGCAAAACTATCAAATAGCCCATCTACACCTTTTTCTAGCTGAAAACATGAATTTAAAATTGTAATTAAGCCAAATGTACATCACAAAATTATCTACTTTCAAAGTTACGTTGTTTATTTGGAACAGCACAGGGGAATTTCTTCTTTAAGCATGAATGAACTCTGCTACTACAATATAAGAGGAGAAATGTGAGCTTTAAGAGTAAATCAAAGTCACGCTTGCACTAATGATCTCTAACAACTTAGACTGCAATTTCAAAAAAATGTTGAATCAAATCTTAGAAGATTATGAAACTATGTGCATTTATTTGAGGCTTTCATTTCTAACTTCCTGCTGCTCGAGTAATGAACATCTCACAAAGACTTGTAACATTCCTCTCAAAATCATCTTTTGGTGTTCAAATCTGCAGTACTTTTTAGACAGACCAGACTAATGAGTAAGATTATTATTTCTTTATGATCCTAGGCCATTTTATTGTGTGGTATTTAGATTGTGTTTTAAAAACATGGCCTGCTAAGTCAATGATAATTTCCAAAACTATAGTTAGGGAAACACAATTGCAGCGGGTATGTTCATACTGCCCATGGTTTAGCTCATGAAGTGGGCCCACTACAACCCTCTTCCAATGAAATAAAGAAAGTACATAGCTAGCTACCATTCAACTCATCCGTGCCAGGGCGCATGTCAAACCAAGGCAAGGTAAGAAAGGACATGCATTGATCTCCAATCAGTACAATATCAAAATTAGTTTTTTAAAAAAAGAAGTCCAAACATTGTATATTTTTCATTTCTCAACAAGATGAGAAGTGTCATTAACCATGAAGTGAGCAAGATAATTGCAAATCCATATGCATATGGAACGTGTAAAGTTGCAAGTCCGTCCTTCAGCACATCACCAATGCAATAGCTCAATCATTCACATCTACACCGGTCCTCAATGCACCCAAAATCCAGAATGGTTGAGCAACTCATCTGTCATGACAAACAGCAAAAGCAAAGTAATGGGGAGAATGTTTATGCAAGAATGAGTTTAATCAGATCAGGTTATCTATTGTGCTGAACTTCAAGAAATACAGAGAAAATCCAGAAACTTTCACACAATGTAGCTTTTAAATAGATACAAAGATGCAATTACACAACACACAACTTCTATTAGATGAGATGTTCATTTATTTAGTTTCTTTCTTGGTTGTGAGCACTGATGACAATAGATTTCAAACACATTAACCATTTATATTGGGTCTAATTAAGAAAAAAATGTATACAAGGTTTAAAAATCAGTTTCAATGTACCATATTGTCACCACTAAAATCAGGTCATATCTCCCTGTATCAGGCCAATACAATGGATGAAACTAGTTCCATCAGGCGATACATACTGGTTTCAGATGATACTTAAAATCAGTTCTATAGCGCTTTGGGTTACATGGGCATCATGTAACAGGGGATACACACAACTTGGGTCCCATCATCATCACCTTCTCCTTGCTTTTTTGGGCTGGAAAAAGTTCAAAGTTCAATGATGGGATGCTTAATATCAACCCTCCATAGAAGTCTGGGTCCCACCCAGCCAGCACATCATGACCAGGTGGAACCTAGAATGCTTGTTTTATTTGATTTACAATGCATTTATTTATCATGCCTATTCAAATTACTTGAAAGATCCAAAAGGAAATTAAAAAAAAAGAAGAACTATTTAACATAAACAGATGCAGCTTAAACTACAACAAAAAGTCGGGAAGATTACAACTATCTAGCTTGAAAGATCCAACCTTATATGTACATATATAAATACTTAAACATCCATCCGGCATTTTAAAAAAAGGATTGATGGTGGTAAGTATGCAAACCTGCTGAAATGTAGCAGATCATATGTATTTTTCAGCTTCCTCTCAAACCTGTGAAATATTCAAGCACAATTTGAGAAAAGGAAGAAATAACTGAGAAATGGATAAGCTGTAATTTGAGAGAGGGAAGGAGATGGGCATACAGGTCAATTCTCAAGGACACTACAAACTGACAAACTATCATCAATTATAAGATGCTAAACCTTCTCCAGAAAGTAGAGATATTTAAGTAAATTATCTTTTTGATAATTAAAACATATGTTGCTAAAGTGTTTGATTTCACAGATATTCAAAGCATGTATTTTTACTATTTGTCAAAAGATAGGGATATATCAGACTTTTCGCTTCACAATCCCACAGCCATTTGATGGGCTACGGACTTGGTATTTCATCTCATGAAATCAAAATAACTATTAAATAAGGGTAGCTAATAACCTGCTTCTTCTTTTTCAGCGACACCTCTGCAGCAGCTATCTTATCTGCACACGCTTTCTCAAGATCAGATAGCATGCTCTTTTCTCTCTTCCCTGAAAACCAATGCAATCTTGCATATCAATTAACAGTACTTTTTATGTGTAAAGTAAATTTCTAAAATTGTGATGTTTCCTAGCATTCACAGTTGGAAAGTAGCCATCAGTCACATGGCAGCAACGTTGCTTTCCAGTTGAACTTGAAAGGAATATTGCTATCATTTGGAGCTCAGGTCATGAATGATGAGGGAATTAAGATTTGGTTATTTCCAAATTATTAGACTACCAATTGCAGAGCTTTGCTAAGAGAACATGCATGTGCAATAAAGCTCATGTACATGCCACAAATGTGCCAACATGGCACACGGATGCAAAATCCAATCCATCCATTAGGTTGGTCCGACCCTGTACATGTTTTCCCAAAAAATAAATCTGGTCCACTCAATACATAGGCCGCAAGATATATTACGGTGTATGCCAATATTGGAAATAGGTGGGTGTGTTAGAGAACTTCAGCCAAGATTTTCCGAGTTGTACATTTGTCTGGATCTCGGATCTATCATGTCATGCCGGCACATGAGCATTATTACAACGGAGACCAAGAACCACGCAGGTTAGGATGGGTGAGTTGGTACAAGTTGAAGGCTCTAAAAGGACAAGAGGAAGGCTCAAAAGGAGGTGGATGGAGGTAGCAAGAAAAGACTTGATGTTCTACAGTCTAACTGAAGGACTAGCCCTTGAATGGAATGGTGGAACAAGATTCATGTAGCTGATCCAAATTACTTGGGGTAAGGCTTAGATGATGATAATGATAATTGCAGGCGTTACTGGAAAGGAACTCATGAGATATTTTTTGTTTCAAAATTACAGGTATGGCATTTCCTTAAGTGGATTTGCATAAGGGCTCCATGGCCAGACTACCCCTTGTCAAGGGATACATAGTTCCATTTCCAAGGAGGGGCTCAAATGCTTGATATAAGCAAGAAACAATGAAAACAAGGAAACAAAGAAAGAAGGAATATGAGTTAAGGATTTGGAATAGAAGAGCAACGATCCCCACTTTCATAAATAAGGCGGATTTCTCTTGTTTTGAGCTTGTTTTCTGAAGCCAAACTACAACGTTTGATCTATTAATACTTTGTAAGTACTAGCTTCTTGAGTTTATTTCTTTGATTATCAAGAACTGCAATCTTGTTCCAGCAGTGGCAGTAGTGTTGAATATGTAACAGTTAAATACCTCCATCAGCATTCTCTTTGTAAGAAAAAACAAATAAATTTGTCTAAAGTTGGTTAACACAGATGGAAGAATACCATGTGCAGCTGATGGAAAAAAAAATCCATCTAAAATTGTTGAAGAAAGAAGTTAAACATAATGATCATGATGGAACTCTTAGATCAGCTTATAAAAATTTAAGCTCCCATTGCTGTGAGTGATGGTTTCCCAGTCTGGTTCAGTGTCAGCTTATAAAAATTTAAAAGCCTGCAAGTGTGCTGCTATTTTCTTGCCAATCTTCTCATAAGCTGCTTGGAACTTTGCAGACTCATTCTTCAGAGAAAATTCACACTGAAACTTATGAAACTATTAATCTTCTATTATTAACAATACAATATTTTTTTTTTTAAAAAGGAAAAAAAAGAAAAAGAAAAAGAAAAAAAGAACATGAGCTACTATACATTTTCAAGCATCCAGCTTGCAACATTCAACCTTCAAGCATTGAACATGCAACTACGAAAAAGTGTACACACACCATCGCCTACATTTGTTACCATACATCTAAAAGTACCTCGGAGGTGCCACTATTAATCTGCAAGAGCCTCAAATGTGCAAAATTGTCCATTTGCATATAAGCCATATGTGACGCAAGATCGCTCCCTATTCCAATGCATTTGACAAACAATTACAGCTCCCTATTCCAATGCATTTGACAAACAATTATGGCTCCCTATTCCAATGCATTTGACAAACAACATACAGGACATTTAAAAAAAAAAAAAAAAAACCCTAGTCCAAGATCATTTGCTATTCAGGGTGTTTGATAAACAACATACAAGATAGTAGAATAGGCCAGCATAATCAGTTTTTTCATCCTTCTAGTTTGATCAGCTCCCTTTATTGTATAAATATATTTGATGAAGCAGAAAACTGGAATAACGGTTTAAAGCATTCATGGAGATGTTGATCTAGACATAGCCTAAGCATTCAACATGGTCTTCAAATAGTTCACTTCTAAATTAGATCTATAAACTAGAATGACAGTGAGGTATTTTAGATTACCTAGGAAGATGGTCGACTCGTGAAAGCTTCAAGAAGCAACAAAATTCCTTAATGGAAGACAAATATGAGTTTCTTGGAATGCCAAGCATCTTCCCTTGCCTGTGGCTGTAATCCGTTAAAACCCACATTTTTTAAATGTGACTCAATCATCTATTATTTCTACTGACCTTGCAGAAAGAAGTCTTTTCCGAAATAACTGATCTCCCCCACGAGAAAATGGGCGTCTACCAACAACGCTGAGCTTTAATGTGGGAAAATCCAAATGACAATAACCAACATGCTGTTCACCGAGACTGATCATCAATGAAGACAATTTTCGCAATTAAGATGAGGCTCTTCATTTTCTCCAATGATTAGTAAAATACAGTTCTTAGAATTGTAGTCTGTGAATTGCCATGCCAATGATGGAAACTTTTAGATTTATGAAAGCCACAATTGGCCTGTCACTAAAATTTCTACAAATACAAAATAAAACAAAACAAAACAAAAAAGCAGCAGTATATTTTGTTGATTTTTGAATATGTTGCACCTGATAGCCATTTTATTCAGCTTTCAGCTGACCGACCTATCTCAATTTGAATAGAATTATGTAGATCAGATTCAGCAGAGACAAAACTTAGCCTGAATTTATTCAGGATGAAATCCTCAAACTATTTTTACATTTTTACAAAAGAAGTGAGAAATGTTTTGAAGTAACAATAAGGTTAAGGTAATCATGAAAATCTGGGAGGAAGAATATTTGAATAGAACCGTTGAATAAAGAGTTTATTTTCCACTTACCAAGAAGAGCATTTACTAGACCCCCAGAACTGGTCTCTAGTGACCAAGAATCGTCACCATTCCTAACAGCAAAGAATGGAAGCCTGTTAATCACCATCAATATTTGTTGTTTTAAAGGCCTTGTGTCTTTGTTTTTACATCCCATGGTGAGCGTGCTGGCTACTATAGTTGCTTCTATAACTTCTTCCTCGTGAAGAACTCCCCAGTCATTACCCTCTCTTAAATTCAATTCATGCTCAGAGAAGTCCAATCAGATCTCCTTAACACCCTTCTCTCAACAAGCAAAGAAAAAGTTCAGATACTCAGCAAATAAAAGATAATTAAAAACTTGTGTGCATGTTAAAATTACTAGAATCTCTTATTGGTAACTACTTGAAGCTCTTACTGCTTTCTATTAAACCATTCAGCTTCAGGGAGCAAACACAATTTGTTTTTATATTTACCAAACTAAAGAAAAGATCAACATTTCTAATTTTCTATCCCCAAATCAAACTAATCGAGTTATGTGAAGCCAAATATGAGAAACTGCCCTTAGTACACATAAGCAATGAATCAGACTTGCAGGAATTTAGCGACTGTGTGGGGACACGTCATTCACTGATCTTAACATCCTCAATCATCCCAGTATTTGTTAACCCCCACCCATGGGATAGTTGAAGACTCTGGTCAGCCCATGGTTTTAAGACTCGGACGGGTTACGCGACTCACCAAAAAGACTCAGTGGGATCTGATTCAGTTTGGTACGATGAGCCAAGTAGACAATTCACTCACGTACACACTCACACCCCATGGTCTCAAAGAGGCGTGATATAAGGACCCGATGTTGGTTTATACTCCATTTCATCTGCTGCCCAAAACGGAAGGGACAGGGCTACCCAATCAGAATCTATCCATCTTGGCCAACCTTGTCCAAACAGGACCTCAACAATAATCTCTTGGTTGAAGCATTTATTCAGACATGTAGGAGACCATGGACAGCGGCAGATATGGCTGCCACTGCCATGGTTGCTGTCCAATTTCTGGCCATTAAAAGATGAAATAAGAGAGAAAGAGAGAGTATCTTTCACTTCGTGTGGTCTGATTTCTTCTATTCACGTCAGCTATTGGAGGGAGATCGATCAATGGTTGCTTCGAAGAGAGCGAACTGGGAGAGACGTCAATGGAGAGGGAGGGAAATCAGGGAGATCGAGAGATGGAGGGAGATGAAGGGAGAGAAATCGAGGAAGGCAAAGGGTCGGACAAGAGAGAGAGAGAGATCGAGGAAGGGAGAGGGCCGGGAGAAGCGCACGGGACAAGAGAGAGGAGGGAGTTTGCGTGCGCTACGAAAATGAAACGTCTCTACGTTTTTGGTTTTAGTACCGTCGATTCACCAGCGCCCACATTTCAAAAATAGGGGCGTTTTTGGACGGCTGCTGGTGATTCCAGTGATCACCGGCAGTTATACATGGCCGCCAGTGAAAATAGGCGCCAGGAATGGCGCTTTTTCTTGTAGTGTTGGCACCTGAGGTCGGGTTCGTACTCCGACTCTTCTTTGGGGAGTTTCTTATAATCTCTTTATTTCATTCTGGGTGTCAGGTAGTTCGATTTTACCTATAACAATTATAATTTGTGGAAGTTTTTAAGATGAATCAATAAAGAAGCAGCACCAAATGATCAGACGTCAAATTCATACCTTGATCTGAAACTTCATACTCAAAATCCTCAAATCAAATTGCCAAATTAAAACCCTCAAATACAAAAGGCCCAAATCAAATACAAAAGTCCCAAATCAAATGCATAACTTGATCGGAATCAGAGAAGAGAAAATAAATACGATCTATGGCAAGGAAAATAACCAAACAATCAAAGAGAAAGGGGTAGGACAGAGAGCTGTTCGTCATCTCGAGTACCAGAGGAAAAAGAGAGAGAGTTACGAAAATGTTTTTATTAAGTGAAACTTTTGGCTGAAAATTAATCTAAAGGTGTAATGGTGGGACTGGGTATGCACCGCTACAATGTCTTGTATATTGCAAAAAGTATATGGCGAGAAATGGCGATGGTGGGAAATGGGATACAACAGATGGTCGGAAATGAGATACAACGGCAGGCGTCATGATGCACCACCGCGACTCGCATTCAACCCAAAAAAAGTTGCCAGGAAATGATGGCGTTGGCGGGAAATTGTCTACAACGGTCGACGTCAGAATCCACCTATACATGGGCAGGTGCGAGAAGGGATACAATGGCAGATTTAGGATTGGCCATTATATATATATACAGCTAAAAATACATGCAGGAATGGTGGTGGTGTGGGAAGATGGGTTCCAACGGTGAATTCTACGGAAACAGATTGGCCACTCCCCTGCCACCAGCCCGGTGGCTGGTGATCGGTGCTCTGTGGGCCCTACCATGATGTATGTGTTTCATCCATTCCGTTCATGCATTTTTGCAGATCATTTTAGTATTCGACCCCAAAAATGAGAGGGATATAAATTTCAGGTGGACCACACGACAGGAAAATCATAGTGATCGGATATCCACCATTAAAATCGTCCTAAGGCCCACTGTATTGTTCATTTGACATCCAATCTGTTGATTGGGTCATACATACCCAGATGAATAGAAAGAACAGAGATCAGCTCGATCCAAAACTTTTATGGGCTCCAAAAGTTTTTTAATGGTCGGCGTTCATTCAACACTCTTTCCTGTAATGTGGTCCACTTGAGATTTGGATATACTTCATTTTTGGTCTCATATCATAAAATGATCTAGAAAAATAGATGTACGGTGTGGATAAAACACATACATTATGGTGGGGCCATTGGCTGGTGGCAGGGGGAGTAGCCAATCCGTTTTCGAATTCCACGATCCGGTTAAATGTCACCCAGATATAGCAGTGGAGATCATGTTTCCCCCGTGATAGGCGCTCATGTAAAGGCGGATATCACTATCCGGGGACGCGGATTACCAACTGACAGGTTGAGTAGCGAGATCGCTACTGAAGTGGCGTCAGCAAGTTACGTGGGTCCCACCATAATGAATGTGTTATATCCACACAGTTCATCCCTTTGGAGAGATCATTTTAGGACATGAGTCAAATAATGAGGCAGTTAAAAATCTGCAAGTGACCCACTACAGAAAACAGTGGAGAAAGTGACATCCACTGTTGAAACCTTCTTAAGGTCCACCATGATGTTTATTTGAGATCCAATCCGTTAATAAGTTAAAAAAACATTATAAAAGGGAAACAAATATATATCAGCTTGACGGAAAACTTTCATGGCCATTAGAAGTTTTTAATGGTGGGAGTCACCCTCTCTACTGCTTTCTATGGTGGGGTCCATTGGAGCTTTGAATCTTACTCATTCTTTGGCTCATGCCATAAAATGTTCTCTCCAAATGGATGGACGGTGTGGATACAAAACATACATCATGGTGGGGCCCACGGAACTTGGTGACGTCACTTCAGTAGCTAGTCTCGCTGGACGGTGTGGATACAAAACAAACATCATGGTGGGGCCCACGGAACTTGGTGACGTCACTTCAGTAGCTAGTCTCGCTGCTTAACCTGTCAGTAGCTAATCCGCGCCAACTATCCGGAGCTGCAGCTTGCATGGTACGAACAATGGGGCAGGATATTCCGCAGCTATATGGTACTTAAAACAGTGGATTTTTTCGTCTGCGCCAAAATAGTCTACTACTGTTGTAGTGACTATTCGGATGCCCTAGCCTAGTTTTACCAAGGAGTCGGGCCTAGATGGGTACATGCTATGGAACCCATGCTCCACCCTCACATCATCATCCCAAATCGGCACAAGCATCCTTGAAGGTCCTCATGTCACTCCAACGGTAACATGGTCCCATCCCATATCATGATGTCTCTACGTCCAATCCTGCCGAACACATCATCATCACCCATCCAATTTGAAGAAGTGCATACATATATATAACAAAGTCAAGACGTGAGAACGTGAGAACTTTCAAAGAAACAGCCACAGCTGATGTTGAACAGTCATGCTTTGGAATCATTCCGAGTCTGGGGTTGATTATTAGGCAGGAAGATAATGTGTTTTATCTTATTTGCGTATGTAAACGGCAATTTGCATATGTAAATGCGTGCAAGAAACGTGCCCTTATCTACTGCCAACCGGATGCAAAATCGTGAAAAGACAAACATTTTCATATCTGATGTTAGTAATTCCACGAGCGCATGTACGCTATTCACATCCACGCACTGGCGCCTATGGTTATGTGAGTCACCTATATACTTGTATGAACAATGTATCATGAAACAATCTCATTAACAATTAAAATCAATCAACAAATCCAATTTGCCGAGTTAAAAGCTCAATTAAGCTGTTAATTTGATTTTAGTTTTCTTAATCAGCAATTTAAGTACAAAACAGGTGAATCTTCTTTACATGGCGAGGGTATGTCTTCTATATCTCTCTTCGGTTGAAGCCATCTACCATAAGAGTTACGCACAAGCCCCTTGTTTGCCTGTTGGTACCAGGACTCCGGTATCCTCAGCTCATTCACCAGCATTCCACATGCTTTATTCACCAATGCCACGTCCCGCCTAGCGTCCACACGGAGGCCAGTTGCTGAACTACTGAAACCATCCACTAGATGAAGGTATGTCTCTAGGCTGTGTGCACCAAGCATATTGAGTCCGCGCTTTAGATAAGGTGACACTCGAGTGTCCAGCTTCAATTCAGTCCCCACATGTGTGTACAACCAGTCGAGTGTCCCGGTAATCTCTTCAAATCTCTCAAGGCGCTCGTTGAAAATGATCCCAGGCATTCTTGGGACCACATCTTGCTTAATCACGACCCGCAATGTTTTCACTTGCATTTCCTTGAGCCTATCTCTAAATGCATTGTTACCAACTCGTGGAGCCCCGAACGAAATGACACTGATCGGTAGGTCGGGGAGGGATGAGGCAGCCTCATGAGCATTGAGGAGAGCTAGGGCCCCACCTAGGCTGTGGCCAGTGATGGTGAGGCCCACCTCTTCACCCCTATCCTTGTACAAGTTAAGAAGCTTTCTCACTTCCCCCATCACTTGTTCTGATGCACTTGACTTGTTGTACCTAGTTGAGTCACACTTGGATGTGTAAATGCTATAGAACCCATGTTCCACCCTCACATCACCATCCCCAATGGGCTCAAGCTTCCTTTGAAGGTCTTCATACCACTCCAAGGGTGCTACCGTCCCACGCCATGCCACGACAATGTCTCTACGTCCAATCCTCCGTGACTCATCATCATCGCTGACTGCTACATAGCCCATCCAATTGGAATCGTTGCTCCAGGAGTGTGCCAAGTGGGACCGCTCCATCCAACCAGGCAAGTCAATGTGGGCCATGGCATAAATGTATTTGGACACTTTGTAACCATGCTTAGTGAGGCCCAGTTGCTTGAAGAGCCTCTGCGAGTTGTAACGACAGCTCCCACAGTATTCAGAGAACGAATCGAAGTCGAATGCATCATAGGTGGCTTGTGCAAATTCCCCATACTTTACGATCTCCCGTCGGATCCACGGGTGCAGCGGGTCAATCAGGTGGTCCCAATTGGATAAACTATGGATCCCGTGACATTTCACAGGGATATCTTCCTTGGGGGACATTGTCGGTGTCATCTGATCAACGTCCACCTCTGGCAGATATGATGGGGCAATGGTGTCGGGTCCACTACTTAGAAAGGTGCCTAAATGGAGATCGATGAGATTTGAGAGAACTTGGGGGAGATGTATGCTCCGATTGGGCCTCTCATTACGTCGTGGATCGACTGAGATCCCCAGTCTGGCACGGATCCCATGGCTGGCCTGATTCCTGCTCTGACAACCGTTGGGAATGGGGTGATGAAGATGGATGCTGGGCCTGACTGAATTCATGATGCGAGTCCCAGAAGATCTCTTGGTGTTTTTGTTTCGGATCTTGAAAATTGGAAAGATTTTGGTAGTCTATGGACGTGAAGAAGGGTATATATAAGAAAGTACGTTGGACCTTTCAAAGAGACGGCTACAACTGCTGTTGAATGGTTATGAATTTGACTGAGCATTAGGAATAACCACTAGCCGTTGAATAGTCATGTATTTGACTACACATTCGTTGAAAGCTTCCCGTACATGATAGGAGCCACCGAGTTGGATCGGAATCCTACTTCCGGAAAATAATCTTTTGGGTTTGATGTTAATGTTATTACCATTCAGGTTATCAGTTTGTAAAAGTGGCCCCTGATTCAATGATCTAAGCCTTTGATACGATAGACTTTTTGGTAGATGATCAACCCACCAAAACATCACCCGATTGGAAGTTCCTAGAAATTTAATATTTCGCCTTCTCTTTGGTGAATGTGAACGGTTGTTGTATTGCTTCTTAACCTTCCATTTATTGGCCGCCTGTTGTAGGGTTAATGATTATTTCCAGGCTGAGTTAACGAACGATGGATCTTGCCCTCAGGGAACCTACTAGGAATTAATAGGATTCTGCACATTTGCCAGCATGGTGCAGTTGTGGAAGATCCTGTCCTTCAGCAGGTGGGCCTTTCAGGAGGAACCGACTTGTATTTGGAATATGCACCGACGGTCCACCCTTTTGATTTCATTTCTGTTATATGGGAGATCTACCCGAAGAATATTTTGGTCAATAGAAAAAAAAGAAAAAAGAAGCTAACACGAGCCGTTGTTGACTGAGGAAAAGCGTGTGTACGTTAACGCGTTCCGAAGAGTCAACGAGTAGCAGGTAAGTTTGATCCAGGCCGTCCGTTAAAAATGTATGCCAGAGAAGAAGAGAGAGAGAGGCATGTGAACCGCACTCGTCACCACTTTTCTTTTCTTGGGTGGGTGATATTCGGAAACGACTACATCATTTTAAGTGAAGTCGATTGCATCCAGCCCCGCCTTGGACGAAAATCCGTACAAGGGCTTTGTGGGGTCCACCGTGATGTATAGGTTTTATCCACGCCGTCCATCCATTTTTCCATATCATTTTAGGGCTTGAATTCAAAACTGAGGCAGATCCAAGGTTCAAGTGGACAATATAGTGAAGATTAAACACCCATCATTAAAAACTTCTTGACAGCTGAGAAGTTTTGGATCAGCTGAAATATGTTTTTTTCCCTTCATCCAGGTTTATATGACCTTATGAAGAAGTCGGATGGAAAATAGACATTGCAGGTTGTAAGGTTTCAACTGTGGCTGTCATTACCACCGTTGCTTTCTGCGGTGTGGCTAACTTAAGCCATCAATCTACCACATTTTCAGGTTCATATCCTTAAATGATATGAAAAAATAGATGGAAAATAGACATTGCAGGTTGGAAGGTTTCAACTGTGGCTGTCATTACCACCGTTGCTTTCTGCGGTGTGGCTAACTTAAGCCATCAATCTACCACATTTTCAGGTTCATATCCTTAAATGATATGAAAAAATAGATGTACTGTGTTGATAAGGTTATTATTTGGAATATCCCACTATCTTTTTTTCCTTTTTTTAATTTTTTTGTAGAAAATGGTATGTGATTTTTCGTTTCCACACTTTATTATACACAAATTAGGATACCTAAAACTTTTACATACCCACAATCACATGCATCTTATTTTAATTTTCTTTATTTCACCAACTCGGGTCCTCAAACCCTATGTTGTTTGGCTTGACACTGTACACTCTCTGTATTCTTTTACTACTTTTCTATTTTTCTTTATTTCGCCTATTCAGGTCATGAAGCCGACTAAAGTATGAATTAATTGTATAATATTTGAAGTCTCTCTTGAATCTCCTCAAAAATCAAATAGTCTCGTAAAGTAGAGGTTGTGCATCACACAAGAGGAAAATAGTGTCCAACTCCTTCATTTTCCATAACCACCCAAAAGCTATAGTGCCGACCAACTCAAGAGTCACTCTGCAGGTTCTAGTCAACTGTAAATTTTGAAGCTTCACTCTGACTAGTAACAACGCCAGATTAAATGCATTTTTACTACTTAGCATCCCCACATTTAAATCAAACCAAAACTGAACTAATTGAGAGGAGAAAGTTTAGGATGTGGGGGCATTTTCCATGCTCATGTGGGAGGCGTTTACACTAGGTTAAGTGGGCTACACAATATCACAACTTCAGTTAGTTAAGTATGCCATACAACATCACAAGTTTACCTAGTTAAGTTCCTACATAATATTACAACTTCACTTAATTTGGGGTGGCTTGTGTCCAATTGGCAGTGTGGATTAAACACAATAGAAATGCGGGTCCCATTGTTTATAAGGATAACATGGATATAAAATACATCATGGTGAAACATACTGTCTAAGTGGATAGTGGGGCTATACAACACATCATGGTGGACCACACTGTCCATTGGACAGTGGCCACAATGCACGATGGGTCTCACTTCAAGCAAGCCACAAATTAAAATTTGGATCAAGCTAATATTTGTGTTTTAGTTCACTAAGTAGGAATGAATGTAACAACCCAAGATTTTATTTCTCGTGTACAACACGAAAAACTGAATTCCATAGGAATAATTTAATTAAGAGAAAGTATAATTACTTTAGATATTCCTTATAATCATATAATTTCATATATTCCATGCCAATTGTGAAATAAATGACGAAAAAATTAAATTTCATTTCATTGAAGTAATTATTCTGAGTCCATTCATCATCATTACATTAATATATTACATGCTTAGTCTTTCAATGAGACTTATTACATTTTAAAAAAAAAAAAAACAAACTAATCTTAAAAATAAAGTTAAGTAAAATAATAATCTCTCTTAAATCACTTCAACTTCATCATCGATCATCCGTCGCCAAGGACCATCATAATTTTTATCTTGAAACTCTGGCTCATTCTTTGGATCGTCGCATGCACAATCTATGGTTGTTTTTTCAACAAGAAGAATAAGTTACCTAGGTTCAACTCAGTGAGGGGACCCCTCCAAGATTATCACAATAATAATACATTTAATTCATAATTAACAAGCCAAAACATCCATAATAAAATATTGATTAATGTAATGCATGATATGCATGCTTTCATGAAAACACCATGACTAAATAAGACGGTGAAGAGGGAACTCTCCATTACAACTTCAACGTTAGTCACTAGTCACAAGACTTATGTGAAGTAGTAACCTCCCGTTACAATCTCATATGTGAAGTCGAAAACCCCCATTACAACTTCACACTAAAAAAATCTAACTAATGAAAGTGAGAAACCCCCATTACAACTTCCATTAGATAGTGTACAACTGAAAGTGGGAACCTCTCATTACAACTTTTATTGTAAAACCCATGAGGTTTATCCATCAAGTCGGATCCCAATGAATACATGAGATTAAACCAATCATTTAATTAATTTAGTTTAATATTCATTCTTTTTTCTTTTTTTCTTTTTTTTGGTTTAATATTCATTCGGTTTAACAATACCCGCACTTAATAAGTCACCACCTCACCCCATCACCATTCTTTCATGGATTCATCATAAAAGGGATTTTCTTATGATGTGACATTCCAATTACATATGTCCATCATCACAATATCACATGGGCGTTCCATGTCCATCATTATAGCATTTTCTTCATGAAACATACATAATTTCCTCATAGTTCTATCGTATCCATGATTTCATCAATAATTCCATATTCAAATGTCCAAACGTGTATCAAACTCATACGTAACAAAAATTCTAGCAATATATCATCACATAATTCTTTCCACATAGTTCTATCATATTCATATTTTCATCCATAATTTCATGTTTAAACGTCCAAACATGTAACATACTCATACTAAACCAGAATTCTAGCAATAGATCATCACATAATTTTCACATTATGCATCATTGAACACTATCCATAAACATCACATAATTTTGGCCAAATCATACTATATCATATAGAGTTCATATACGCTAACCTAGTAGGAACACTTTGTAAAATCGAAGGGCTAGGTCGCCTCAACAGGTTTACTCACTGATCTATACATCCTCATATTCCACATCATAAGACACCAATTTAGGCATAATAGGGTCACATGACAAAACTAGGTAATGTTTCCATCATCAATGACACATAGTTTATGAACCCTACATCACATAGTTAGGGTTTATAACCATACATAGTTCAATTCTCCATCAAATTTCATCCAAACGTGAATTCAATCAAACATCATCAAATTTATAGCAATAAAACACAATTAAATAGAAAGTTAATAAGAATTTCATAGATTATAGCAACAATCAAATAAATAAGGAAAACAATATCTAGATTTGTGAGAAAGCTAGCTAGAATTGGGTATAAGCCTAAATGGATTCCTCACCTTAGCCTAAGATGAAAACCCTATGTTAAATTTCGATAGAGGAGGTGACTACATGAATTATGGAAGCATACTCGAGCTAGGGAGGAGTGTCCACACATATGGACATGGAAAGGGGAAGAAGAGGGTTAGGCCTCCTTACCTAGGATGTCTTCTCTCTCTCTCTCTCTCTCTCTCTCTCTCTCTCTAAGTGTGAGAGGGCTGGACAAGAGGTGGGACGTGTGGCTAAAGGGAGTTTGTTCGTTAACCCCAAGTGCAAGGTTGCGATGTAGTAATAACTCGTTGAGACCGAGATTGAATCCACATGAAAATTCACATGGAATGGGGAACACGACGTATAACTAATCAAAGTTTAGATGCTTGTCTAAGTTTTTAATCCCGCGAGAAAAAGAGAGTTTTAAACACTAATAATGAAAGACTAAAGATCCAAGAATCCACTTATAGTAATTTCAATATCAATTTATTACCGATTCAATGTATATCTCAATTAGAATCGAAGTCCTATTATATCCAATCGGAAGATAATTTTGTTAAATTATTCATAAACATCAAGAAGAATATGATTTCAATCGATTAATTTTCTTATGAAGTATTTGGATTTCAGTCACAAGAAATCAAAAGTATTTAAAGCACCCATAGGCAACATTTGATCAATCAATTATTGAGATTAAACCATTTTCTAATTCAGGCTAATCAATTGTTAGATGAAAGTATTCATTGTGCCCGGAGTGCACAACAAATCTTGACTTAAACAACTCAAGGACTTAAAGTAAGTTCAAACCAAACCAATCTAATATCCACATTCAAAATAATGTCATTGAATATAATAAACTAATACTGAAATTAACTACATGCTTTGTCCCTTAACCTTAACTAAGAGATTAGCTGACCATAACTAATTCAAAAGAAAAACATAAAAACTAACTAGAATTGAAGGATTGAGAAGGAGGGAGGACTCCTTGAAGCTCCAAAATTCCTTTCTCTACTCTTCTTACCCAAATTTTTGCTTAAAAGCTCATAAAACATTCCTTTATATAGGCTTTGTTTGGACCAACTTTAAAATCGACTCATATTTACGTAGTTAATGTAGCTTTTTTTTTTTCCTTTCGAAAAATTGGCTGTATATATATCATGAAAAGAATAAACAACCACACACCAATTCGGGCTTTGCTAGGGTAGCTATTGCAGCTTCGATGGTATCGAAGTCCCATCGAAGTGTCTAAGTGAAAATAGGAAACTGTCCAATAACCGATCTTCAAATTTGTAGAATTTCTCGATGGTATCACACCTCATTTGATGGTATCGAACTTGGCTTGATGTCATTAAACACTTCTTCGATGGGATTGAGGTTGCACGATTATGTCTAGCAAGAAACTAATGATTTTCTGATTTTTACGATGGAATCGAGGTTTCTTTGATGACATCGAACACTTACTTCGATGTCCTCAAACATGCCATCGATGGCATCAAAGTGTTGATTTATACACTTTCGAATTTCTACACTTTTAAGTTTTCAATTTTCTTCATTTCTTACTTGGTTTCCTTAGATATTGTACTCTTGAATTCTTCAATATTTACCTCCATAGATTCAATCCTCATCTTAGTAGTTATTGGAGTATTAAATCATCACTTTAAGTTTCTTTTTATCCTTACCTTTAAAAACCACCTTGCAAGAGAAAACAAGTGTATTTAGATCAATTAAGCACATTCGTGTTAATAAAATCAAGGTATAACAAGAGAAAAACATATAATATTTCACACTCGATAGAGTGGAATAGGGAGAGGAGTGTGTACACCCCTTTATGCATGTGGTGTACGTTCACACCTCCCACTCTAATCGAGATACTCATAAAAGCAATTTTTGGTCATTTTTTCTAATTACAATTCGCTTATCATGTTTAACATGAGGAATAGAGTCAGGATACATTATTTTCTTGGTAATCCACTACCTAGATTGTCCGATCTTGAAAAATGGCTCGATAGATGCTAAAATGGACTTCTTCTTGATATAAGGGTCCATGCATGATGATCATGGTCCAAAATTTGAAAAAAATGTGTAGTAATGATAGGTAAATAATTGGTAAAAATTTGGTGGATGATTAATGGTGAGAAATGTCTAAATTTATAATTTCTCCTTTTGTGTCGAAATGTAGAAACCACTTTAAGCTGGTCATCATCTGATGATGTAGGATGATAGATTGGGGATTGAATTTTGGCATAATCTTATATTCATATGAGGCTAAGGCATGCTGAAAATTTAAGTTGCGATTGAAAATGATAAGTGGGTCAATTGAAAGGTACATATTTGGAAAGATTTGATAAGCTTCGTTATTTCTTATGGCATAACTTGGAGCTTAAGAAAATGGTTATCAAGATAAGACACTCGTATCTTATATTCAATCTACATGATGGGTGATTCAAGTCACTTACATGAAAAGAAACATTTGATTGTGACTATCCATTAACTTTCTTTGCTTAATGAACACTAAAATCAAGGGTCAACGGGCTGATTTGGTATTTGGACAACTTCTACTATGATCCAAGGGTTAAAATTCGACGTGTAGAGCTCATTTATAATAGATAGGTATGAGATACAATTTTAGGTTAAACAAATTATGAAAAGTATGTTATCTAGAAATTAAAGGTTTGGCTTAATGACATTTTTATAATTATTTCTTAATCGAGAGTTTTACAAAATCTAACATTTTTATATGTTTTTAAGCATGTTTCTAAGAAATTCTTACAAAAGAACTCTTATCTAAATCATCATAGATAAAAAGTTATTGACCAAATAAGTTAAAATTCACATTAATTAAAAAAAAATACACCTATCAAACAACAGGCTAAATATAGGATACAACAGTAACATCTATGATATTTTTTTTTTCTACACACACACACAAACCCCCACACACTCACGCCGAAGTGGGATTTCACCACCTATGGATACTTGAACCCTTGACCGGGTGTTGAAACTCCTAAGAGTTTACCACTGGGGTAAGGGTGTTACAATGGCCTTATAAATGATATAAATGACGTATAATGTCACACCCCGAAATTCAGATACAAGGTGTGCACCCTCAGACCCAAGTTACAGCACATGACTTGTACACCATGTGTATAAAACCATTTCTTCAAACCATTTTCAAGAGGCTTAGTTAAAATGTACACTAAGTTTTTAAACTCAAACCTTAAGCAAAGCATCTCACATTCATTTATTTCAATCACATACACATATATCCACCATCATGATTATTTATGAGTATTCAATCCACATATTGATAACATTCATAAAAGTTAATCACCACTACCAAAAAAATGGGCAAAGGCTACGGATTTAATCCGTAGCCATAGACCTAAGGCTACGGATTACGTCCATAGCTAGTCCGTAACACGACCGTCATCGTAGGTGCCATAACGATAGGTCTGGAACCTATGGCTACGGATTAAAACCGTAGCTATAGGTCTATGGCTACGAATTAAATCCTTAGCCTTTTCCCCTGTAGCAAAAAAAATAAACAGTTATAGATATTATTTGTAGCTGAAAGTCCGTAGCAATAGGCCAAAATTTAAAAGGCTACACCTATTTGATTATTGGCTACGGATTTAATCCGTAGCTATATGTTAAATAGCTACAGATATAATTCATAGCAATTATATCTGTAGCAAAAACTTCAAACAGCTACGGATATTATTTGTAGCTGAAAGTCCGTAGCAATATGCCAAAATTAAAAAGGCTACACCGTCTGACTAGTGGCTACGGTCAGTATCCGTAGCTATTTTGTACATTGAAAAATTAAATCACCTGTTCATTCAATTACCACCTGTTCATTCAATTATCACTTGTTCATTCAAATACCACCTATACAATCATTCATTCATTCAATTACAATCATCTATTCATTCAATTACAATTACAATCCTTCATTCATTCAATTACAATTACAATCCTTCGTTCAATTAATTACAATTACAATCAATTACAGTTACAAATACAATAATGCTGAAAATACAAATCTTTGGCTTCATTAGAGAAATGTGCTCGACTTAACCGAATTTCAGCAGCTTCGTATATTCCATCATCCTACAAACAGTCATGTCATTCATAAATTAGAATGTCCATTAGAGAAAAGAAAGACAGTGAAAGAAGTGCATCACGTATAACCACTTTTTTTTTTTCTTAATGAATTAAAAAAAAAACTCAAAGAGGAATGAAATTGACACAAAAGAAATGGTCTCACCATATGATTATAGGTTTAGGTTTGGTTTAGGTTTAGGTTATAGGTTTAGGTTTAGGTTAGGCTATAGGTTATAATTGAGTTTAGGTTATAGGTTAAGGTTTAGGTTATAGGTTTTGGTTTAGGTTTAGGTTAAGGTTTAGGTTATATATTATAGCTTTTGGGAACTTGATTACAGGTTAAGGTTTAGGTTTAGGAAATCGGGTTCGGGTTCGAGATCGGGTTTAGGTTTGGGCTTTCAAGTTTAGGTTTAGGTTAGGGAGTTGAGATTAAAATTAGGTGTAGGTTTGGGTTTAAGAATTTGAGAATACATTTAGGTTTTAAGTTTAGGTTTAAGTTAAAGGTTTTAGGAAAGGTTATAAGTTTAGGTTAGGTTTATGTTTAGGTTTAGGTTTAGGTTATAGGTTATAGCTTTAGGGAATTGAGAATGGGTTATGGTTTAGGGAAAGGTTAGGTTTAGGTAATAGGTTTTGGGATTTGAGAATAGTTTTAGGTTATAAGTATAGGTTTAGATTAGGTTATAGGTTAAGGTTTAAGGATTTGAGTTTAGGCTATAGGTTTAGGTTTAGGTTTAGGTCTAGGTTGAGTTTTATAGAATTGAGTTTAGGTTATAGGTTTAGGTAATAGGTTTTGGGATTTGGGAATAGTTTTAGGTTATAAGTATAGGTTTATGTTAGGTTATAGGTTAAGGTTTAGAGATTTCAATTTAGGTTATAGGATTAGGTTTAGGTTTAGGTTTAGGTTTAGGTTTAGGGATTTGAGTTTAGGTTATAAGTTTAGGTTTAGGTTTTATGTTTAGGTTTAGGTTTATGTTTGGGTTTTGGAATTTGAGAACGGGTTCGGGTTTAGGTTATAGGTTTTGGAATTTGAGAATGGGTTCGGGTTTAGGTTATAAGTTTTGGTTTTGGTTTAGGTTTAGGTTATAGGTTTTTGGATTTGAGAATGGGTTATGGTTTTGGTTTAGGAAATCGGGTTCAGGTTCGGGATTGGGTTTAAGTTTGGGTTTTCAAGTTTAGGTTTAGGTTTAGGTTAGGGAGTTGAGATTAGGATTAGGTGTAGGTTTAGGTTTAGGAAATTAAGTTTAGGTTATAGGTTTAGGGAGAGGTTAGGTTTAGGTAATAGGTTTTGGGATTTGGGAATAGTTTTAGATTATAAGTATAGGTTTAGGTTAGGTTATAGGTTAAGGTTTAGGGATTTGAGTTTAGGTTATAGGATTAGGTTACGGTTTCAGTTTAGGTTATAGGTTTTGGGATTTGAGAATGGGTTCGGGTTTAGGTTATAGGTTTTGGTTTTGGTTTTGGTTTTGGTTTTGGTTTTGGTTATATATTTGGGTTTAGGTTATAGGTTTTTGAATTTGAGAATGGGTTCGAGTTTAGGTTATAGGTTATGGTTTTGGTTTAGGTTATAGGTTTTGATTTAGGTTATAAGTTATAGGTTTATGTTAAGGTTTAGGTTTAGGTTAAAGGTTTTGGAATTTGAGAATGAGTTCACGTCTAAGTTATAGATTTTGGTTTTGGTTTTGGTTTAGGTTATAGGTTTTGGTTTAGGTTATAGGTTTTGGGATTTGAGAATGGGTTCGGGCTTATAGGTTTTGGTTTAGGTTATATGTTTATGTTTAGGCTATAGGTTTTTGTTTTGGTTTAGGTTTAGGTTATAGGTTTTAGTTTAGATTATACGTTATATGTTTTGATTTAGGTTATAGGTTATAGGTTAAGGTTTTAGGTTTTGGTTGTGGTTTTGATTTAGGTTATAGGTTATAGGTTTAGGTTAAGGTTTTAGGGAAAGGTAATAGGTTTTTATTTAGATTATAGGTTATAGGTTTAGGTTTAGGTTTTGATTTATATTGTAGGTTATAGGTTTTGGTTTAGGTTATAAGTTTTGAGATTTGAGAATGGGTTCGGGCTTAGGTTATAGGTTTTGGTTTTGGTTTTGGTTATAGGTTTTGGGATTTGAGAATGGGTTCGGGTTTAGGTTATAAGTTTTGGTTTTGGTTTAGGTTTATGTTATATGTTTTTGAATTTGAGGATGGGTTATAGTTTAGTTTTAGGAAATCGGATTCAGGTTCGGGATTGGGTTTAAGTTTGGGTTTTCAAGTTTAGGTTTAGGTTTAGGTTAGGGAGTTGAGATTAGGATTAAGTGTAGGTTTTGCTTTAGGGAATTGAGTTTAGGTTATAAGTATAGGTTTTGGTTTAGGTTATAGGTTTTGGGATTTGATAATGGGTTCAGGTTTAGGTTATAGGTTTTGGATTTGAGAATGGGTTTAGGTAATAGGTTTTGGGATTTGGGAATAGTTTTAGGTTATAAGTATAGGTTTAGGTTAGGTTATAGGTTAAGGTTTAGGGATTTAAGTTTAGCCTATAAGTTTAGGATTAGGTCTAAGTTGAGGTTTAGGGAATTGAGTTTAGGTTATAGGTTTAGGTTTAGGTTTAGGTTCAGGTTCAGGTTTAGGGAATTGAGTTTAGGTTATAGGTTTAGGTTTAGGTTTAGGTTTAGGTTTAGGTAATAGGTTTTGGGATTTGAGAATAGTTTTAGGTTATAAGTATAGGTTTAGGTTAGGTTATAGGTTAAGGTTTTGGGATTTGAGTTTAGGCTATAGGTTTAGGTTTAGGTCTAGGTCTAGGTTAAGGTTTAGGGATTTGAGTTTAGGCTATAGGTTTAGGTTTAGGTCTAGGTTGAGGTTAGGTTATAGGTTTAGGTTTAGATTTAGATTTAGGTGTCGGTTTGGGTTTTGGGGATTTGAGAATGAGTTCGGGTTTAGGTTATAGGTTTTGGTTTTGGTTTAGGTTATAGGTCTTGGGATTTGATAATGGGTTCAGGTTTAGGTTATAGGTTTTGAATTTGAGAATGGGTTTAGGTAATAGGTTTTGGGATTTGGGAATAGTTTTAGGTTATAAGTATAGGTTTAGGTTAGGTTATAGGTTAAGATTTAGGGATTTGAGTTTAGGCTATAGGTTTAGGATTAGGTCTAGGTTGAGGTTTAGGGAATTGAGTTTAGGTTATAGGTTTAGGTTTAGG
Source organism: Magnolia sinica (assembly GCF_029962835.1). Taxonomy (NCBI): domain Eukaryota; kingdom Viridiplantae; phylum Streptophyta; class Magnoliopsida; order Magnoliales; family Magnoliaceae; genus Magnolia; species Magnolia sinica. Next base: position 27,248,183 of record NC_080573.1, on the reverse strand, counting down.
TTTAGGTTGAGGTTTAGGGAATTGAGTTTAGGTTATAGGTTTAAGTTTAGGTTTAGGTTTAGGTAATAGGTTTTGGGATTTGGGAATAGTTTTAGGTTATAAGTATAGGTTTAGGTTAGGTTATAGGTTAAGGTTTTGGGATTTGAGTTTAAGCTATAGGTTTAGGTTTAGGTCTAGGTTTAGGTTAAGGTTTAGGGATTTGAGTTTAGGCTATAGGTTTAGGTTTAGGTCTAGGTTGAGGTTAGGTTATAGGTTTAGGTTTAGGTTTGGGTTTAGGTGTCGGTTTGGGTTTTGGGGATTTGAGAATGGGTTCAGGTTTAGGTTATAGGTTTTGGTTTTGGTTTAGGTTATAGGTCTTGGGATTTGATAATGGGTTCAGGTTTAGGTTATAGGTTTTGGATTTGAGAATGGGTTTAGGTAATGGGTTTTAGGATTTGGGAATAGTTTTAGGTTATAAGTATAGGTTTAGGTTAGGTTATAGGTTAAGGTTTAGGGATTTGAGTTTAGGCTATAGGTTTAGGATTAGGTCTAGGTTGAGGTTTAGGGAATTGAGTTTAGGTTATAGGTTTAGGTTTAGGTTTAGGTTGAGGTTTAGGGAATTGAGTTTAGGTTATAGGTTTAGGTTTAGGTTTAGGTTTAGGTAATAGGTTTTGGGATTTGGGAATAGTTTTAGGTTATAAGTATAGGTTTAGGTTAGGTTATAGGTTAAGGTTTTGGGATTTGAGTTTAGGTTATAGGTTTAGGATTAGGTCTAGGTTGAGGTTTAGGGAATTGAGTTTAGGTTATAGGTTTAGGTTTAGGTTTAGGTTGAGGTTTGGGTTTTGGGATTTGAGAATGGGTTCAGGTTTATGTTATAGGTTTTGGTTTTGGTTTAGGTTATAGGTTTTGGGATTTAGGAATAGTTTTAGGTTTTAAGTATAAGTTTAGGTTAGGTTATAGGTTAAGGTTTAGGGATTTGAGTTTAGGCTATAGGTTTAGGTTTAGGTCTAGGTTGAGGTTTAGGGAATTGAGTTTAGGTTATAGGTTTAGGTTTAGGTTTAGGTTTAGGTATTGGTTTGGGTTTTGGGAATAGTTTTAGGTTATAAGTATAGGTTTAGGTTAGGTTATAGGTTAAGGTTTTGGGATTTGAGTTTAGGCTATAGGTTTAGGTTTAGGTCTAGGTCTAGGTTAAGGTTTAGGGATTTGAGTTTAGGATATAGGTTATAAGTTATAAGTTTATGTTAAGGTTTAGGTTTATGTTAAAGGTTTTGAGATTTGAGAATGAGTTCACGTCTAGGTTATAGGTTTTGGTTTTGGTTTTGGTTTAGGTTATAGGTTTTGGGATTTGAGAATGGGTCCGGGCTTATAGGTTTTGGTTTAGGTTATATGTTTATGTTTAGGCTATAGGTTTTCGTTTTGGTTTAGGTTTAGGTTATAGGTTTTAGTTTAAGTTATAGGTTATATGTTTTGATTTAGGTTATATGTTATAGGTTTAGGTTTTAGGTTTTGGTTGTGGTTTTGATTTAGGTTATAGGTTATAGGTTTAGGTTAAGGTTTTAGGAAAAGGTAATAGGTTTTTATTTAGATTATAGGTTATAGGTTTAGGTTTAGGTTTTGATTTATATTATAGGTTATAGGTTTAGGTTTAGGTTATAAGTTTTGAGATTTGAGAATGGGTTCGGGCTTAGGTTATAGGTTTTGGTTTTGGTTTTAGTTATAGGTTTTGGGATTTGAGAATGGGTTCGGGTTTAGGTTATAAGTTTTGGTTTTGGTTTAGGTTTACGTTATATGTTTTTGGATTTGAGGATGGATTATGGTTTAGGTTTAAGAAATCGGGTTCAGGTTCGGGATTGGGTTTAAGTTTGGGTTTTCAAGTTTAGGTTTAGGTTTAGGTTAGGGAGTTGAGATTAGAATTAGGTGTAGGTTTTGCTTTAGGGAATCGAGTTTAGGTTATAAGTATAGGTTTTAGTTTAGGTTAGGTTTAAGTTTAGGTTTAGGTTATAAGACATAGGTTTAGGGAATTGAGAATAGGTTAAGGTTTAGGTTTAGGAAATCGGGTTTGGGTTCGGGATGGAGTTTATGTTTGGGTTTTCAAGTGTAGGTATAGGTTTAGGTTAGGGAGTTAAGATTAGGATTAGGTGTAGGTTTAAGTTTAGGGAATTGAGAATACATTTAGGTTATAGGTTTAGGTTTAGGTTTTAGGTTTTAGGTTAAGGTTATATGTTCAGGTTTAGGTTATAGGTTTAAGTTAAGGTTGAGGTTTTGGGTTATAGGTTAAGGTTTTAGGTCATGGGTTTTGGTTTAGGTTATAGGTTATAGGTATAAGTTAAGGTTTAGGTTTAGGTTTAGGTTTAGGTTTAGGTTATAAGACATAGGTTTAGGGAATTGAGAATAGGTTAAGGTTTAGGTTTAGGAAATCGAGTTTGGGTTCGGGATCGGGTTTATGTTTGGGTTTTCAAGTTTAGGTATAGGTTTAGGTTAGGGAGTTACGATTAGGATTAGGTGTAGGTTTAAGTTTAGGGAATTGAGAATACATTTAGGTTATGGGTTTAGGTTTAGGTTTTAGGTTTTAGGTTAAGGTCATATGTTCAGGTTTAGGTTATAGGTTTAAGTTAAGGTTGAGGTTTAGGTTATAGGTTAAGGTTTTAGGTCATGGGTTTTGGTTTAGGTTATAGGTTATAGGTATAAGTTAAGGTTTAGGTTTAGGTTTAGGTTATAAGACATAGGTTTAGGGAATTGAGAATAGGTTAAGGTTTAGGTTTAGGAAATCGGGTTTGGGTTCGGGATCGGGTTTATGTTTGGGTTTTCAAGTTTACGTATAGGTTTAGGTTAGGGAGTTATGATTAGGATTAGGTGTAGGTTTAAGTTTAGGGAATTGAGAATACATTTAGGTTATAGGTTTAGGTTTAGGTTTTAGGTTTTAGGTTAAGGTTATATGTTCAGGTTTAGGTTATAGGTTTAAGTTAAAGTTGAGGTTTAGGTTATAGGTTAAGGTTTTAGGTCATGGGTTTTGGTTTAGGTTATAGGTTATAGGTATAAGTTAAGGTTTAGGTTTAGGTTTAGGTTTAGGTTTAGGTTATAAGACATAGGTTTAGGGAATTGAGAATAGGTTAAGGTTTAGGTTTAGGAAATCGAGTTTGGGTTCGGCATGGGGTTTATGTTTGGGTTTTCAAATTTAGGTATAGGTTTAGGTTAGGGAGTTACGATTAGTATTAGGTGTAGGTTTAAGTTTAGGGAATTGAGAATACATTTAGGTTATGGGTTTAGGTTTAGGTTTTAGGTTTTAGGTTAAGGTTATATGTTCAGGTTTAGGTTATAGGTTTAAGTTAAGGTTGAGGTTTAGCTTATAGGTTAAGGTTTTAGGTCATGGGTTTTGGTTTAGGTTATAGGTTATAGGTATAAGTTAAGGTTTAGGTTTAGGTTTAGGTTTAGGTTTAGGTTAAGGTTATAAGACATAGGTTTAGGGAATTGAGAATAGGTTAAGGTTTAGGTTTAGGATATCAGGTTTGGGTTCGGGATGGGGTTTATGTTTGGGTTTTCAAGTTTAGGTATAGGTTTAGGTTAAGGAGTAAGATTAGGATTAGGTGTAGGTTCAAGTTTAGGTTTTGGTTTAGGTTAAGGGTATGGTCCCTACATAGCAAATACAGATATAAATACGGCCATCTGACATAAATGACAGGCCCCTCCAGTGCTGTCTATAAAAAATGAACAGCTTCATCATGGTCATAATAGCGGTTCCCTCTTTCCAGGGAACCCCGCTCTTCCGAATAGCACCGACGCACATCCGGGTCTGCTTCATTAATTTCGATCAAATGCATAAACACGGCCTGTCCAAATGGCCAGGCCCCTCCAATGCTGTCCATAGGAAATGGACAGCTTCATCATGGTCATAACAGCGGTTCCCACCTTCCAGGGACCCCCACTCATCCGGATAGCTCCGACGCACATCCGGGTCTGCTCCATTAATTTCGAGCAAATTTAATGGAGTAAATACGTAACCACTTGGTCCCAAATACTTACTTTATAAAAGAAAATCTCCTCTGTTTTCGTAAATTTTCTATTTCGATCTTTTTTAGCTCAAATCCATGTCAATGCATGAGAATCATGCATAAACATGGATTTTAAGCAAAATACATGAGGGAAATTACAACATAGATATCATGCACACGATATCACATAATGTACTGTTTAATGAACTACACATGCGCATTCTTGACAAGAGACGTACCAGATGCTTGAATCTGAAATATGCAGCTCCAACCCTCCCACATGCAACATCCACCTGAAAGAATGCGCATAACCGTCATGCTTGAGTAATCAATATACGAATGTACAAGTAAAACTATAAAACCAGAGATACTCACTGCATTTTCAAGATCTCCTCCATAGTTGACGATTCATTCTAAAGCCCTTCTCCCTCCTCCTTTACCCGGGGTTGGGACCGGCAATGCAAGGAGTTGCATTGGCGGAGTTAAAAAAGAGCTTAGGCTCCATTTGGTTTTTTTTTTAAAAATATTTTTATAAATATTAATGTGACGACCAAATGGAGCCTAAGACTATAAATACGTTCAAATATAAAGTACAAAATTCATTCAATATTAAAAGAAATAAAAAAATAAGTGCCAAATTAGTTCAAAATGCACACAACAAGTTCAAAATTAGTTCAAAATGCACACAACAAGTTTAAAATGAGTTCAAAATGCACACAACACATGTTCAATTATACAGTACCAAATTTGTTCAAATTATTGAATTCTCAAAGCCTCTTTCCCCCATTGCACAAATGATCCTGGACCGGCCTCTCCAAGTGTAGATGCGAACCCATCTTCTTTCCACAAAGGAGCGTGAGGTTGTATAACCTCAATCAGGACAACAACAAAAGCTCCATCCTCCAACGGCTCGCAATGGACAGTTGTATTTGGATTAACTTCGTGTACTTCACCACGAGCAACTACACCACGTTTTCCAAAACCAAGCAAGTCGCATCTCTTACCGATATATATAATATCCGGCTACATTTACACATAAAATGACATTGGCATTGTTAGCGTTTATAATATAATTGTAAGCTCATTATAGTAAAAAATTTATACTTGCATACCGACGACGCCTGAGTAGATTTAGCGACTGTTGGTGATGAGAGATTTTGAGTATACTGTCTATTTTTCTGCATATCAACCAATGTTTTCTTCATCTCAACTATATCTTGGGTCATACCATCCAATTTTTTCTTCACCTGAGATAACTCTTGAGTTACATTCTCTTTTTCTTTTGTCACATTCTCTACCTTTGAACGAGCAGGGGCTGACTTCTTCAGTCCGACCTTGCTTATTGAGCAACCTAGACCCCGCATTCGCCCTCTATTGTCAAACCCAACCAACTGTAAAACATTGTAAATTAAGTTATTAGGATATTCATAATTACCATAAAACTCTACTAATTTTTAAATTTTATTACTACCTCTGTAAGGGCATCATCCATGCCGGTCATCCTAGAAGCAGGATTGCTACTATAGAGCTCATCTAGTTTTTCCTGTGAAAAAATACAAATGAATGCAATATAATTCAAAGTTATACTTAGGCATTTCACAAGGGTACTAGTTAGTGGTACGAGGGATACACTTACAGCAAGGTCAGGATATTGGACAACTTTGTCCTTTCTTGTATGGGCTCTTAAGAAGACTTCACATCTACCTATCTCGACATCAGAGGTAAGATTCTTCTCCATCGCCTTTGGCACATTATATATCATTGAAATACACATCATTAATAGATTTAGATGAATGATAATTCAAATTTAAATTTAATTTTAAACTATAATATCTATTTTTAAATACATGCCATCTTATGGCGAGTAACATCCATGCTGTGCCTCCCAAGACATGCAGGTCCTTTTAGCTTGGCCCGATTGACTTTATTCCTTGCGCTTACCCTCTTGAATTCCTCAGTGGTACGTTGATCCACGAAGGCCTTCCAATCATCCATAGGGATACCTGGGGGGGCAGGACCATCTCTTACAGCAATAGGATCCTTGTTTGTAATATATTTTGCAGTCAATCTTCTCTTGTAATTCCTCCACGCTTCATTGATGCGTTTTGTAACGTAATCAAGACTTGCAGCCCAACTTTGACCCTCAAACTCATAAAACCGTGACAATCTTTCTGTGACCATATGAATTTGTTCACGAGGCACTTGGCGAAAGTCCGGGTATATGATCGGGATATGAGAACGGGTGAGGACACTGACATGCGATGCAAAGTCCCTGTGATCGGAACAGTCCTCATTCGATTGCCCGAATTCATTCGTCTTTAGGACTTTTTTCCTATCAGGTGGCACAAGTAAAGAGACCCCCCTAGTAATGCCTCTTTTTTTAGATGAAGAAGAAGCTGACACAATTACATAAAAAGAATAACAGTTATATATACACATCATTGATTACTGCCAATATATAAGGAAAAAGAAATTTACATATATAATTAAGGAGAAATATCTTATTATCTTTAGTATTGCTTGAATCTGTACTCCCAAGCACCTGCGCACCCAATACCTCTGCTTGTGAATCCATGTGCCTATTTCTTCCCTAATATGAAAAGATAAGAAAAGATTTTTTTTAAAAAAAAGCTAATAGGTAAGAAATAATTTAGATCACAGATAAAGTACAAAAAATTCACTATATTATCCAAACCTTGTTTAAACTTCCTCCAATAAATATCATTCTGTTACATGCTTAGAAAATACAAACAAATCAGTAGATTCTCTTCGATCGTTTTCTTTTCTTTGTTTTCTCGACCACAACACTGACATCTTCAGATTCATTGAATATCAATTCATCAACCATTGCTAATGAGGTGAGATCAGGTCCTGCATCGGCATTACTTACAGCCCTTAATCGTTCTGATAGAACGCACGTCTCTTCTTCGACAAAAATATTTTGGGGAACCTCCAAGACCACATGCCAGTCAAGATTTTTTGGATCTCTAGAGTAGAAAACTTGCGTGGCATGCTCTGCAAGAATGAAGGGCTCGTCACCAACTTTGTCTGAACTGTAAAGACTAGCCAAATTTACTAATCTCAAATTCGCTTCTGCATCAAAAGAAACACCATGATGTGTCACTTTCACCCAATCACACTTAAATAGGACGGGCTTGTACCCTGTTCGGTACTCCAATTGGATAATTCTACGAAGGACTCCGTAGTAAGGTTGATTTTCATCCACTGTATTGATATCCTTAACACTTGATCTAAAGGTTGTCATACCCTCTATCCTAATCCCACTGTTTTGGTTCGTTTTATTCTCCTCATAGTCCTTAGTGACAAAGAGGAAACCATTAATACAATATTTATTGTATTGCATAGAAAAAGCTAGAGGTCCTCTCACAACATCTTTAAATTCATTATCGTCAGATTCAATGAACTCTGGTTGCCTCTTCAACCAAGATATGAATTCATTCTCGCTAGGCACCCTGTTGATCCTCTTATAGCATCGCTGCAAGAAATCTTTGTGCTTCCTGCGCGATATTCGATAACATTGTTATATTGAAATCACATAAAGTAAGGAAGATAAATATATATATACATATATATATGAGCTTATTATACATACCATTCCTACTCGTCATAGCTGGGATGACTCTTCAGTACCCATCTACGAGCTTGTTCGTATTCGATACCCGCTAGGATAACACTTTAACCCGAACCTACTGGACCAACATCGTCATCATTAGAGTCATCATCAACGATATCTTCCAACTTACGTAGTCTTGGAATGACTCTGTTAAACAGTTTTTCCAGCTTTTCCAGTAGGCTTGTTTTCTGTTTTCCTTTATATTGGTTGCAGAATATAATTGTCTCCTCTTGGATGTACTGCTCTGCAATACAACCCTCAAGTCGTGTCTTGTTATGAACATAGGCCTTGAATGTCTTCATGAACCTGACAAAGTTAATGATACATTATATATACATGCAAATGTAGATGTTAAGCCGATTTATTCTTATTAAGCTCACAACGTACCTTTCGAATGGATACATCCATCGATAGTATACAGGACCACATATGCGAGCCTCGTAAGCCAAATGGATCGACAAATGCATCATAATGACAAATATCGATGGCGGGCATATAGTCTCAAGCTGACATAACGTCCTAGCCATGCCTCTCTCGAGAGTAAGGAGTGTTTGAAGGTCTACGGTTGTCGAGCACAAGGCATTAAAGAAGGTGCAAAAGCTTGTAATTATAGGATGAATGACCTTTCTATCCCTGAATGCATGCTGGATGAGAACTGGGAGCAGATGTTGCATCAACACATGGTAAGAATGAGACTTCATTCCCTTTAAATCCACGCAATCTTCCTTTACGATGGTCCTCCAATTCGCACTAAAACCGATCGGAACACGCAGCTCATGCAAAGTCTGGATGAAAAGTTTTTTCTCTTCTTTTCTTAGACAGAAAGGACTTTGTTTCTGAATCACCTTGCCATTGTTCTTTTTCAGCCATAGACGCTTCTTAATTCCCAATTGTTTCAGGTCCCTGCGTGCATTAGCATCATCCTTGGTTTTGCCAGGCGTGTTCAACATCAAGGCAACAAGGATTTCACATATATTTTTCTCAATATGCATGACATCAAGGTTGTGACGCATGGGAATATCTTTCCAATACTCCAGATCAAATAATATAGACCGTTTGAAGAACCACGGTGATTCAACATCATCCGCTAGCTCTTGTCGGCCTCCATCAATACCCCTTATATTACTCTTCCTAGTCTTCCCCCACTGCATATTCAAGTTCACGGTTTGTCTTTTAACCTCAATCCCATCTAGACGGATCGGTTGACGTCGTATCTCCACCTTCTTGTTGAACGTGCCAGCACTTGTGTCCTTCCTAGCCTGTTCTGACATTGGCAACCATCGTCTGTGGCCCATATAAACATGTTTCTTTCCATATTGGAGTCGCAAAGAATCTGTGTTAGGACCACATATAGGACAACCATACTTACCCTTTGTCCTACAACCAGAAACGTTACCATATGCTGGAAAGTCATGAATTGTCCAAAGCAGAACAGCACGCATGTTGAATTTGTTTTCATGGTATGCATCGAACGTCGTGACCCCTTCTCGCCATAACTTTTACAGTTCATCAATCAATGGCTGTAAATAAACATCAATATCCTTTCCCGGTTGTCGCGGTCCCTCAATGAGCAAAGTCAACATAGTAAACTGAGGTTTCATGCAAAGCTTTGGTGGAAGGTTGTACGTCACACACATAACGGGCTATGAACTATGCGACATACTGAAAGTGCCGAACGGGTTAAACCCATCTGTAGCCAAACCCAATCGAACATTGCAAGGCTCAGCTGAAAAATCTGTATACTTGTCATCAAGATTCTTCCATGCAATAGAATCAGCCGGATGCTCCATCTTTTCATGTTGAAATTTTCTGGTTGAGTGCCAAGACATTTCTTTCGCCAACCATGACACACTGAACATTCTTTGTAGCCTTGGTGTTAATGAAAAATACCTTAACACCTTCCTAGGTATTGTAGATCCTTTTTTCTCAGAACCCATTTCAGTCTTGTACCTAGAAGTTTTACAATTTGGACAAATGGTTTTCATCTCGTTCTCTCTCCAGTATAAGATGCAGTCATTTGGACAAGCATGAATTTTCACATAATCAAGAACCAACTTTGTAATGATCTTCTTCGCTTGGTAGGTATTAGTTGGGGCCTTGTTACCGGAAGGTAACACCTTCTTTAGTAGTTGAAGGAGCTCTGTAAAGCTTTTTTCACTCCATCCATGATTCACCTTTAATTTGAAAAGCTGTACAATGAAAGTCAGCACGGTGAAATCTTGGGCTCGAGGGTATAGCTCAGTCATTGCGTCCCGTAGATTTGCTTCAAACTCATTAGTTTCATTTTCTCCGAAGATGCCTTCAACTATAGGGGTCATGTTGGGCTCATCCTGTACAACTTCATCTAGGTTATTACCACCAAGTTCTTGAACGATCGCGTTGTAAACCTCATTTAAGTTCGAGACACTATGGTATTGCTGGGAACTTGATTCACGTACAGTACACTTAGGTGATACATGTTCCCCATGCATGTTCCAAACCCTATAGCTTGGGTCGAATCCATTTTTCATTAGATGTATTTCCATATCATCATAAGAAACCAGAAAACGTGCACATCTGCAAGTGGTGCATGGACAAGGAACAAATTCTCTACTAGGAAGGTTTTCTTGTGCAAACTTTGAAAAACTTCTGATTCCAGAAAGAAAATGTGGGTCAGGAAAACTTAGTGTCATCCACTCCCTATTCATTACAGCCAAATCTCGATTAACTAATGGGTCCATTTTCAACCTGCACCTTACCAAAAATTAAAGTTGGAAATTAACCTAATGCACCATCCTCCTCAAAAGTTGAAAATGAAGGAAGTGCTATCAGATGATTGGACCCATACAGATATTATCTACCAAATACAATGTATTAAGGAGTTTGCCATCATTGTATTTTTATAAAAAATTAATAATGTAATTAATGAGTATAATATTAAACCACTTGCATAGATGAAAAGTCTCACATGCAATTCTAATATATCAAGCTAAATGATGGATCGTACCAGTCAAAGACTTCACCACACAAGGGCAATGGAATGCTTACAAAGACCTAGGATGAAGAAACCACACAAATATCAGCTCTATCCAAAATTTCTTCAACCCACATTAAGTTTTAATGGTGAATTACCACTGTTTCCTGTGCATCCAATCCATTCATATAGTATTGGCTCATCATGATAAAAAAACTACCCAAAAATTGTATTATTCCGAGACTGAAGTGGACCATATGATGTATATTTACAATTTTTAGGTATAATTTTATAAGTGGCCAGACTAGGAGTTGAAACAGCCTGATTTTTTGAATAAAAGCCAAAAATGTTTACCCCCAAGCTTGATTCCTGATGAATGCAATGCAGTGGATTAACATGTTTTATGACACGTGTGGTGGATGAGTCACCAACATTTAAAAAAATGGTGTAAACGCACATGCTAGTCTAACACTTCAATCATATTTCTCAATATATATATGAATGCCTATGCCAGTAACATAAAAGACATTGTAAATAAAAATAAAAATAATAATAATAAACATAGAAATTTAAATTGATGTCACAATCTGACAAACCCAAAAAAAAAAAATTCTGAAATTCCTTTCAGGATCTTAAGACAATCCACTGACATCACCATCATTACCTTTAAATCCCATCCAATCCACCCTAATCCCTTTAAAATTGCTTGGGACGTGTTTGGTTCAAGGGATTAAAAGGGATTGGAAAGTTTAATCCCAGGATTGGCCAGGCATCCCAAACAGACCAGAAATAGCAATCCCGGGATATAGCAATCCCATAGATCTTACACCAATCTATTGATGCAACTATCATTACCTTGAAATTTGTACAATCTACTCTAATACCATCTAAATCCATCCAATCTGCCCGGCCAAATAGGCCTTAATGGTGGGCATTCAATCACCACAGTTTCCTATGGTGTGGTCCACCTGAGATTTGGCCCTAAAATGAAGTTGAAAAAATGAATGCCCTGCATACACATATTATGGTGGAGCCCACAAAGCATTTTTTGGGCCCGTTTGGCGGGAACGAATTGGCTACTCCCCCTGCCACCAGCCCCGTGGCTGGTGGTCTGTGCTCTGTGGGCCCTACCTTGATGTATGTTTTTCATCCATTCCGTTTATCCATTTTTAAAGATCATTCTATGGTATTATCGAAAAAATTAGAAGGATATAAATATCAGGTGGTCCACACCCCATGAAAACAATACTAATTGGATATCCACCATTAAAATCCTCCTAAGGCCCATTGTACTGTTTATTTGACATCCAATCTGTTGATTTGGTCAGACAGACCTAGATGAAGGGAAAACACAAAAATCAGCTTGATCCAAAACTTTTATGGCCACCAAAATTTTTTTAATGGTCGACGCTCATTCAACACTGTTTCCTGTAATGTGGTCCACTTGAGATTTGGATATATCTCATTTTTGGTCTCAAATATTACAATTATATGTAAAAATAGATGGACGGCATGGATGAAACACATACATCATGGTGGGGCCCATAGAGCACCGACCACCAGCCATTGGCTGGTGTCAGGGGGAGTAGCCAGTCCGTTCCCCCGTTTGGCTGGGTGGATTGAAAGGGATTGAAAGGTATTATGGTGGATGGCCTGGATTTCTAGGTATTGATGGTGTTGTCAGTGGATTGTCTTCAGATACATGGGATTGCTATATCCCTGGATTGATATATCCAGTCTGTTTAGCACACCCGGCCAATACTGGGATTAAACCTTCCCATCCCTTCCAATCCCTCGAGCCAAACGCTTCTCAGGCATTGGCTGTTGATCACCGACTCTGTTTGGCACGCCCGACCAATCCCAGGATTTAACTTCCAATCCCTTCCAATAACATCCAATCCTTTCCAATCCGACCGGCCAAACGGCCCTTAGATTTCAGAAACAGAAGGGGCAAATCCTTCCAATCCCTTCCAATAACATCTAATCCCTTCCAATCTGACCGGCCAAACGGCCCTTACATTTCAGAAATAGAGAGAGGGGAATGCGGATTGAACCTCTGAAAGATTTGAGAAAGAGATAAAGAGGGAAAAAGAAATATACTCACCGTACGATGCTTCTTCTTCTTCTACTTCATGCAGCGAAATGGGTTTCGGGAGATGCGGAATGCGGCCTTGAGACAGTGAGAGAGGGTGAGGGAGATCGGGAGATGAAGAGAGGGCAAGGGAACGAGAGAGACTGAGTGCGAGAGAGAGAGAGAGAGAGAGAGAGAGAGAGAGAGAGAGAGAGAGAGAGAGAGAGAGAGATGGAGATGGAGATGGAGAATGGGTTTTTGTTTTGGAGGGCGGGAGATAATGGCGTTGGGTTTTGTTTTTGGAGGGAGAGGGGGTTTTCGACGGGCGCGTGACGGACAGCCCTGAGCTGTTTTAGGATTTTAGTTACGTGGGGCCCACTGTGATGTATTTCATATATCCACTCCATCCAATAAATTTAAATTATTATTTTAAGGATGATAAAAAATTCATTTAGATCAAATCTTTAAGGTGACCACACAACAAATTAACAGTAAACATTTAATTTCTATTATTTCTTATGGTGTGGTCCACCTAGATATTCAATCCACATAATTTTTGGGCTCATGCAACAAAATTACATATCCGAATTTTTGGACGGCTTAGATCAAATACATATATTCCAGTGGACCTCATGGATCTCCCTAAGCACCATATAGGTTATAGGTTGAGAGGTACGTTTTAGCTACAGAGAACCTAGGCTATAGCTACGGATTAAATCCGTAGCTATTTTGCTACGGATTTAATCCGTAGCTAAAAGCTTTCAACTTCCATAGCCATTACTCGATTTTTTGGTAGTGCACGGTACCATAGCCTACCCACTTGGGGCTTTATTAAACTATTCACTAACAAAAGCTTTAACTATTCATAACTTTCACTTACTCAACCTAAAATTTATTCAAAGACATAATTAAAGGAATAACATGAGTTCAACCAGATATGTTAGTGATTTAACATATTCAACTCGTTTTCATCAAGATAAGGCCATAGCCCTTATAAATTGTCTATCGGTTCATCCTCCTACCCTGAAACTCAAGCAGTTGTTTCATAGTGCACTAAATTTGTACAATTTTTCCATCAATAAAATGTCGGCTGGCTAGGCCCAGTGAGTGAACCCATCATGTTTCACATATATCATAATTAAAATAAAAATGCATGGATGCGTGAATTCATCAAGTGGGTTGATTAGTCCACTTGCTTGACTTGGATCCCATCAACCCGCATCTCTCCTTTTTTGGGGTAGTGTCACGCCCCAGACTCGGTAACCGGACTCACAAGGAACCCGATGGCCGGTTCTGGCCGCAACAGCCTCCGTAGTACCCCATTCTCGGCTCCTGAGGTAGGTTCCGATCCTGGGATCCTACAAGGAGGATTTTCATAACAATATAATCACTTCCAATGCGAGCATACCCAAGATCACAGCAAGTACATCTGAGAATAACAAAGGCACACATCACAAAATCCACTAAAAATTTGAACTTTTACAATCATCCAAAAGGTCTAAAAGGACATACATGAGAATAAAAGGAAAAGAGAGAGAAATCAGCAACACTGGAGTCCTCACTGCTCAACTCTACTCCATGCTCTGCTGCTATGGCGCCTACCTAGAGTCTCCTGCACGTATCAATCGTGCATAAGCTTATAGAAGCTTAGAGGGTGGTGTAAGTGTGTGACAATGGTGCACAGAAGAATAGTAGGAGGTATAAGGAGAGAAGCATAATCAATGAACATATCACTAGTCTTACCAAGGCTTACCATGAATGCGATGCAATAAGTAATGAGTGCCATACCAAGGCAATGTATGAAAGGGGGGCTTGTACAGCCAATGCTAATGCGATGTAAGTGATGTCAATGCTCATATCCAAACCATAAGTCAAGTACATTTTCAATCATAAGGAAATCACCGGGGTCCATTACACTGCTGAATGACTGCCGCTCTGCAGATCCCGCACAGTCAAACGAGCGTAAGAGACCTCACTACCCACCTGTGGACAACCAATCACCAACAAGGCCTGAAGGTAGCGGACCCATTCACGAGCTGGTCAGACTCAGCCTAGCAATGCCTCCTCACACCTGGCAGGTAAGGCCACACCCCTATCCAACCGACTACACGACAGTGGGAGTCGCGGCCTAACGGTATAAGGCCCTCGTGCGCTCATGTATTCCACCCGGTCACGGCGTTGGAGCAGATCCTTGGTACCATGGAAGTTTTGGGAATCTCACCCATGGGCATCCTATGCACCCAGTATGCTCAAGAAATATTTCCGGTGTCCACACATGCGGCCATCCACAAATGTCCCTGTGGAGGCAAGGCCCTGATGAAGCAAGGGCGGTATCCTCATGAAATGCGATGCCAATGCATGAGTCGCACACACAAATCATGCACAAGTTTCAGGCACTCAATGTGCAAAAAGGAAGAAACTCCATCCCTGAATGACCACTATACAATGCAATCAATTCATACAGATGATGCATATGGGTTGCAACGATGTAAGTGTGCTACCTGAGGAATATGAAATCGTCTGTCCCAAGGAGGGTCAAGATCTAGGCACATCGACAGGTATTCTAAGAAGAAGAGAAGTCCTCTAGTGGGAGCCCAGTACTTTGGGATGACCCACAAACTAAGAGAGTCAAAATCTTAAGGAGGAACAGTCCTAGCCAGGCCCAAGGTGGGCCTTTAACCACCTATAAGGGCCTCTATGGGCCTACCTTAGGGCCACCAAGGAGGACATCCAACCTCAACTGGGTCCCAAAAGGTAGCCTACTATATATGCAAAGAAAGGTCCAAGGCACAATCAACCCATGGCCTAGTGGGCCATACACTAAGCCCAAAAATAAAGGCAACCTGGTGGGCCCTTAAGCAAGGTTAGGGCCCAACCATAAGGGTCATAGGTTCATTCATTGTGGTAGGCCTAATGGGCAGCCCATTATCCCAACATATGGAAAATTCTTAAATTTTTAACACATGTAAGTTGGGCCTCACATCTCGGCCCAAGTATGGATTTATTATAGTGGGCAAACAAGGGCCCAACTACTTGAGTATTTAGCCCATAAGGCCCATCACAATGACATGGTAAATATAGGACCCAAGGGTTCAATGGGCCTATCAAAAGTTCCAGCCCAACCAAGGCTATAAGGCCCTTACTTAACTAAGAGACTAGCCCAAGAAGAATCCTATTTGGGATGGGCCTTTAATCATACACTAATTAAGCCCAAAAAAAATAAAAATTAAGATGATAAGATACTGACATAAATCCTCCTCAAATCTAGTGGGCCATATTGCCCCAAAGAACATCTATAGGCAACAATTATTGGGCTCAATGCCAAATTCCAGCCCACCCAAATTTCTGGGTTGGTTGGAGTTCAGCATTAGAAGTATTTCTTAGTATAATTAATTCTGGATGGCTCACACACATCACTGTGGGCCCCACCAGATGAGAGAGGATATACAATACATATATGAAATGGGCCAGACTGTTAGAATGCAAGCCCAGCAGTAGCCTAAGGTAGGGATGTCCCATGTGTAGGCAGTCCTATGGGCCTGGGGTATATGGCCCAAAAATCCACCTAATGTGTTCTAATTGAATAAAAAGGGGGCAAGTATGATCAATCCCCTAAGGACCCTACATGGATGGGTGGTGGGACATTCAACACATCGAGATGGGCCTACGAAGCAGGCTAGATGCCCCAGCCTGGGCGTCCCTGCCTAGCAGACCACTTCCAGCCATACCACGGGAAACTCAAATGTATTTTGGATCTGAAATTTTACAAAGTGATACTTCCATAGGTGACCTACACCCCCACAAAATTTCAAGATTTTTGGACACTTATAAATATTTTAATTTATTTAAATAAAATAGACTGTCCAGAAAATCGGACTGACCTGGACGTCCCAACGTGGTGGGCCAGTCCGGCCCTTGCCACGGTGTACACAGAGGTCCATTGGCCATGAAATTTGGTAAGTGGGTCCTAGAATGGGTGGAACATATCTCCACAAAATTTCAGAATTTTTAGACATATATAAATATTTTAATTTATTTAAAGAAATCAATCTGTCCTAAAAATCGGACTGATCTGGACACCGTATTGTAATGGGCCAGTCCAGCCACCACCATGGTGTGTACAGGTGTCCATTGGCCCCAAAATTTTGTAGGTGGGTCCTACTATAAGTGAACCACCTCTCTGTAAAATTTTATGATTTTTGGATACTCATAAATATTTTAATTAAATTAGGAATTTCAATCTGTCCAGGAAGGGATGTTGCTGTCCATGCATTGTTTACCCAATAAGGTGGGCCCAACCTTCATCCAAGAGGGGAAAAATGGAGGTTTAGTATTTTCTTCATAAAATAAAGTAAGGTGGGGTCCATAAAAGTGGCCCATCCTTCAGAGAAACCAAGCTCAAGTGTATGTTTTCCCTCCATACATGTGGGTTGGACAGCCCAACAAGGTGGACCGCCCACCCCTATGGGCCTCCTTTTTGGGTACCATATCATGGACCATCTGAGGTATGACCCATCACACCTCATGGTGGGGTCCACACCTTCTCATTACACTCCATACTTATAAAGAAAATAATGACAATCATGATCCAAAAATCCATGCCAAAGATTGAACATGACAATCCATGCAACAGTCCAAGTTTTTGGACAGCAATACATGGCTGGACACATCAGCCTATATCTCAATAGTCTCAGCCATAAAAAGGGTGTGTGGCCTTCCTCAGTGGGCCCCACATAAGTCCAAATCACATACTAGAACTAGGACACTTGCATGCATTTGATTAAGGTGTCCGATGATCATGGAGTTAGGTGATAAGAGCATCCCACCTTGCTGGATTTTTATTTTTATTTATTTTGGGACATCCAAGGCCCACTATAAATGGGCCACACACACACTATCATCCATACATCAGAGAAAGAAAAGAAGGAAAGAGAGTAATCCGGCCATGGGGGTAGGGCCCCGCCACTAGTGGGCCCTCCCAAGAGTGAATCATACCCATACAACTACATTGATTTTACATGCAACATAAAATCACTACATGCATGATATATAATTGTTATGGATGGTTGGGATGCCATCCCAACATGATCCTTAGGGTCTAGATGACCTTAAGATGGAGTGGATTATAAAATACATCATGATGGGGTCCATGGAGAATGGCCTCATCATGGATCATGACATGCATGTAGGATGGGCCAAAGGGCCACATCCATGGGATCAAATGGGATCCCCACCATGGATTGGTGGGTCCCATATGATCCATCTAGAAAGAAAAAGATCAAAGGTTAGAAAATAAGATCAACAATTATAATCACCCACATTGAATCTTCAAGCTACCACCAACACTAGGTACTCCAAGCTCCAAGCTTAAAGGTTCAATGGTCAAGATGAGTTTGTGATGGCTAGATGGAGGAAGAAAGGAAGGGAAAGTTGCTGGAAATTGGGAGAGGGAGGGCTGGAAATTCTTCCATGAAAGAGGAAAATGAGAGAATGAAGGAGGAGAGAGAGAAAGGAAAGGTTGTAGGGGAGTCATCATTACTCTCCCTCCTTGGTTAGAGAAAGAAATCATAACCTATGGTGATACAAACAATGCTTGCTAGGGTAGGTTAGGTGTGGGTAGTGTTTAGGATGGGTAGTGTTTATTCCATGGGAATTGTAGTGTGTGTGGGTGGTGTGCATGGGAACTTGTGCCGGAGAGTGGTCCATATGCTTTTGTACAAAAAGTGGGCCACATGATGAAATGCTCACAACTTTTGATCTATAAGTCGGATGAATGCACAAGACGCGTCGTTGGAATCGCAACGACGATGCGGTCACAATGGTATAGGTCTCAACTCGATCCGAGTCGGGTCTTCATGATTGGGCTCACGGATGACCGCAAACACTATCCAAGGGTCACGGGTCGCCGGGATTCGACCGGTAGGACCGCGGGATCAAGATGGACGGAATGCATACTCACACACACACATGCACACATGCGAACTCGGGTCGGGTCTCACAACCCTCCCCACCAACAAAGAAATTTCGTCCTCGAAATTAAACAATCTTAGACAAAATAAAAGACAAAACACCACCATCATATAGCAATCATCATATAAGGAAGGCAATACAAACAATCATATATCAATCAATCATCAAACAAATGGGGATAACGCTCTCTAATCTCGGCCTCACGTTCCCAAGACGCCTCGGCCTCGAATGATGACCCCATTACACCTTCCCAAAGGGAATGACCTTGTTCCTAAGACTTGCTCCTTCCGATCAAGGATACGAATCGGCTGCTCAATATAAGAAGCATCCTCACGGACCTCAAGTGGCTGCCAATCAATCACAGGAATAATGTCCGACCGACATCTCCGCAACATAGAAACATGAAACACGTCGTGGATTGCAGACAACTCAGGAGGTAAGGCAAGCCTATAGGCCACAGCGCCCACGCGCTCGGTAATCTCAAAAGGTCCGATGAATCTTGGGGCAAGCTTGCCCTTCACACCAAAGCGAACCACGCCCTTCATAGGCGAGACCTTGAGATACACCATGTCCCTGACTGCGAACTCGAGGGGTCGACACCGATGATTAGTAAAAATCTTCTGCCGGCTCTGAGTTGTGCGCATCCTATACCTAATAACATCAATACCCTTTGACGTCTGCAGCACAAGCTCGAGACCTAAGAGACGACGCTCTCCAACCTCAGTCCAACAACTAGGAGATCTGTATGGCCTACCATAAAGTGCCTTAAAAGGAGCCATGCTGATAGTCACCTGATAGCTGTTATTGTATGCGAACTTGGCGAGGTGCATATGCTCGTCCCAACTACCCGCAAAGTCGATCACACAAGCCCTGAGGATATCCTCAAGGATCTGGTTGACCCTTTCGGTCTGCCTATCTGTCTGTGGATGATAAGCGATGCTGAGATGCAAAGTGACCCCCAATGCCTGTTGAAAACTCCTCCAAAACTGAGACGTAAATCTGGAGTCTCGGTCTAAAACGATCGAAACTGGGATGCCGTGCAGTCTCACTATCTCCTCAATGAATATTCTCACTAACCAGTACATCGAGCTGGAGGCACATCTTAGAATGAAATAAGCCGACTTCGTCCGCCCATCGACGATAAACCGAATGGTATCGTGACAACACTGAGTCCTCGGTAAACCTGCGATGAAGTCCATCGATACATGCTCCCACTTCCACTCTGGAACGCTCAACGGCTGCAAGGGACCAGGGGGTCTCTGATGATCGGGCTTGACATGTTGGCATGTGTCACACTCGGCCACAAAACTCGCAATCTGGCGTTTCATCCCCTGCCAGAAGTACTGCCTCCTCATATCACGATACATCTTCGTGGAGCCCGGGTGGATAGTAAGTCTCGATCGGTGTGCCTCGGTCATCAAATCATGACGCAACTCTGGCACATCCGGGACACACAACCGGCCTCTGAAGCATAATCCACCATCAGAACCAATCTGCCAGTTTGACTGCTCCATGGATGCGGCCTCTGCTCGGTACTCCTTAAGTGACTCGTCCGTCTACTGAGCCTCGCTCACCTAGGCCACGAAGGAGGGTTGAATCGACAAGCTCGAAAGTTGAACAATGGAAGACTGCAGACCGAACTCAAAGTCAACCTCGCTACATCCTCGAGCATCCGCCACTCACGCACCATCATCTGTGCCACCAGGCCTCGTGGCTGACGGCTGAGCGCATCCGCCACCACATTTGCCTTACCCGGGTGGTACTGAAGGTCAAAATCATAATCTTTCAGCAACTCCATCCATCGCCTCTGTCGCAGGTTCAACTCGGACTGAGAAAATAGATACTTCAAGCTCTTATGATCCGAGAAGAGCTCGAACCTAGCCCCATATAGATAATGCCTCCACACCTTCAGTGCGAAGACGACTGCTGCGAGCTCCAAATCATGAGTGGGGTAGTTCACTCATGGACCTTGAGTGGCGCGAGGCATACGCCACCGCTTCCCATGCCGCATCGATCGACACCCAAGCCAACTCGGAGGCATCAGTAAAAACAACAAAACCCTCACTCCCATCAGGAATAGTGAGAACAGGAGCGGACGTGAGGCGGTCCTTCAACTCTGTAAATGCCTTCTCGCAAGCGTCACTCCAGATGAACTCGACGCCCTTCCGCGTCAACCGGGTTAGCGGTGCTGCAATACGGGAGAAACTCTCGATAAACCGTCGGTAATATCCCGCTAGACCAAGGAAGCTGCGAATCTCGGACGCGTTCTTGGGCTGGCCCCACCGACGCACTGCATCAACCTTCGAGGGGTCCACAGCGACACCCTCCCTCGTCACCACGTGACCGAGGAACTTCATCTCCTCCTGCCAAAACTCACACTTCTCCAGCTTCGCATACAGCTGGTGGGCACGGAGGGTCTCAAGCACAATCCGCAGGTGCTCAGCATGGTCTTCTCGAGTCCTCGAATATACAAGAATATCATCAATGAATACCACCACGAATTGATCAAGGAACGGTCGAAAAACCTCATTCATCAGCTGCATGAAGATAGCGGGCGCATTGGTCAGTCCAAATGACATGACCAGGAACTCGAAGTGACCATAACGTGTCCGGAAAGCCGTCTTCGGAATGTCCTCCTCTCGGACCCGAATCTGATGGTAACCAGAACGCAAGTCTATCTTAGAAAAATACTGTGCACCCTGCAACTGATCGAACAAGTCATCAATACGTGGAAGCGGGTATCGATTCTTAATGGTGACTCTATTGAGCTCACGATAATCTACACAGAGTCGCAACGAACCATCCTTCTTCTTCACAAACAATACCGGGGCTCCCCAAGGTGAACTACTAGGACGAATGAAACCTAACTCCCGGAGCTCATCCAACTGCTCCTGCAGTTCCCTCAACTCCAATGGTGCCATCCGGTAGGGGGCCTTCGAGATGGGCGCAGTACCGGGCACCAAATCAATCTGGAACTCCACCTGCCGACGCGGCGGTAAACCCGGTATCTCCTGAAACACATCCGGGTACTCACAAACAACTGGCAGCTGCTCAATACTCTCTGCCACAGAATCCTCAATGACCGAGCCCAAGAAACTAGATAATGGCTCTTCTCTGGGCTCGGCGACGAACTGGAACACTGGCAAGCCTGGAATGTGAAACGTAACCGTCCTCGCGGCACAGTCTAAGATGGCACCATACTCTGCAAGCCAGTCCATACCTAGAATCACATCAAAACCTGACATCGGCATCACAAACAGATTGGTAGGAAGGAACATCTCGCCCACTAACACCAGACAAGAAGGACAACGATGGGTCAACATCATAGACTTCTCCATGGGAGTCGAAACGGTCAAAGCCTCAAACATGGACTCCGATGGAATACCGGTCGATCAGTAAAACTGCTCGTCCACAAAAGAATGGGAGGCACTAGAATCAAATAAAACATGAGCAATGCAGGAAGAAACAAGAAGAATACTCTCGACGACTCTGCCGGTCGATGACTACGGGTCCTGGCTTGGGGCCTGCTACGTGGGATAAAATTGACCCTGAGCTGGTAGGGGAAGTAAACTGAAAGACTGTGGATCTGGAGTCTGTGCCTACTAGGCTGCAATACACACTCGACCCAAGGACTAAATATATGGATAACCCCTCTGCTGATACTGCTACTACTATCTCTACTACTACTGTCTCTGCTGGGGAGGTCTACTAGGCTGCCTCTGCTACTAAGGAGGATCCTTAAGAGCGGCGGCTGGAAGCTGCGCTCGCTGCTGCTGCTGAGGAGGACGAGGAGGAGGTAACTGCGGTGGCCTCTGCTATTGTATGGGGAGAGGGCAATCACGCCTCCGATGCCCGGCCTGTCCACAACCGAAGCAAACATCGAAAAAGGGGCTGGAAGATGAAGCGGTCAGCGGTGCTAATGATGATGAAGAAACTACTATCTGAGCCACAGGCTACCGAAACTTTGCTCTGCCCCTCCTTCTCTACTGACAGTGCTGCATGGAACTACCAGCCGGTGCTCTCCTCTTCCGGTCTCCACCGGAACTCTTCTCTCTCGATCTCAGGGTCATATCCTAGTCCTCCTCATAAACCAGTGCCCGATGCATGACCTGGTCGAACGTCTCCAAACAATGCCCAACCACACGGCTGCGAAGTGCAGGACGCAAGCCAGTCATAAAACAACGAGCCTTCATCTTCTCATTGCTAGTGAGATGAGGAGAAAATCTAAAAAAGGCCAAGAAACGGGCCTCATACAATACTGACAAATCACCTTAAACTAGGGTCTCAAACTCGATCGCCCGCTGAATCTGAACGTGCTTGGGGAAGAATTTCTAGTGGAAATGTACCACGAACTCCTCCCATGTCCAAGCAAACTGAGGCCCGACCATCCTAGATACGGATGACCACCAGTGACGGGCCTCACCCTGAAGAAGATATGTCGCAAGGGATACTCTCTGACCCGCAGGACACTGAATAGTGTCAAAAATCCTCGCGAACTCAGTGCGACAAGCCTCAACGACAGAAGGGTCTGATTCACCACTAAACCTTGGGAGATCATGCTGCCGGAACTCTTGAGCTATTACACTAGCACATGGTAAATCAGACTGCCCATAAACCTCAGCTGTAGCTGTCTGAAAGGTCTGCAATGCTGTGGCAACAAGGTGCATCAACTGCTAAAAATTCTCGGCTCCAATACGTACAGTTGGAAAGGCAGGGGTGGCACTCGCCTCAGGCGGAGGCACGGGTGCGATCGGCGGAACAGGAGTCTCCGAAGCCAGAACTGCAGGCTGAGGAGGGGGGATGGTGGGGAACCGAGCAACCGGAGGTATGGGCGCTACGGGCTCAACTGGAGGAACAGGCCGGATCGGGACCTCAGGAATCGGATCCTCAACAACGGGAGCCGGATGTGCTCGAGTAGAAGGGGTAACTCGGGCACCTCGTCCACGTGCACCACGACCACGGGTGCCACGACCACGGGAGCCACGTCCACGCGGCATCGTCTACAAAATAATGACGACTCAAGGAATCAAGACAATTACAGGCTCAATACGGAGCGAAAGGAAGGATCTCGGGACACTACTTGTCCCATGTTCTTAGTAGACCTGCGATGTCATCCTTAGTCTTTCCAGAATTACCTGCTATGCTCTGATACCAACTCCTGTCACGCCCCAGACTCGGTAACCGGACTCACAAGGAACCCGATGGCCGGTTCTGGCCGCAACAGCCTCCGTAGTACCCCATTCTCGGCTCCTGAGGTAGGTTCCGATCCTGGGATCCTACAAGGAGGATTTTCATAACAATATAATCACTTCCAATGCGAGCATACCCAAGATCACAGCAAGTACATCTGAGAATAACAAAGGCACACATCACAAAATCCACTAAAAATTTGAACTTTTACAATCATCCAAAAGGTCTAAAAGGACATACATGAGAATAAAAGGAAAAGAGAGAGAAATCAGCAACACTGGAGTCCTCACTGCTCAACTCTACTCCATGCTCTGCTGCTATGGCGCCTACCTAGAGTCTCCTGCACGTATCAATCGTGCATAAGCTTATAGAAGCTTAGAGGGTGGTGTAAGTGTGTGACAATGGTGCACAGAAGAATAGTAGGAGGTATAAGGAGAGAAGCATAGTCAATGAACATATCACTAGTCTTACCAAGGCCTACCATGAATGCGATGCAATAAGTAATGGGTGCCATACCAAGGCAATGTATGAAAGGGGGGGCTTGTACAGCCAATGCTAATGCGATGTAAGTAATGTCAGTGCTTATATCCAAACCATAAGTCAAGTACATTTTCAATCATAAGGAAATCACCGGGGTCCATTACACTGCTGAATGACTGCCGCTCTGCAGACCCCACACAGTCAAACGAGCGTAAGAGACCTCACTACCCACCTGTGGACAACCAATCACCAACAAGGCCTGAAGGTAGCGGACCCATTTACGAGCTGGTCAGACTCAGCCTAGCAATGCCTCCTCACACCAGGTAGGTAAGGCCACACCCCTATCCAACCGACTACACGACAGTGGGAGTCGCGGCCTAACGGTATAAGGCCCTCGTGCGCTCATGTATTCCACCCGGTCACGGCGTTGGAGCAGATCCTTGGTACCATGGAAGTTTTGGGAATCTCACCCATGGGCATCCTATGCATCCGGTATGCTCAAGTAATATTTCCGGTGTCCACACATGCAGCCATCCACAAATGTCCCTGTGAAGGCAAGGACCTGATGAAGCAAGGGCGGTATCCTCATGAAATGCGATGCCAATGCATGAGTCGCACACACAAATCATGCACAAGTTTCAGGCACTCAATGTGCAAAAAGGAAGAAACTCCATCCCCGAATGACCACTATACAATGCAATCAATTCATACGATGATGCATATGGGTTGCAACGATGTAAGTGTGCTACCTGAGGAATATGAAATCGTCTGTCCCAAGGAGGGTCAAGATCTAGGCACATCGACAAGTATTCTAAGAAGAAGAGAAGTCCTCTAGTGGGAGCCCAGTACTTTGGGATGACCCACAAACTAAGAGAGTCAAAATCCTAAGGAGGAACGGTCTAGCCAGGCCCAAGGTGGGCCTTTAACCACCTATAAGGGCCTCTATGGGCCTACCTTAGGGCCACCAAGGAGGACATCCAACCTCAACTGGGTCCCAAAAGGTAGCCTACTATATATGCAAAGAAAGGTCCAAGGCACAATCAACCCATGGCCTAGTGGGCCATACACTAAGCCCAAAAATAAAGGCAACCTGGTGGGCCCTTAAGCAAGGTTAGGGCCCAACCATAAGGGTCATAGGTTCATTCATTGTGGTAGGCCTAATGGGCAGCCCATTATCCCAACATATGGAAAATTCTTAAATTTTTAACACATGTAAGTTGGGCCTCACATCTCGGCCCAAGTATGGATTTATTATAGTGGGCAAACAAGGGCCCAACTACTTGAGTATTTAGCCCATAAGGCCCATCACAATGACATGGTAAATATAGGACCCAAGGGTTCAATGGGCCTATCAAAAGTTCCAGCCCAACCAAGGCTATAAGGCCCTTACTTAACTAAGAGACTAGCCCAAGAAGAATCCTATTTGGGATGGGCCTTTAATCATACACTAATTAAGCCCAAAAAAATAAAAATTAAGATGATAAGATACTGACATAAATCCTCCTCAAATCTAGTGGGCCATATTGCCCCAAAGAACATCTATAGGCAACAGTTATTGGGCTCAATGCCAAATTCCAGCCCACCCAAATTTCTGGGTTGGTTGGAGTTCAGCATTAGAAGTATTTCTTAGTATAATTAATTCTGGATGGCTCACACACATCACTGTGGGCCCCACCAGATGAGAGAGGATATACAATACATATATGAAATGGGCCAGGTGTTAGAATGCAAGCCCAGCAGTAGCCTAAGGTAGGGATGTCCCATGTGTAGGCAGTCCTATGGGCCTGGGGTATATGGCCCAAAAATCCACCTAATGTGTTCTAATTGAATAAAAAGGGGGCAAGTATGATCAATCCCCTAAGGACCCTACATGGATGGGTGGTGGGACATTCAACACATCGAGATGGGCCTACGAAGCATGCTAGATGCCCCAGCCTGGGCGTCCCTGCCTAGCAGACCACTTCCAGCCATACCACGGGAAACTCAAATGTATTTTGGATCTGAAATTTTACAAAGTGATACTTCCATAGGTGACCTACACCCCCACAAAATTTCAAGATTTTTGGACACTTATAAATATTTTAATTTATTTAAATAAAATAGACTGTCCAGAAAATCGGACTGACCTGGACGTCCCAACGTGGTGGGCCAGTCCGGCCCTTGCCACGGTGTACACAGAGGTCCATTGGCCATGAAATTTGGTAAGTGGGTCCTAGAATGGGTGGAACATATCTCCACAAAATTTCAGAATTTTTAGACATATATAAATATTTTAATTTATTTAAAGAAATCAATCTGTCCTAAAAATCGGACTGATCTGGACACCGTATTGTAATGGGCCAGTCCAGCCACCACCATGGTGTGTACAGGTGTCCATTGGCCCCAAAATTTTGTAGGTGGGTCCTACTATAAGTGAACCACCTCTCTGTAAAATTTTATGATTTTTGGATACTCATAAATATTTTAATTAAATTAGGAATTTCAATCTGTCCAGGAAGGGATGTTGCTGTCCATGCATTGTTTACCCAATAAGGTGGGCCCAACCTTCATCCAAGAGGGGAAAAATGGAGGTTTAGTATTTTCTTCATAAAATAAAGTAAGGTGGGGTCCATAAAAGTGGCCCATCCTTCAGAGAAACCAAGCTCAAGTGTATGTTTTCCCTCCATACATGTGGGTTGGACAGCCCAACAAGGTGGACCGCCCACCCCTATGGGCCTCCTTTTTGGGTACCATATCATGGACCATCTGAGGTATGACCCATCACACCTCATGGTGGGGTCCACACCTTCTCATTACACTCCATACTTATAAAGAAAATAATGACAATCATGATCCAAAAATCCATGCCAAAGATTGAACATGACAATCCATGCAACAGTCCAAGTTTTTGGACAGCAATACATGGCTGGACACATCAGCCTATATCTCAATAATCTCAGCCATAAAAAGGGTGTGTGGCCTTCCTCAGTGGGCCCCACATAAGTCCAAATCACATACTAGAACTAGG
This sequence comes from Magnolia sinica, assembly GCF_029962835.1. Taxonomy (NCBI): domain Eukaryota; kingdom Viridiplantae; phylum Streptophyta; class Magnoliopsida; order Magnoliales; family Magnoliaceae; genus Magnolia; species Magnolia sinica. The sequence continues at coordinate 27,220,910 of NC_080573.1, read as the reverse complement.
ACACTTGCATGCATTTGATTAAGGTGTCCGATGATCATGGAGTTAGGTGATAAGAGCATCCCACCTTGCTGGATTTTTATTTTTATTTATTTTGGGACATCCAAGGCCCACTATAAATGGGCCACACACACACTATCATCCATACATCAGAGAAAGAAAAGAAGGAAAGAGAGTAATCCGGCCATGGGGGTAGGGCCCCGCCACTAGTGGGCCCTCCCAAGAGTGAATCATACCCATACAACTACATTGATTTTACATGCAACATAAAATCACTACATGCATGATATATAATTGTTATGGATGGTTGGGATGCCATCCCAACATGATCCTTAGGGTCTAGATGACCTTAAGATGGAGTGGATTATAAAATACATCATGATGGGGTCCATGGAGAATGGCCTCATCATGGATCATGACATGCATGTAGGATGGGCCAAAGGGCCACATCCATGGGATCAAATGGGATCCCCACCATGGATTGGTGGGTCCCATATGATCCATCTAGAAAGAAAAAAGATCAAAGGTTAGAAAATAAGATCAACAATTATAATCACCCACATTGAATCTTCAAGCTACCACCAACACTAGGTACTCCAAGCTCCAAGCTTAAAGGTTCAATGGTCAAGATGAGTTTGTGATGGCTAGATGGAGGAAGAAAGGAAGGGAAAGTTGCTGGAAATTGGGAGAGGGAGGGCTGGAAATTCTTCCATGAAAGAGGAAAATGAGAGAATGAAGGAGGAGAGAGAGAAAGGAAAGGTTGTAGGGGAGTCATCATTACTCTCCCTCCTTGGTTAGAGAAAGAAATCATAACCTATGGTGATACAAACAATGCTTGCTAGGGTAGGTTAGGTGTGGGTAGTGTTTAGGATGGGTAGTGTTTATTCCATGGGAATTGTAGTGTGTGTGGGTGGTGTGCATGGGAACTTGTGCCTGAGAGTGGTCCATATGCTTTTGTACAAAAAGTGGGCCACATGATGAAATGCTCACAACTTTTGATCTATAAGTCGGATGAATGCACAAGACGCGTCGTTGGAATCGCAACGACGATGCGGTCACAATGGTATAGGTCTCAACTCGATCCGAGTCGGGTCTTCATGACTGGGCTCACGGATGACCGCAAACACTATCCAAGGGTCACGGGTCGCCGGGATTCGACCGGTAGGACCGCGGGATCAAGATGGACGGAATGCATACTCACACACACACATGCACACATGCGAACTCGGGTCGGGTCTCACAGGTAGACTCCCACCATCTTGGTAGGCTTCCACATATTGTGGCCATCTAAGGATGGTCCCCTAGGTTACTCGGTACTGTAAGTATGAACCTACAGGTCATTTAGGGAGTGCCCACAGGTATTCAACACAGTTATGCAATGTACGACATGGATGCATAAGAATGACTGGTGCATTGTATTAATAGTTGTCACACGCGCGCGCGCACACACACCCACACACAAACAACAACAACAACAACGACAATAACATATGACATTTCAATTCTCAACAAATTCAACAAATATTCAATACAAAAGATCACAATCATCAATATAATGGGATGAATATTTTAATAATAATGAAGAGGAAACATGTTGGGATCACTCACCAATATTTTGGTGATGTAGATTTCGAATTGTCGCTTTAAAAATAATTAAGTGACAACCACCTAAATATATAATACAATAAAATATATTTATGGCTTTCAATAGTTTATATAATCCATCTCAACTTGTTAATTACCTAATTTAAGACCCACACGAAGAATTTAACAATTGATTTGAATCCCTTCAACTTTCATTCTTAACATGTGATCATGGATGATTATTCTTCACTGTGGGGCCCACTTGATTAACCTAAGGTGATCTGACCACACTGGCATTTTAAGATGATTTCCACTAGACCTCATGGTATTCAGCCAAAAATAATAAGTGTCCCATTTGCCTGAACCAAGTTGTTCACCTAAATTTTCTAAGCATCTTTCTTGTTGGACACGACTTCCAAAACTCATCGGATCAAAAGTTATGATCAATTACTATAAATAATAAAAACGAAAATAAAATGAATTTTCGACCGTTGATCTGATGGAATCTCACAAATTCAGCGTGGGCAACCCCGCACTGCCAGGTTGGGTGACTAAAGTAGCTTCTCCTACCTCAAAATCATATGGCTTAGATAACTCATTCCAGTTTGCGAGATATGCCCGTCTTAAGATCCTAATGGTCTGGATCACTTCCGCCTCCGATTGGGCCTTTTCTGGTCCATATTGTCCATGAAACTGTCTGCGAACCGCTCTACATACATGTGGAAGATTAAGGGAATGAAAGAAGAAGAAGAAGAAGAAGAAGAAGAAAAAGGGAATTGTTACAAAGGGCTTTTACATGACAAAATTTGGGTTTTCTGCATTCCTCCTGAGACTCACCATATATATGTACGTAACAATTCTCTATATATCATATATAACTTTCACCCGATTTCTGGAAACTCTACACCTCTGGTCTCGTAGATGCATTTCCACGCATCTTCTTCACTCGGTTCTAGATGCTTTTCCACGACCTTTTTCACGTACTTGCACAAATATTTCTTGACTAAGACGTTTTTTTATTATTATAGATATTTTGAACATATTACAAATTTGAAATTACTTTTCAACAGAGCTTTATTCACAAATGGCACATCCACCGAGCATCCACATGGAAGTTCGGACGCTGAACTATCGGAACCATTCACAAGGGACAGTTATGTCTTTATTTTATGTGCTTTGGGCATAGTAACTTCATCTGCATCCAGCGTCAATGGGGTCCCAACATGTGTGAACAGTGGATTCTTCCGCCCAAATAGTTTGAACACCCTGTCCATTACATTATCCTTGATAAGGGGCAACATCGGCTCCAGGTCTTGCTCTATCACAACCCGCAGTGTCTTCACTTGCATTTGGTCGAGCTTGTCTCTAAATGCCCCGTTACCGACTTGTGGGGCCCCGAAAGCGATGACGCTGAAATGGCAGTTGAGGTCATGGAGGGAGGAGGCAGCCTCGTAAGCGTTGAGGAGAGAGAAAGCTCCACCTAGGCTGTGACCAGTAATGGTGAGGCCCACCTCTTCACCTTTCTCTTTGTACGACTTCACAAGACCTTTCACTGCTTCCATCACTTGTTCTGATGTACTTAACTAACTGGAAGAGTCACTCCTGGATTTATAGATGCTATGGAACCCAGATGCCAACTCCACATAGACATCATTGCCAAATGGAATAAGATCGATTTCAATGTCCTTAAACCACTCCAAGAGTGCTTTGATACCACGCCACACCACAGCAATGTCCCTACGTCCAATCTGGTGTGACTTATAGTTGTCACTGAAAGCTACATAGCCAATCAAATTTGTATCTTTGCTCCCGTTGCCAGACCATTGGGGCATCCAACTGGGCCCATCAATGTGGGCGTAGATGAACTTGGCCACTTTGCAACCATGCTTAATGAGGCAGATTTGCTCCAAGACCATCCCCAGATGGTGTTGACAGCTCCCACAGTATGAGTCTAGTTTGAAAGCCATGGTCGTGGCCTTTGCGAATTCTCCATAACGTACGATCTCCTGTGGGAGCCACAGGTCTGGTAGATCAATCAGGCGTGTTCCACCAGACGGACTGTAGATCTCTTGGCATTTCGCATGTATATCTTTCTTGGGAGACGGCATTGGAATTATCGAATTATCCATGTCTGGGAGATGTATTGGTCCCATAATCTGAGTGCTGGTGCAGTTGGAGAGGTGCGTATGTGGAGATGGGTGAGAATTTAGAATAATTGGGGAAGATGGATGCGCTGATTTCTCCGGTGGGTCAATCAGGTGGGTCGAACTGGACGGACTGTGTATGTCGCGCCATTTTGCAGGGATATCTTCCTTCGGGGATGATATGGGAGTGAACCAATTGTCCATGTCTGGGAGATGTAGTGGGCCAGTGATCTGGGGCCCTGCGTGGTTGGAGAGGTGCGTAAGTGGAGAAGGCCGAGGTTTGAGAATAATTGAGGGAGATGGAGCTGCTGATGTCTCTGGTGGGGAACTGGACGTGCTGTGGATCTTGCACTGTTTTGCAGGGATATCTTCCTTGGGGGACGACATGGGAGTCTTTGAATTGGCCATGTCTGGGGTATGTAGTGGGCTGGTGATCTAGGGTCTGGTGCAGTTGGAGAGGTGCGTAAATCCAGATGGAGGGAGATGGCCCTGATTAGGCCTCTGATGTTGATGTGGATTAAAAGCGATTACCGGAGTCGTGCGGATACTCAGCAGACCCGGTTCTTGCGTGATCACTGTTGGCAATGTGTTCACCGGTCTTACGGTTTCTGAATTAGAATAATGGAAAATATAGAAAGAACGTGAGGAACTTTCAAACATAACGACTACAACTAACGTTGCCACCACGCGTGGCCATCTTCTGAGGAAACGGATTGGATACTGACCCCGCCACTAGTCAATGAGCTGAAAAACGAGTTTGATCCAAATCTCAAGTGGACCACACAGTGTTGATTGATCGCCCACCATTAAAAACTTCCCGGGGGCGCAAAAGTTCTTGATCAACCTGATATTTTTTTTTCCCCTTCATCCAGGTCTTTATGACCTAATCAACAGGTTAGATTTCAAATAACCATTACAGTGGGCCCTACCAGGTGTTTACTGGTGGACTATCAATCACTAATGTTTTCCCATGGTGTGGTCCATCTGATATTTAGATGTACATCATTTTTTAGTACCAAGCCTTCAATTATATATATATATATATATATATATATATATATATATATATATATATATATATATATATATCAGGTGGGCCACACCCTGAGAAAATAGTAGTGATTGAATGTGCACTACTAAAAACCTCCTAGCACCTACTATAATGGTTATTTGACATTTAACACGTTGATTAGGTCATACAGACTCGGATGAAGGCAAAAACAATATATCATCTTGATCCAAAACTTTTGTGGCCCGTAAGAATTTTTTAACAGTGAGCGTTCAATCAACACTGTGCGATCTACTTAAGAATTGGATCAACCTCATTTTTGGGCCTGTATCATAAGATTGTATGGAAGAATGGGTGGACAGCATGGATGAAACAAATACATCATGGTGGGCCCACGGAACACCAACTACTAGCCATTGGCTAGTGGCAGGGTGAGTAGCCAATCCGTTTCCGTTGGTCACGAGAGTAAAGGAAGCCGATTGGCTGGTGTACCAAACGTATAGCTATATAGCTGTTGTGTTGAGGTCAAGTTCTTTGGGCCCCATCATGAGGTATGTATTATATCCGAACTGTCTATCCATTTGGTTAGCTCGTGTTAATGCTTGAGCCGAAAAATAAGATATACAGAGATCAAGTGGACCACACTGAAAAAAGTAGTAGGGAATTGAACGTCTACCATTGAAACCCTTCTGGGGTCACAGAAGTTTTGGATCAAGATAAATTATTTTTTTCCTCTTCGTCCAGGCCTTTGTGACCTTATGAACAGGTTGGATGGAAAATAAACTTTATGATGACCTTATGAACAGGTTGGATGGAAAATAAACTTTATGATGGGCCCTGTAAATTTTTTAACAGTGAAAGTCATTATTCCGTTGCTATTTGTATTGTGGTCCATTTGAGCTTTGGATATGATTCTGTTTTTAGCTAATACTCTAAAATTATCTCGACAAATGGATGAACCGTGTGGATATAATAAATACATCGTTTTGAGGCCATATAAATTTGATCTCCTTTAAACCGTTGTCCTAGGAGCTGGAGGAGCGTCAGCGCTCGTCTTGGCAAGACACGTACCCACACCAGCTATATAGCTGATGTGGGTCGTACACCAGCCAATCCGCTTCCGAGAGTAAATGTGAGAATGGATCCTGTGATCAGGTGGACCCCTTTGTGCCTACACCCTAGCCCAGTAGTCAGTTCGATCAACTCGCTTTAGGTTGACCGCAAATGTACGATCAACAAGCAACGGGAGAGGATTAGGTGAGACCCGACTCAGGCAAGACGGTGCAGCACTTACCGTAGGGCCCACTTTGATGTATGTATTCTGCATCCTCACCGTCCATCCATTTTCCAGATCATTTTAGGGCAGGATCCGAAAAATGAAGAAGGTCTAGATGTCAGGCGGACCACACTCTATGAAATAGTGGTGACTGAACACTTAAACATTAAAAAGTTCTTATGACACACCTTTATGTTTCTTTAGTGTTTATTTGCCAACCAAATGGGATTCGTATTCCCGCATGAGTCTAATTTGAGTCATACTAAAATCAACTAACCCAAACTCAATTTCAACCTAAATAAAAACCCAAAAAAACAAAGTTAATTATAGGTTTTGTATTCTGTTTTGTTTTGTATTAGACTAGCAATAGATCATCACTTCTTTTTCTAAAAGGTGGTTCACCGTCCAGGTGACAATCTAGGCCGTTTAAATAATTGGCACCATTTTTCATGAAAAATATATTAGAAGTAATGCTAATCGAAATGAGTCGAAAGAACCCGATCCGACACTGAGCCATGCCAAATCCAAGGTCTTCTTCAACATGACCGTCGGTGGGGCCCCTGCCGGCCAGATCGTGATGGAGCTCTATGCGGACACAACCCCACGGATGGCTAAGAACTTCCGGGCCCTTTGTACCAGTGAGAAGGGCACAGAGCACTCCGGCAAGCCCCTTCACAACAAGGGCTCGAGCTTTCACCAAGTCATTCCGAATTTCATGTGCCAGGGTGGCGATTTCACTGCCAGAAATGGCACTGGCGGTGAGTAGATCTATGGCTCCAAGTTTGCCGATGAGAATTTCATCAAGAAACACACCGGCGCCGGGATCCTGTCCATGGCCAACGCCGGACCTGGAATGAACGGCTCCTAGTTCTTCATCTGTACGGCCAAGACGGAGTGGCTCGATGGGAAGCACATAGAACTGACAGGAGGGCAAAGCTTATTGTTTGAGCTTCTAGACAAGGGTGTTCAATGTACATTTAAGACAGTCGGATCAGAGATTTTCTGACCAAAACAGAGAGCTAAAAGAACATTTAAAGTTTCAGATGTGAACAGGTATGGCAGACTTAGAACTCTGAAGAGACAGGGCGAGACTATTGTAAAGGGGGCCAATGCTTAACGTCATCGTTTGGAATGCGCGTGGGGTGGGAAATGCTCCCACTATTAGGACTCTTAAAAGCCTAATCAGGCACCACAAACTAGTCATCCTAGCTATTCTAGAGCCAATGCTCAAGGAGGATAAAAGAGTTCGTATAGAACTAAAGTTAGGATATCATTCCTCCTGCTCAAATACTGACCAAGGTGGCAAAATCTGGGTGTTTTGGGCCTCCTTCTTGTCCACTACGACACTGGCAATCTTGGACCAAATGCTCTCATTGGACGTGGGTTGGAACCAAGCGCAGGATAAGGTGCTTATATCTTTGTCTATGCGAAATGCTCCCGTTTGTTGAGGAAGAAGTTATGGGAGGACCTGGCCACCATCAGCTCGGGGTGCTCCTCCCCTTGGGCAGTCTATGGCGACTTTAATGCTGTAATGTCGCATTCAGAGAGACAAGGATCCACAGCCTTCGATGCTAGGAGTACGACGGACTTCGTGGAGGCTCTAAATGTTGCTGGTCTTGCCGATGCTTTCTTCTCAGGTAATAGGTTTACGTGGGGTAGCAGTCAGTCGGGTCAGCCGAGAGTCTGGGCCAGGCTTGACAGAGTGTGTTGTAATGATAGTTGGCTGCAAAAATTTCCATCCTTCCAAGTCAATCATCTCCCCAGGCTAAATTCAGACCATGCCCCATTGCTTCTACACTCTCCTCCGCCTCAACAGGGGGGTCCAAGGGCTTTCTGTTTCCAAAGAATGTGGTGCTCCCACAATGGATTCCAAGTGCTGGTTCAAGAGGTCTAGGCAGCCCAAATGGATGGAAATCCAATTCAGATTGTCATTGCGAAACTGAAGGCAGTTAAGCAGGCCCTGAAGCACTGGAATAAGGCCACTTTTGGAAACATCTTTAGCCAGATTCAAGTCACTTCGTTGGAGCTATCCAGTGCTGAGGCAGCAGCAATGGTGGCTCTTAACCATGACATGCAGCAGGAAGTACAGAGGTTAAGGAATAACCTTTCTCGGTTGGAACTTTGCGAGGAGATTTTTTGGAAACAAAAATCTCGGACCAATTGGTTGGAAGAAGGTGATCGCAACACCAAGTTCTTTCATTTTGTTGCGGCTGCCAATAGAAGAAGAGCCTTAATTCAAGAAATCAAGCTAGCAGATAGATTAGTGATCTCCAACATCTCAGACATCCGAGAGGCAGCGGTTACGCACTTCCAGCAACTCCTCCAGGCTGAAGATAATCTAAGTTCTGAGAACTTCCTACAGACCATCCCAAACCTTGTGTCAGCTCAAGATAACGCCCTCCTGCTAGCCGAACCTTCCTTGGACGAACTTCATCAGGCGGTGAAAGCTATCCCGCCGGACGGTGCAGCTGGCCCTGACGGCTTCTCCGGGGCATTCTTCCAAGTTTGTTGGTCTATGATTTGCAATGACCTCCTCATGGCTGCCAGATACTTCTTTAGAGGAGTTGACCTCCCTCAAGCGCTCACAGCTTCCCTGATTTGCCTCATTCCCAAGATAAGTGCCCTGGTCTCCTTCTCTGAGTTCAGACCAATCAGTCTTTGTAATTGCTTGTATAAAATTTTTTCTAGTATCATTTCTGCGAGGCTGGGAGTTATTCTCCCCAGCATTGTCTCCATAGAACAGGTGGCTTTTGTACGGAGTCATTCCATGGCAGAGAGTACCGCCCTGGTCCAAGAAATTTTCAAGGACATAAACAAGAAAGTCAGGGGAGGAAATTTTCTACTGAAGCTGGACATGGAGAAGGCCTACGACAGGCTCAACTGGAGCTACTTGAAAGCGGTCCTCTAGAAGTTTGGTTTTCACATACATTGGATCCACCTGGTGGAACGTTGTTGGTCGAACTGTTGGTTCTCGGTCCTCTTAAATGGCGCGGCGGCCGGCTTCTTCCACTCCTCTAGGGGCCTAAGACAGGGAGATCCAATTTCACTAGCCCTTTTCATACTTACAGTGGAGGGGCTTAACAGAGGCTTCCATCGGCTGGTGGCTTCGGGTGCATGCCAGCCTTACAAGACTCGTCCAAATTGCCCCCCCATTTCTCATCTCTTATTTGCAGATGATGCGATCCTATTTTCCAACGGTTCTAGAAGGTCCCTCATCAAAATTAAGAATTTCCTTATCCAGTATGAAAACTACTCGGGTCAGAAAATCAACATCTCCAAAAGTTTCTTCATCCCCCCTTCAGCAACGTCAGAATCGAGATGCAGAGTTGCGGCCTCCATTCTTGGTTTCTCCAAGGCAGCGCCCCCTTTCTCGTACTTAGGTGTTCCTGTCTTTCAAGGAAGGCCTAAGAGATGCTATTTTCAGGCATTGTTTGAAAAGTTCCAGGCCAGAATTTCTACATGGCAAAACAGAATCTTATCACAGGCAGGAAGGGCCACCCTCATCACTCACGTCCTCAATAGCATCCCGGTGCACATCCTTGCGGCCACGGAAGTCCCTTCCAACGTCCTAGCTGATTTAGAAAAATGGTTTGCTGATTTTTTTCTGGGGGTGGACAGGGCCTAAGAAGAAGTGCCATTGGCGCAAATGGAGTAGTCTTCTATTGCCAAAATTGAAAGGTGGTCTGGGCCTAAGACCCTTGAAATCGGTGATGCATGCTTGTTGTTTAAAGCTTGCTTGGGTAGTCCTGTTCCGGGGCAAGAGCAGCTGCTGGTGCAAGTTTGTGAGAGCAAAATACGCTCCTGATCTTGCTTCTGTGCCGTCTTCTCCTGCTGCCCCCAACGCAGCTCCATTTTGGAAGAGAATCAGGGCAGCGTTCCCCTTGCTCAGGGAAAATTCTAGATGGCTGATCGGGTGAGGGGCCATCGATTTCTGGGCTGAGGATTGGTCCGGGCTAGGTTTCTTAAAAGATTTACAGCTTCATCAGCAGTCTGATACTCCATCCTCTGTCTGCGACTGGATCGACCCCTCGGGATGGATTGATAGTGCCAAGGCATTACTGTTCCTGCCTCTGGCGGTGTTGGATCACATCACCGCTGAAGGATTCTGCACGTCTGAGATGGAGGACAGACGTATTTGGCTTGCGGCAGGGAACAGAGAGCTCATAACTGCCTCGGCCTAGCATAACCATTAGGCCCACTACTCCAAAGGTCAACTGGGCTTCCTGGGTATAGCACCCCAAGGTTCCTCCAAAGGTCTCCCTCCTAACCTGGAAGATTATTTACAACGCAGTTCCTGTTGACATGAACATCCAACGCAAAGGCATCAGTTTCGCCTCCATGTGTTCCTGCTACCCTCCACCTGCTCTCTCAGATTGTGAATCAGTGGACCACCTCTTTGCCATGGGGTCCTTTGCCAGTGGGGTTTGGGAGCGTTTTCAGCGGGATTGTGGGATCCCCCACCCTTTGCCCCTAACTCTGGCTAGCTGAGCTGCTCTCTGGTGGGATTCTTCTCGTGCATCGACCTCGCCGCTAAAAGGCTTGATCCCCATGTTCATTTTCTGGGAATTGTGGCAAGCCAGAAACTCCATCCGCTTTGACAACGCTTCTTCCAACGTCTCCACCATTGTGAAGTGCATCCTTCATTGGGCCCAGCTCCTTAGTCCCAGGCTTCTTGCTCCAAAAACTCTCCTCAGCTCAGTTGCCTCCATGTATAGGGACTAGCGAATCATGAACCTGCATCTGAGGCAGCCCAAAGTCTCTATAGTGAAATGGTACAGACCTCCTTCGAGCTGGATCAAATTGAACGTGGATGGCTCCTCTAGGGGCAACCCAAGGCCTTCTGGAGGAGGTGGGGTTGGGAGAGATGAGGCAGGGAGATTCTTGTTCGCGTTCGCCAGGGACTATGGTTACGGAACAAACATGCGGGCTGAGACGAAAGCAGTCTTTCATGCTCTTTTGTTGGCACTCCAGCTAGGTCACACTAAATTGCTTCTTGCAAGCGACTCCTTGGTGGTGGTGAAGGCCCTCTGTGACTCGGCTAATGTCGGCTGGCATTTTTGGTATTGGAAGGCTAGAATCTCCCTCCTCGCCCGCTCTGTCCAACTCAAAATTGTGCATACTCCAAGGGAAGCAAACTCGGTAGCTGATGCTTTGGCCCGTCGGGGGAGCGAGGCTCAGGCCAACGAAAATTCCCTATCTAGGGACACCCTCCCTCAGATAATCAAAGGCTACTGTTTCTTGACAAAGTTGGGCTAGGTTCTCTTTGCCATTCTTAAGTTCCCCTATTGTTATCTTCTTGTTTTCTCATATGATAGGAGGGCTCAACCCCTTTTTTGTTTGTTGAGCCATCCTGAATTTCTTGTAAGCTAGTCTCGGCCTTATGTTCAATGAAATTCTCAGCTTGAAAAAAAAGCACGTCGTGTTCGGTCAGGTCGTTGAGGGTATGGATATCGTGAAGGTAATTGAGAAAGTGGGGTCCTCGTCTAGGAGGACCTCGAAGCCAATTGTGATCGCCGATTGCGGTTAGCTCCGTTGAGATGGACGGTTGGGATGATGATGCCCTAGGAAATTAGGGTTTATGACTTTGGGTTTAGAGTCTTGTGATCTTTTTACACTTTTGTCCTTGAGAAGGGAGTAAATGACTGTTTGGGTGTAGAAAGGGTTCTTTCTTATAATAAGATTAGGGTCTTGCATTTTCTAAAAAAAAAAAAAAGTAATGCTAATCGAAATCATCTGGTACCTAACGTTGGCCATTTTACCTTTTACCATCAAAATTGATAGTTACCATTATTTATATATGAACTCAATTATAATTTCTACCAATAAATGTTAATAATTGTATTTGCTACGATTTAAGTTTTTAGTTTATACATGCTCCTGACCTAATCTGACCCATTTACACTCCTAGGCTAAACGTCAACACCTCTACTAGTTACCATTCAGGTTTATAGTTTGTATAGGTGGGCCTACTACAGTAACTCGAGCCTTTGATCATAAATGGCCCATGCATCAAAATTCCTCACATTTGATGGGCCATTTGTGAATCACTCTCAACCCTAATTCTAAACCTATCTATTAAAATAAAAGTTCTAAAAATTAAAAATAAATAAAATAAAATCTGAAATAAATAGAGCAAGATGGTTGGAAGGGTAGTATCTGATTAATGATTATAGGTTAAATTTTACAAAACAAAATAAACAAAAGCAATGTTAGTATTTAAAAATCTTTAAAAATTCTAATATAAAAATGCAACAAAAATAAATCCTAATCCTATACTAATTCTGATACTAAAGTATTTCAAAAAGACACAGTTGAAGTCCTCGGCAACGACGCTAAAAATTTGATTAGAACAAACCCCAAATGTAAGACTGCAATGTAGTAATAACTCTGTGAGACTAAGGCCGTTCCCACAAGGACTTATATTTGCGCGATTTCTGGAACACTTTAAAATTAAAACTATATCTAACTTGTAAATTTGAATTTTAAGAAGTAATGATGTAATTGATAAGGAAATCAACGAAAATAAAGCACTAGATCATCCAGGATCCACTTATAGTCATTTTTAATATTTAATTCACTTTATTCAATCATATAACTCAACTGGAATTGAAGTCATATCCTATTCAGCCGAATAATAGAGAGGTTAAATCATCATTCATATACCAACATATATTTGAACTTCAATTGAATTGGTTCCCACGTAAAGTATCAAAGTTTTGGTTGCAAGGAATTCAAAGCATCTATAATACCCTTAACATACGGTAGATCAATGGATTTTACAGATCAATCCCTTGCCAAATAGGTAAGTAATTATTTCTAGCTTTTTTAAGCATCCAATGTGCCCGAAGTCGACAATAAATCAAAGTAAACTAAAAAATATATCCTCATTCAAACCAATGACATGAATCAAAGTAAACTATAACATTAAAAATAACTACAAGCTTCACCTCTTAACCGTGGCTAAGAGATTTAGCCAAACCATAGACATGATTGAATTAAAACTCAAACGAAAAATAAAAAAACTGAAGAAGAACCGAAGGATTAGAGAAGAAGGTGGACTCAGTAGAAGCTCCGCAAATCCTTGCACTTTCTCTTCTATCATAATTCGTGTTTAGGAAGGCTAGATTCACCCCTTTAAATTAAAAAAATTTGCATTGACATGAACCAACTTCAATTTTACACACTTATGTTACACTTCAGTCGCATCGACGACAACCTTCAATTGTAGCCAAACATACATTCGGTCATGCAAAATTTTCTCTCAGTTATAGCCGAATTTCTCCAAAATAGATTTGAAGTCTTTATCAACCTCAAGTTGAAACGAACTCTCCTTCTGTGGCATTGAACATGGCTTCGGTTGAACCTAAATGTCAAGCCGAATTTCTTCCGAAAATTATAGTTTCTTACTAGATTGTTCTATGCGCATTCAGTCGAAGGTTAAGCAAACTCTCCAAGTATGGAACAAGAAAATCTTCGGCAACGTCTTCCATCAAGTTAGACTGGCTGAAGAGTCCGTAGTCAACATTGGACATTGGATGCAAAATTCAATTGATGAGGGCCTCCAACGCTAATTCATTGAGGCCAAACATCATCTGGCTCACATGAAACTTAGGGAAGAAATATTCTGAAAGTAAAAGGCTAGAAATTCATGGCTTCAAGAGGGAGATAAGAATACAAAATTCTTCCATGCTTCCGCTACAGACAGGATGAGGAGAGCGGATAACCAACATTGAGTTGGGGGGATCCATCAAAACTGAAGCTGTGAAATTCTTCAACTCCTTATTCAGGTCGGAGGTTTCAGTACTAGCGCACAATCTCTATCAGTCCATCCCAAGCCTTCTTTCTATAGAGGATAATAATTTCTTACAAGCCTCTCCATCCCTCCAAGAGGTCCACCAAGCGGTGTGCGCTCTCCCTAAAGATAGGGCTCTAGGTCTAGACGAATTTATCGGGGCTTTCTTTACAACTTGCTAGCACCTAGTGGGGCAAGACCTCCATAAAGCGATGGTTCATTTGATTCAAGGGGGAAATATCCCCAAAGCAATCTTCCCTCATTTGTATGATTCTAAAATCTGCATCCTCATTTACCTTCTCAGACTTCCTCCCAATCAGCCTCAGCAATTATGTATACATGATCTTCTCCATGATCATAGCCTCTAGATTAAACAAAGTGCTGCCAACGCTGAAAGCATCACCCTTGCGTAGGAGATGTTCAGAGAAATAAATAGAAAAGTTCAAGGTGGTAAAATTGTGCTAAAATTAGACTTGGAAAAGGCGTACGATAGGGTTGAGTGGAGCTTCCTTAGTCAGGTCCTTAGCTGCTTTAGATTTAGCGAGAAATAGGTGATCCTGACAGAAAAATGCTTGGCAAACAACTAGTACTCGATGCTTATAAACGGTGAAGCGGCGGGATATTTCAAATCCTCCAAAGGCCTCCACCAAGGAGACCCACACTACGCCAAAACTGCGAAAAAAGGACGGTCCAAAACTGTCTCAAATGACCAAAAAGGACGGTCCTGGACCGTCGCAAGGGCCGTCAAATTTTGACGTGTCGTATTACTTAAAGGACGGTTGAAAACCATCATTTTTATTGACGAAAAAAGGACGGTCATGGACCGTCCCAAAAAAGGACGGTCGTGAACCGTCCTTAAAAAGGACGGTCTGGGACAGTCTCTTATGAGCCTTTAAAGGACGACCATGGACCGTCCTTTAAAAGGACGGTCATGGACCGTCCTTAAAAAGGACTGTCATGGTCCGTCTCTTATGGGCCTTCAAAGGACGGCCACAGATCGTCCTTTAAAAGGACGGCCACAGACCGTCCTTTAAAAGTATGGTCATGGACCGTCCTTAAAAAAGGACTGTCATGGACCGTCCTTTAAAAGCATGGTCATGGACCGTCCTTAAAAAGGACTGTCATGGACCGTATCTTATGGCCCTTCAAAGGACGGCTATGGACCATCCTTTAAAAGGACGGTCATGGACCGTCCTTAAAATGGACTGTCATGGACTGTCCCTTATAAGAGGGTCAATATACACCCGTTACATCATCATATACACCTATTACAATATATTTCATCGTATTCTTCCTGATATACACCGTTATATAATATATTTCATCATATTCACATTCACATCCATCTAAACCTAAACTACGTAAATCCAGCATAAACTACATTCATCCAAACATAAACTACATCCATCTAAACCCAAACTACGTAAATCCAACATAAACTACATTCATCCAAACATAAACTACATCCATCCAAACACAAGCAATCTTATCCACATTACATTCATCCACACATAAATACATATAAGTTTAACATCATAAATTAAAAAAGAAAAAATCAGCAACAATTTTCTTTTTGTCTTTCACCTGAAAAAAAAAAATTTTAACCAACAAAACATTATAATTCAGAATCATGAAGAATTGTATAAACTCCTTCCAAAAAAATGAGCACTTATTAAAAATAAAACTGATTATTAAAATAGGTTTAGGTTTAGGTTTTAGGTTTTAGGTGTTAGGTTTTAGGTTTAGGTTTAGGTTTAGGTTTAGGATTAGGTTTTAGGTCATAGGTTATAAATTTAG
Organism: Magnolia sinica; assembly: GCF_029962835.1. Taxonomy (NCBI): domain Eukaryota; kingdom Viridiplantae; phylum Streptophyta; class Magnoliopsida; order Magnoliales; family Magnoliaceae; genus Magnolia; species Magnolia sinica. The sequence goes on along the minus strand of NC_080573.1, from coordinate 27,205,311 downwards.
GTTATAGGTTATAGGTTAAGGTTTAGGTTATAGGTTTTGGTTAAGGTTAAGGTTAAGGTTTAGGCTTAGATTATAGGTTTAGGTTAAGATTTAGGTTTTAGTTATAGGTTTTAGTATATAGGTTATAGCTTTAGGGAATTGAGAATAGGTTAAGGTTAAGGTTTAGGTTTAGGAAATCGGGTCCGAGTTCGGGATCGGGTTTAGGTTTGGGTTATCAAGTTTAGGTTTAAGTTTAGGTTAGGGAGTTGAGATTAGGATTAGGTGTAGGTTTAGGTTCAAGGATTTAAAAATACATTTTGATTTTAGGTTTAGGTTTAGGTTTTAGGTTATAGGTTCAGGTTATAGGTTTAGGTTATAAGTGCAGTTAATAGGTTTAGATTTATGTTAGGTTATAGGTTAAGGTTTAGGTTTAGGAAATTGGGTTCGGGTTCGGGTTCGGGATCGGGTTGAGGTTTGGATTAGGGAGTTGAGATTAGGATTAGATGTAGGTTTAGGTTTAGGGATTTGAGAATACATTTAGGTTTAGGTTAAGGTTTAGGTTTAGGTTTAGGTTTAGCTTATAAGCAATAGGTTTTAGGTTTAGGTTTAAGTTATAGGTTTAGGTATAGCTTTAGGCTTAGGTTTAGGTTACAAGATAAAAGGTTTAGGAAATTATTGAGAATAGGTTAAGTTTTAGGTTTAGGAAATCGGGTTTGGGTTCGAGATCGGGTTTAGGTTTGGGTTTTCAAGTTTAGGTTTAGGTTTAGGTTAGGGAGTTGAGATTAGGATTAGGTGTAGGTTTAGGTTTAAGGATTCAAGAATACATTTAGGTTTTATGTTTAGGTTTAGGTTTAGGTTTAGGAAATTGAGAATAGGTTAAGGTTTAGGTTTAGGAAATTGGGTTCGGGTTCGGGATCGGGTTTAGGTTTTGGTTTTCAAGTTTAGGTTTAGGTTTAGGTTAGGGAGTTGAGATTAGGATTAGGTGTAGGTTTAATTTTAGGGATTTGAGAATACATTAAGGTTTAGGTTTAGGAAATCGGGTTGGGGTTCGGGATCAGGTTTAGGTTTGAGTTTTTAAGTTTAGGTTTAGGTTTAGGTTAGGGAATTGAGATTAGGATTAGGTGTAGGTTTAGGTTTAGGGATTTGAGAATACATTTAGGTTTTAGGTTTATGTTTGGATTATAGGTTATAGATTTAGGTTTAGGTATAGGTTTAGGTTTCGGTTTAGGTTATACGCAATGGGTTTAGGGAATTGAGAATAGGTTAAGGTTTAGGTTTAGGAAATCGGGTTCGGGTTCGGGATCAGGTTTAGGTTTGAATTTTCAAGTTTAGGTTTAGGTTTAGGTTAGGGAGTTGAGATTAGGATTAGGTATAGGTTTAGGTCTAGGGATTTGAGAATACATTTAGGTTTTAGGTTTAGGCTTAGGTTATAGGTTACATGTTTAGGTTAAGGCTATAGGTTATAGGTTTAGGTTAAGGTTTAGGTTTAGGTTTAAGGATTTGAGAATACATTTAGGTTTTAGGTTTAGGTTTAGGTTATAGGTTACAGGTTTAGGTCTAGGTTTTGGTTTATGCTATAGGTTATAGGTTTAGGTTAAGGTTTAGGTTTAGGAAATTGGGTTCGGGTTCGGGATCGGGTTTAGGTTTTAGTTTTCAAGTTTAGGTTTAGGTTTAAGTTAGGGAGTTGAGATTAGGATTAGGTGTAGGTTTAAGTTTAGGGATTTGAGAATACATTTAGGTTTTAGGTTTATATTTAGGTTATAGGTTACAGGTTTAGGTTAAGGCTATAGGTTATAGGTTTAGATTAAGGTTTATGTTTAGGTTTAAGTTTAGGTTATAAGCTATAGGTTTAGGAAATTGAGAATAGGTTAAGGTTTAGGTTTAGGAAATCAGGTTCGGGTTCGGGATCAGGTTTAGGTTTTGGTTTTCAAGTTTAGGTTTAGGTTTAGATTAGGGAGTTGAGATTAGGACTAGGTGTAGGTTTAGGTTTAGGGATTTGAGAATACATTTAGATTTTAGATTTATATTTAGGTTATAGGTTACAGGTTTAGGTTAAGGCTATAGGTTATAGGTTTAGGTTAAGGTTTAGATTTAGGTCTAAGGATTTGAGAATACATTTAGGTTTTGGGTTTTGGTTTAGGTTATAGGTTACAGGTTTAGGTTTATGCTATAGGTTATAGGTTTAGGTTAAGGTTTAGGTTTAAGTTTAGGTTTTAAGCTATAGGTTTAGGGAATTGAGAATATGTTAAGGTTTAGGTTTAGGAAATCGGGTTGGGGTTCGGGATCGGGTTTAGGTTTGAGTTTTCAAGTTTAGGTTTAGGTTTAGGTTAGGGAGTTGAGATTAGGATTAGGTGTAGGTTTAGGTTTAGGGATTTGAGAATACATTTAGGTTTTAGGTTTTTATTTAGGTTATAGGTTACAGGTTTAGGTTAAGGCTATAGGTTATAGGTTTAGGTTAAGGTTTAGGTTAAGGTTTAGATTTAGGTTTAAGGATTTGAGAATACATTTAGGTTTTGGGTTTAGGTTTAGGTTATAGGTTACAGGTTTAGGTTTAGGTGTATGTTTATGCTATAGGTTATAGGTTTAGGTTAAGGTTTAGGTTTAAGTTTAGGTTATAAGCTATAGGTTTAGGGAATTGAGAATAAGTTAAAGTTTAGGTTTAGGAAATCGGGTTTAGATTTGAGTTTTCAAGTTTAGGTTTAGGTTTAGGTTAGGGAGTTGAGATTAGGATTAGGTATAGGTTTAGGTTTGGGGATTTGAGAATACATTTAGGTTTTAGGTTTATGTTTAGGTTATAGGTTATAGGTTAAGGTCAAGGCTATAGGTTATAGGTTTAGGTTAAGGTTTAGGTTAAGGTTTAGATTTAGGTTTAAGGATTTGAGAATACATTTAGGTTTTAGGCTTAGGTTTAGGTTATAGGTTACAGGTTTAGGTTTAGGTTTATATTTAGGTTATAGGTTATAGGTTTAGGTTAAGGTTTAAGTTAAGGTTTATGTTTAGGTTTAAGTTTAGGTTATAAGCTATAGGTTTAGGGAATTGAGAATAGGTTAAGGTTTAGGTTTAGGAAATCGGGTTCGGTTTCGAGTTCGGGATCGGGTTTAGGTTTGAGTTTTCAAGTTTAGGTTTAGGTTTAGGTTAGGGAGTTGAGATTAGGATTCGGTATAGGTTTAGGTTTAGGGATTTGAGAATACATTTAGGTTTTAGGTTTAGGTTTAGGTTATAGGTTACATGTTTAGGTTAAGGCTATAGGTTATAGGTTTAGGTTAGGTTTTAGGTTAAGGTCTAGGTTTAGGTTTAAAGATTTGAGAATACATTTAGGTTTTAGGTTTAGGTTTAAGTTATAGGTTACGGGTTAGAGGTTTAGGTTTATGCTATAGGTTATAGGTTTAGGTTAAGGTTTAGGTTAAGTTTTAGGTTTAGGTTTAAGTTTAGGTTATAAGCTATAGGTTTAGAGAATTGAGAATAGGTTAAGGTTTAGGTTTAGGAAATCGGGTTCGGGTTCGGGATCGGTTTTAGGTTTGAGTTTTCAAGTTTATGTTTAGGTTTAGGTTTAGGGATTTGAGAATACATTTAGGTTTTAGGTTTAGGTTTAGGTTATAGGTTACATGTTTAGGTTAAGGCTATAGGTTATAGGTTTAGGTTAAGGTTTGGGTTTAGGTTTAAGGATTTGAGAATACATTTAGGTTTTAGGTTTAGGTTTAGGTTTTAGGTTTAGGTTTAGGTTATAGGTTATAGGTTAGAGGTTTAGGTTTAGGTTTAGATTTATGCTATAGGTTAAGGTTTAGGTTAAGTTTTAGGTTTAGGTTTAAGCTATAGGTTTAGAGAATGGAAAATAGGTTAAGGTTTAGGTTTAGAAAATCAGGTTCGGGTTCGGGATCGGGTTTAGGTTTGAGTTTTCAAGTTTAGGTTTAGGTTTAGGTTAGGGAGTCGATATTAGGATTAGGTGTAGGTTTAGGTTTAGGGATTTGAGAATACATTTAGGTTTTAGGTTATGTTTAGGTTATAAGTTATAGGTTTAGGTTAAGGTATAAGTTTAGCTTTCGGTTTAGGTTATAAGCAATTGGTTTAGGGAATTGAGAATAGGTTAAGGTTTAGGTTTAGGAAATCGGGTTCGGGTTCGGGATCGGGTTTAGGTTAGGGAGTTGAGATTAGGATTAGGTGTAGGTTTAGTTTTAGGGATTTGAGAATACATCTAGGTTTTAGGTTTATGTTTAGGTTATAGGTTATAGGTTTAGGTTTAGGTTTAGGTTAAGGTATAAGTTTTGGTTTCGGTTTAGGGAATTGAGAATAGGTTAAGGTTTAGGTTTAGGAAATCGGGTTTGGGTTCAGGATCGGGTTTAGGTTTGGGTTATCAAGTTTAGGTTTAGGTTTAGGTTAGGGAGTTTAGATTAGGATTAGGTGTAGGTTTAGGTTTGGGGATTTGGGAATACATTAGGTTTTAGGTTTAGGTTTAGGTTATAGGTTATAGGTTTAGGTTTAGGTTTGGTTTTGGTTTTGATTTAAGTTATAGGTTTTGGGTTTAGGTTTAGGTTTAGGGAAAGGTGGTTTTGATTTAGGTTATAGGTTATATGTTTAGGTTAAGGTATAAGTTTAGCTTTCGGTTTAGGTTATAAGCAATTGGTTTAGGGAATTGAGAATAGGCTAAGGTTTAGGTTTAGGAAATCGGGTTCGGGTTCGGGATCGGGTTTAGGTTTTGGTTTTGAAGTTTAGGTTTAGGTTTAGGTGAGGGAGTTGATATTAGGATTAGGTGTAGGTTTAGGTTTAGGGATTTGAGAATACTTTTAGGTTTTAGGTTTAGGTTAAGGCTATAGGTTACAAGTTTAGGTTAAGGCTATAGGTTATAGGTCTAGGTTAAGATTTAGGTTCAGGTTCAGATTTAGGTTTAATGATTTGAGAATACATTTAGGTTTTAGGTTTATGTTTAGGCTATAGGTTATAGGTTTAGGTTTAGGTTTAGGTTTAGGTATAGGTTTTGGTTTCGGTTTAGGTTATAAGAAATAGGTTTAGGGAATTGAGAATAGGTTAAGATTTAGGTTTAGGAAATCGAGTTTGGGTTCAGGATCGGGTTTAGGTTTGGGTTATAAAGTTTAAGTTTAGGTTTAGGTTAGGGAGTTTAGATTAGGATTAGGTGTAGGTTTAGGTTTGGGGATTTGGGAATACATTAGGTTTTAGGTTTAAGTTTAGGTTATAGGTTATACGTTTAGGTTTAGGTTTGGTTTTGGTTTTGATTTAAGTTATAGGTTATAGGTTTAGGTTTAGGTTTAGGGAAACGTGGTTTTGATTTAGGTTATAGGTTATAGGTTTAGGTTAAGGTATAAGTTTAGCTTTCGGTTTAGGTTATAAGCAATTGGTTTAGGGAATTGAGAATAGGTTAAGGTTTAGGTTTAGGAAATCGGGTTCGGGTTCGGGATCGGGTTTAGGTTTTGGTTTTCAAGTTTAGGTTTAGGTTTAGGTGAGGGAGTTGAGATTAGGATTAGGTGTAGGTTTAGGTTTAGGGATTTGAGAATACATTTAGGTTTTAGGTTTAGGTTAAGGCTATACGTTACAGGTTTAGGTTAAGGCTATAGGTTATAGGTCTAGGTTAAGGTTTAGGTTTAGGTTTAGGTTTAGGTTGAGGTTGAGGTTTAGGTTATAGGTTAAGGTTTTAGGTCATAGGTTTTGGTTTAGGTTAAGGGTATCGTCCCTGCAAATACAGATATAAACACGGCCATCCGACACAAATTGTCAGGCCCTTCCAATGCTGTCCATAAAAAATGGACAGCTTCATCATGGTCATAATAGCGGTTCCCTCTTTCCAGGGAACCCCGCTCTTCCGGATAGCTCCGACGCACATCCAGGTCTGCTCCATCAATTTCAAGTTAATACATAAACATGGCCTGTCCAAATGATCAGGCCACTCCAATGCTGTCCATAGGAAATAAACAGCTTCATCATGGTTATAACAGTGGTTCCCACCTTCCAGGGACCCCCGCTCAACATCCGGATAGCTCCGACGCACATCCAGGTCTGCTCGATCAATTTGTATTAAATACATAAACATGGCCTGTCCAAATGGCCAAGCCACTCCAATGCTGTCCATAGGAAATGGACAGCTTCATCATGGTCATAACAGCAGTTCCCACCTTCTAGGGACCCCCGCTAAACATCCGGATAGCTCCGACGCACATCCGGGTTTACTTCATCAATTTCGAGCTAATACATTTAAAAACAACATAATTATATCTAAAAGCATCTGGATACCTGGAGAAGGCCTCCCATATTTGTATTGTTGGTTACTCATCCCTTTGTCTATAAGCCACAATCGACCAACACTTTCTATTGCTACCTGTACTCTGAAACCAACACAAATATAACTGGGAAACAATATAAGGAATAAGAAAAAAATCAAGAAAATATTTACTAAATAAAAATTTTCCAATTTATCAATAAGGTTCAATTTATTAGTCAGATACATCCAGCTAGACCAAATACTGCTTCTTTTTTTTCTAGATTGAAACAGGATAGATAGTTGATGATCTTTTCATATATAACCAATGTGACATATGGAGAGATGGACTCACAATTATGCCATGTGCCTCACTCAGACATCTCCTAACAAATTTTCTTTCTAATACAACAAAAAAGCTCATCACTTGTCCATCCTCTATTCATGAAACAAAATGAAGGTTCTTCTTGAAACAATGCTGGGTTTCAAAATCAATTTGGAAACACTATATATAAGCGTGTTTTGCATAAATGATAAAAGCCATATATATAAGATCTTGATGTCACCAAAGAATATATCAAAATCAATTTGAAGGCATTGTGGATAAGTGCATTTTGCAGATAAGTATGATAAAAGGGTGTGAAATACCTACAGAGAATGTCCAGACATCACACGAACATATCATACTGCTATCCATAACGAATATAACAAGATCTGGTTTCTACAACATCAAGGAACTTAAATGTGATATAGATAGCATGTTGGCAACCAACATAAATGAATAAGAGTGATAAACCTTTAGAATAAGAAAATGAATACCGTTGCTTCAAACACTTGGTGCATTTCTTCAAACAGAGCCGCTTCCTATTTGTGGTGTCCACTTGTGTCTACAATTATCAGATCACAATTTTCCTTCTTAAACCGTTCTACACCTTCTGCTGCAATTTTTACAGGGTCTGACTCCATGTAGCTGTGGATACAGCACAAATGATTTTTTATGTGAAAATGTTAGGGAAAGCACAAAATGAAACAAGCAGTGTTATGTAGACATAAACATATTTTATCTGACCAAAAGACAAGCAGCACTGGCAGCATTAACAAATTTGGAACTAATGTACATATTTGGAACTCATTCAAATATTCCAGGACCTAAATCGGGTTTCACTATGATGACCCATTCTCCATGGTTGCTTTTGAACTCATACCTATGATTCAAAATTTTTGAGGCATCAGCACCTAAAAAAAAAAGTTACATTCAATTTTTATAAGGGAGTCATGATAATAAATAATAATACCACACTGCCACTGCTGTGTATATTTCATGAAACAAAATAGATACACCTAGATAGGGGATGGCCCTAACTAACCCCTCAATACAAAGCTATATAATGAAAAAAAAACAGACCTCTATGCACAACCGCAACACTTGGATCCCTAAAAAATCAAACATCAAAGGATCAAGAGAATTGTAGCTTCACATGTACAACATGCAAGCACAGTAGCTCTCAAAGATCCCCATAACTTTCCAGCTATTTTTCTTGGGATCCAGGCCGGGTTAAACATTTCATTTAAAGCAAACAAGGGCCTTTTTTGTTCAGGTCCTAATAGTGTTCCAGACAGAATGTACAGCAAAGCTAAAGAACTTGAAAATAAAGACACTTGACCAGGATCTCCATGAACCAATCGGATTCAGATCAGTTTGATGAAGGAAGAAAAAGTCACACTATGATGTCAAGAAAAATCCTGCAACTGCTGATTACATCACATTTGTATGTATCCAGAAAATAGCATCTTGAACAGGACAACCATGCAAATTTTTTTCTTGTATTTACAGAGCACTTTGTAAGAATGCAGATAGCCATGCAATTTTTCTTATATTTACAGAGCTTTGAAAAGGCAACGCACAGTCACATGTCTAGGTCATCTGAGAAAACCATCAGATAGCCATGCAATTTTTCTCAGAAAATCAATATCATTTGCAAATCCTCATTTCCTTTGCACCCAATAAGATTTTATATGTATTTTTATTTCGTTCTTAAGGGATGAATAACAAAACAAACATTGTACAGTTCTCAAAATGTCTGATTGGTTAAGACCTAGTACACTAAATCTGTGTATGCTTCTTGTTACAGTGTTTTGCAGATTGCATTGAAACAATGTCGCGAAACTCACTGCCACTTCTGCTTCAATGAATTTCCAGCAAATAGTATACCCTGTTCGTCATGTATGATTTCAATGTATTGCTCCCAGCATTGCCAAGAACAGGCAGGAGGAATACAATCTTGGAACAGTCAGCTCAAAGATACTATGCATGAGCACATATCAGACAAATTTCTGCAGAAGTGCTTGTACAAGTTCTGCATCTCTATTAATGTCAGATCCGAAATGTGAATTACATAAACTGAATTTTAGAGTGTAATCCAAGTTCATGTAATTATAAGATATGAATTAGAGATCGACTAAAAAGATATGAATTCATTTTAAAGTGGAACCCAAACAGGTCCTTAGAATTTACATTCAAAAAAGTCTTTTTCCTATTGTGCAGGAGAACCATCTATGCACATAAAATTGCTGGCAACTATTTTTTTTTTTTTTTTTGGTGTATTAAAATCCTCTCATCCCAAACAGGTGACTTTCCTCCCCCAAACGCCAACTGTAACTACGTCACCTGTAACTTACTTACATTTTAGAAAAGTTACAGGCATCCAAACAGGCCCTTAGTTGCATTCTGCTTCAACTGATCAAAAGCACCAGCTCTAATTTTTGGGATAAAGCCCTAAAATGATCTGTAAAAATGGATGAATGGCATGGATACAATATATACATCATGGTGGGGCCATAGATCATGGTGGTGCTGCAGACAAAATCGGATTGCATACTGAGTTACTCAGTATGCTCTTATTGTACTGAGTAAACTCAGTAGAGCCCACCTTAATCCCAAAATCCCTAAATCCCCATATCCCAAAATCCCTAAGGGCCCGTTTGGCCGGTCGGATTGGAAGGGATTGGATGGTATTGGAAAGGATTAGAAGTTAAATCCCGGGATTGGCCTGGCGTGCCAAACAGAGTCATGATCTAATCCCAATCCCATGGGTCTTAAGACAATCCACTGACAAAATCATTATTACCTTTAAATCCCATCCAATCCACCCTAATCCGTTCAAATTTGCCAGGGACGTGTTTGGCTCCAGGGATTGGAAGGGATGGGAAGGTTTAATCCCGGGATTGGCCGGGCGTGCCAAACAGACTGGATATAGCAATCCAGTGATATAGCAATCCCATGGATCTCAAGACAATCCACTGACAACACCATCATCACCATGCCATCCACCCTAATACCATTCAATCCCTTCTAATCCACCCGGCCAAACGGGCCCTAAATCCCCAATCCCCAAATCCCTAAATCCCCAAATCCCTAAATCACCAAATAGTTTCAATCGGTCTTGAGATTGAGAGAGAGAGAGAGAGAGAGAGAGATACCTCATGTGGATGTACGAGAGAGAGAGCACCGAGAGAGAGAGCACCGAGAGAGGGCGCGGTGGAGAGCGGACCGAGAGAGAGAGGGCGCGGTGGAGAGCGGACCGAGAGAGAGAGAGGGCGCGGTGGAGAGCGGACCGAGAGAGAGAGAGAGGATGCGCGTGAGTGAGAGAGGGCGGCGAGGAAGGGAGGGCGGCGAGGGAGAGAGAGAGAGAGAGAGAGAGAGAGAGAGAGAGAGAGCCCTCGCCGAGGGAGGGCAGGGGTGAGAGAGAGAGAGAGAGACAGAGAGAGATGAGGGAATGTGGGCGCGCGGCTCTTTTGAGCGCGCGCCCAAATTTGGGCGAGATTGGACGGTGCTCTGTGGGCCCCACCATGATGTATGATTTTCATCCATGCCGTCCATCCAATTTTACAAATCATATTAGGCTCTATGCCGAAAATTAAAGGGAAATAAATCTCAGGTGGTCCACACCACATGAGAACAATAGTAATTGGATATCCACCATTAAAATCCTCCTAAGGCCCACTATACTGTTTATTTGACATCAAATCTGTTGATTTGGTCATCCAGGACCAGATGAAGGGAAAAAATAAAAATAAGCTTGATCCAAAACTTTTATGCCTATTGATCATATTTTTAATGGTCGACGCTCATTCAACACGTTTCCTGTAATGTGGTCCACTTGAGATTTGCATATATCTCATTTTTGGTCTCATAATGTAAAATTATCTGTAAAAATATATGGACAGCATGGATGAAACACATACATCGTGGTGGGAGCCATAGAGCACTGAACACTAGTCATTGGTTAGTGTCAGGGGAGTAGTCAATCGTTCTCAAGCGTACAGAGTAAATCCTATGGGGGCCACCATAATTTATTTATTTTATCCACTCCATCTATTCATTTTAACATATAATTTTATTACATAAGTTCAAAAATGAAGCCTATAAAAATCTGAAGTGGACCACATCATAGGAAATAGTATAAACTGAACATCTACCATTAAAATAATTTGTAAGGCCACCGAAGTTTTGGATCAAGTTGATACTTTAGTTTTCCCTTCATCCATGTATTTGTGATCTATTGAACAGGTTGGATGACAAATAAAAATCATTGTAGGCCATAGGAAGATTTCAATGGTGGAAATCATTATTCCTAATGTGTTCCTGTGGTATGGTCCATTATGTCCACGTCATCCATCTGAGAGAGAGAGAGAGAGAGAGAGAGAGAGAGAGAGAGAGACTGTGTGAGAGGACAGAGAGTGAGTCTCTCTTACGAGCGGTCATGGATCACATGGTCTGTGCTCTGTGGGCCCCACCATGATGTATGTGCATGTTTCATCCTTGTCATCCATCTATTTTTCATTTTATTTTATGATATGAGACAAAAAATGAGGTATATCCCAATCTCAACTGGACCACATTATAAGAAACAGTGTTGAATGAGCGTCGACCATTAAAAACCTTTTGGGGGCCATATAAAGTTATGGATCAATCTGATATTTTTTTCCCCTTCATCTGGGCCTGTATGACCTAATCAACAGATAGGATGTCAAATAAAAGGTACAGTGGGCCTTAGGAGGGTTTTAATGGTGGATATCCAATCACTATTGTTTTCATGTGGTGTGGTCCACCTGAGATTTATATCCCTTTCATTTTTTGTATTTTGCCCTAATATGATTTGTAAAAATGGATGGACAGCATGGATGAAACACATACATCATGGTGGGACCCATAGAGCACCGACCAACATCCAAAAACGGTTACTCGCCTCGAACATATTTCGTATGAGAAAGATATTGGGCAAACAAGATTGATTAACAATTTGAGTGAATTTTGATTTAAACATCTGCAATTTTTAGGATGTCTTCACATAGTTTTAAATGGTATGGCCCACTCGAGTTTCGTTTACCGATGATTTTTGAGATATCTCATAACTATAAATGGGACACATCAAATCCACGATGTTGATGTTCGACACACATCATGACGAGGCCCACAAAACTTACTAACATCAATTCTTAGGTTCTCACAAGGTCAGTTATAAGTTGGGTCACAATTTTAACCAGAATATTTGGCCCATTTCACATGTCTAGTTCATTCACTCTATTTTACTAATTAATTCTCAATTTGACTAGTTACTCGCCTCAATCAGGCTAGATATATATGAGAAAGATATTGGGCATACAAGATTGACCAACAATTTCAGTGAAATTTGATTTAAACATCTGAAGTTATTTACTCTTCAATTTGAACTGATTAGATTGTCTAAAAACGATTAAAGGTTCAATTAGTGGATGTGCCTAATAATTTAGTAATTTTATTTTTCACAAATGAATTTAACATTTTTTTTTCAAAATGTATATATTTTTTCTCTTTTAACTAAATATCATTTTTATTATAAATAAATTTAACATTTTTTTTTTTAAAAAATTTTGTTTTGTTTTTTAAAAAATATATATTTTTTACAATTTGTCAATTTTTCACAAATTTGTTTAATTTTTTAAAATTTATTTTTCAAAATATCATTTTTTAAATCTCACTTTTGTTATAACTTTTTAATTTTTCTTGTCAAAATACAAAATCTGATTGGTGGACTTGGTATGATTTGATGGATGCCGGTCGTCTTTTTTTTTTCTTTTTCTTTTTAGATTCCATTTGGCTTAAACTATATTCCAATTCCTTTTTAATTAACAAGCAGCTTAAACTATATCTAAGTTGTGCAAGTTTACATCTCATTGCTTTGGAGACGAGTTAATAGCCGAAAAATGATAACATGAGAATGGCCTATACTAATGTATGCATTTGGTACCAATTCTTAATGTTGGCAACACCTGACATACCTGTACCTCTCCAAAGGTCACACTGATTGAATGATCTTAACTGTTTGAAATTGCCATTGGATTAATTTGGACCATTTTCTTTTTGACTATCCTGAAGAACATTGACTTGTACTATTCTTTTTAAACATCTATATGCTTCAATCTCCTTTGGTCTGCACTTATGTTGAAGGGCACATCTATTATGTTGGGTAGAACACTTATTTTAATATCACAATGACTGGATAATCTCAACCATCTGATATTACCGTTGAATTTAGACCATTTTCTTTTTTACCAAGGTATTAAGGAACTTTGATTTGCACTCCTCTTTCTTAAACGTGTATATTTTTTTTTAACCTCGAGTTAACACTCTTCTTCTTTTTCTTTTTCTTTTTTCTTTTCACGTTTACATGTTTTTAATCCCACCTTGTGTATTGTAGGCCACATCCATTTAATTTGGTATAGATCATTTTTTTTATTCAATTTTTCTTGTCAAAATACAAAATCTAGTTTTCTTTTTTAAAATATATATTTTTTTACATTTTTTCAATTTTTTCACAATTTTGTTTAATTTCTTATTTTTTTTTTTCAAAATATCATTTTTTTAATCTTATTTTGTTATATAACTTTTTAATTTTTGTTGTCAAAATACAAAATCTAGTTTTCTTTTAAAAAAAAAAAAATTTTTTTTTACAATTTGTTAATTTTTTCACAATTTCATTTAATTTTTTAAATTTTCTTTTTCAAAATATCATTTTTTTATCGAAATCTTGTTATATAACTTTTTAATTTTTCTTTTCAAAATATAAAATCTAGTTTTCTTTTTTAATATATATATATATATATATATATATATATATATAATTTACAATTTGTCAATTTTTTCACAATTTTGTTTAATTTTTTAAATTTTCTTTTTCAAAATATAATTTTTTCAATATCACTTTTGTTATATAACTTTTTAATTTTTCTTGTCAAAATACAAAATCTAGTTTTCTTTTTTAAAATATATATATTTTTACAATTTGTCAATTTTTTCACAATTTTGTTTAATTTTTTAAATTTTCTTTTTCAAAATATAATTTTTTAAATATAATTTTTGTTATATAACTTTTAAATTATTATATTCAAAATACAAAATCTAGTATTCTTTTTAAAAATATATATTTTTTTTACAATTTGTCAATTTGTTCACAATTTTGTTTAATTTTTAAAATTTTCTTTTTCAGAATATCATTTTTTAAATATCACTTTTGTTATACAACTTTTTAAATTTTCTTTTCAAAATACAAAATCTAGTTTTCTTTTTTTAAAAATATATTTTTTTACAATTTGACAATTTTTTTACAATTTTGTTTATTTTTTAAAATTTTCTTTTTCAAAATATCATTTTCTTATCGAAATTTTTTTTTCAAAATTATCAACTTTATTAAAAGTTCTTAATTTTTATTTCAAAATCTAAATTTTTTTCTTAAACATTGTTAGTTATTTTTATAAGTTTTTTAACGTTTTTTTTTTTTTTTCAAAATTCATAATTTTTTTTTTTTTGTTTTTAATGTTTGAGTTGAGCATTAGTCTAATGTAGACGGTCGTTGACAGTCTCAAATAACCACAATAAGACGGCTAAGGACCGTCTCTAATAGAGACGGTCATTGACAGTCTCAAATAGGGACTGTTAAGGACCGTCCCTAATGCAGGTTCTTTTTCCGTACCTTGCAAAAGCAGTAAAAGACGGCCGTTGACTGTCTATAATTGAGACGGTCCATGACAGTCTCAGATTACCAATACAAGACGGTTAATGACCGTCTCTAATAGAGACGGTCCTTGACAGTCTCAAACAGAGACAGCTAAGAACCGTCCCTAATCCACTCTTTTTAACAGTCCTAAATTACAGGAAAAGACGGCCAACGACCGTCTCTAATTGAGACGGTCCTTGACAGTCTCAAATTACCAGTAAGAGACGGCCAATGACCGTCTCTAATAGGGACGGTCTTTGACCGTCTCAAATTCCAGCATATAAGACGGTCATGGACCGTCTCTTATTCCAGACGGTCAATGGCCGTCTTTTATCTGCAGTTAACGACGGTTTTCGACCGTCTCAAATGATTTGTGGACGTTCAAATTTTCAAGACAATAATAAGGACGGTCAAGGGCCGTCTAAAAGTTTAGAGACGGTTTACGGCCGTCTCTAAGTGTCTTTAAACCAAGCAATTTTAGAGACGGTCCAGAACCGTCTTTAAATCCGTCATTTTTTCCCATTTTTCACGTAGTGCCATTATCGTAATTTTTTTGTTCATTCTAGCAATAGAGATCCTCAGTAGGGGATTCAAGTCGTTAGTGGATAGGGGATTTTGTCATCCGTTCAAGCTCAGGCAGGGATGCTCGCTTATCTCCCATCTTCTTTACTCGGACAACACCCTCCCGTTTCTGAACAGGGGAAGGTCCTCCCTCCAAGCAGTGAAAGAGTTCCTCGAGTTCTTCCAAGTTGCTTCTGGCCAGATGGTCAATTGTCGAAAGAGCTCATTCTGCTCCGATAAGTTGCTCACTACTAGGATAAGGGCTATAGAACGATCCTTGGGGATCCATAGGTCCACTTCAGGGGCCAACTATCTGGGAATCTCTATTACTAAGGGAAGGGTGAAGAAAGCAAATTTTCAGATTTTGCTAGATAAGATTGAGGTGCGTATTAGCGATTGGAAGGAAAGATGTCTTTCTCAAGTAGGTAGGGCTACTCTAATTCACCATGTCCTGGGTAGTATCCTCGTGCACACGATGACGTCCCCTCCTATTCCGCTGCAAGTCTTGGTCGAGATGGAAAAGAGCTTTGCAAACTTCTATGGGGTTGGTCAGATTATGCATAAGAGTGATTTGAAAATGACCCCAAAGTGGAGCCGAACTGACGTAGCCAGGTTGCTGAAGAGGAAGAGATGGGTCAACGATTCCTCAGACAACCATTGATCCAGAGACATCCCGCAACACACACTTGGACTCCAGGTGTATCCCTCTAGACTGAACTCTTCCTTCTGTCAGGATGGCACCTTGCATCAGTTTCCATATGAAGGTAGAGATCTTGGGGGGCAATTTAGAATGCCATACTCACTTCGCCTATCTCCGCCTCTACCCGCCTATTCTATAGACCGGCCAAGCTAATTTGACTGAAAAACTACCTAACGGCTCTAAGGGCCAGAAGCAGGAGTCGAGGACATCCAAGGTGCAGAAACTGCCTTGGAATAAGAAGTCCAGTACCTCCTAGGGAAGGAAGGAGAAGATCGAGGAAGGGGGAGAGGGGCCGGCGGGACCTAAGAACTCCCGAACTTTCATGGATAAAAGGTTCTTTGGGATGGGCCTGACTGCCCGATGTTTCAGAGGGCCTAGGCCATACCAGTTATCTCGCCATAGGTTACAATCTCCCTGACCCACTTGCCATTGAACAATGCTTCCAAGAACTGGAATAAGGATTTGATGCTTTTCCACATAAGGGAAGGGGGAGCCGAGGCAGTAGCACCCCCATCTACTGGTTGGAGGTCGCGGTGGTATTTTTCTCTCATAAGGATTGCCCATTTGCTTCCTCCAGATCTAAACTTGACCACCCAGGCTAGCTTGAGACGCAGGGCCTTCATTACTTCTTTGAGGTTTCTGATTCCCAGCCCTCCTTCACTTCTAGGCTTGGAGATTAGCCGTGGAAGATAGATTACGCTAATGGTGGCTCGCCCCATCTCTAGGGGGCAGTATTGCTACCTTGCAAGGGCTGGTTACGAACATCATTCTTTGGGAAATCTAGAAAATATGAAATGAAATTAGATTTGATGATATCAAAATTCTTCCCTCAAGAACAATATATCGAGTTTCCTCATGGATTAACACCCTTAGTAATGGCATGCCGAAGCCAAGAACCAATTCTTTGATCAGTGATCTCACCTTTAAGGCTTTAAGGATTACGGCTCTGCCTCTACAGAGGATGAAGACAGAGCTAGTGAAGTGGTGGTTGCCGCCAGCTATTTGGAGCAAGGTAAATGTCGATGGGTCAGTGAAAGGAAATTCGAGCCTGTATGGAGGAGGAGGTATTTGCAAAGGAGAGAAAGGCAATTTTCTGTTCACGTTCTCGGTCGGTTATGGGATGGGATCAAATAACATTGTAGATCGAACTCAGGGTAGTCTGGGACGGTCTTATCTTCTGTTTGAATCTGGGCCTATCCAAGGTGGAGGTTGAATCAGACTCCAAGATTGTGGTGGATTTAATGAACGGCAAGTCCCAAGCAACTTGGTGCTGGAGGTACTGGGTATTCAGGATTGAGAAGATGAAACGCAGAGGTCAGTTTAGGTTTAGTCATGTGCTGAGAGAAGGAATGCCCCAGCGGATAGTTTGGCCCGCCTGGGGAATGATCTCTAAGCTTCTTCCCTTTTCCAGCAGGCTTCAGACCTCCCATCACAGATTCATGGTCTAATTCTGCTTGATAAAGTCAGGATGGGCTCCATTAGGTAGTTCCCTTGCTGATGTGGAGTCCTGCTTCCTAGTTAGTCCTTTCAGTGTTTTGCAGGCTCCTTATGATAGGCCTTCTCTCGATCCTTTTATCCAAGAGGTTGCCCAAATGTGTACAAGATGATGTAAAGTTATATATACATATACATATAATATATATATATATATATATATATATATATATATATATATATATATATATATATATATATATGACAGGGGTCTTAATTAAAAATAATTTTTTACAAGTGTGACTTTTATATTCCTATACAAAAGGAAAAAAGGCATTTCCTAAAAATTACATGGAACTCAATATTTTGATGAGATTTCAAAACACACTAAAAAGATAGATTTGAAATACCTTCCTTCCATTTACATCCAAATACAAAGTTGCCAAATTCTAAAAGCAACTATTTGAATTTGAAATAGACTCATTTACAACAAAATCGGAGGTGCACAACAGAGTGTAACTGTTGGACTACAGGGACCTTCAAGCCGCTCAACCTGACTCTCCATGGACTACTCCAGATAAGAAAACCTTCCCACCCAAATCTGCCTTGCAACCCATGATAAAAAGGGTCCACAACTAGCGACAGGCATCATCCTTATTTATTATTATTATTATTTTTAAAATGTTAGGTCTTCACACCTGAACACCTGAAAGTACAGTTGTTGGAGCTTCTTCTTTTTTTATTTTTTATTTTTAGAAGGTGGAATTACTCCACTGGCATTGTATTGCAAAAGAGATGTACAAGTGTGTATTTCAAGAGGGCACCACAAGAAAAAACATGCCTCACCTATCGTATAGCTAAAAAACATCAAGATAAGGGAAAAGAAAAAGGAAAAGGATAGAGAGAGAGAGAGAGGAAGAAGAAGAAGAAGAAGAAGAAGAAGAAGATCAAACAAGGAGGATGGATTGGAGCAGGCCCATATGGCTGGGCAATTAAAATGATTAGGTAGAAGAGGCCTGCTCATAGGGAGGCACGGGGAGTAGGCAAACACTGGCCAACCTAAGCCGAATGATCAAAGACATGATCATAATCGACTACATCCAGTCCTAGGCCAAATTGGAACCAATCAGAAATGTTGAGGGAGTTAGTACCTCCATGAGAACACTGGATAAGAAGATGAAGGGAAGAAGGGGCCAGGATGTGAGAGGGGTGGATCAGCCCACCCCCTTTTTTGGATTATCCACATGACCTGACCTGACCCAGGCCATAGGTTGAGTTATGTTTATATGAGAACTTAGGTCTCCACAACCTCACTCGATTTGTAAGATGCTTTTCCACACAATTCCATAAACATTTCTTGATTAAGACTCTTTTTAAAGATTTTTTAAAATCTAAAAAATAAAAAATCTTTCCACAGATTTCTTTTAGGCTTTTCTGTTGGCAGTACAAACCAAATTTATCGGCTTTATAAAGCCTCAAAACAACTTAGAAAATCTGATTTGTAGAAGGAAGGAAGAGATATAGCAAAACAAATAGAAGTTTAGAAATTCAAATATTGAAACTATTTCACTATTGCAAACTTGCTGTAATCGGATACACAACTCCTTTATATAGACATTTGCACCAATCGTGAAATGACTACAATACCGTACTAGATTCTTCCATCATTTAATGTTCTTAGAAACCTACATAGGTTTTTTTCTTCTTCCAAAACAACTCCTTTAGAGCTGCAATTGTTATGCATGGGGAGTTCAATAGTCACCAGCTATTGCTGGAAAATGCCAGTTTTAGTTTGCAACTCTAATACTCCCCTTCAAACCAAAACAAGCTTCATTTCGAGCATCAATCTAAATTTCTTGAATGTATCAGTCGGCAATGCTTTGGTGAAGATGTCCGCTACTTGTCCAGTGGTATGACAATACTCTAGCTTCACTGATTTCTGCTTCACTTGATCTCTCAGGAAATGATACCTTGTATTAATCTGCTTGCTCCTTCCACGCTGCATTGGATTTTTGGCAAGTTCGATTGCCGGCTTGTTATCCACGTATATAATGATGGATTCCTCCTTTGGATGTTTCAACTCCTTTAGCAGGTTCTTCAACCATATTGCTTCGCAGACTATGGATGATGTTGCCACATACTCTGCTTCACATGTGGGTAAAGCGAACACACTTTACTTCTTTAAGTTCCATGTGAAGGCAGTTGATCTGATATAGAATACATAGCCAGTGGTGCTTTTCCTTTCATCTTGGTGACCTCCCTAATCGCTATCGGAGTATCTATACAGAATCACATCATCAGCGTATGGATAAAAGAGATCAAATTCAATAGTCCCTTTGATATACATCAAAATTCTTTATGCAGCTAGCCAATGTGAGTCTTTTGACGCTTCCATATACTAGCTTAGAAGCCCAACACTATAGACTATATCTGGCCTAGTGATTGTGAGGTACCTTAGGCTTCCGATTAGGCTCTTGAATAAAGTTAAGTCAACATTTCTTCCTTCGTCATCTTTTGTGAGCTTTAGGCACGTTGCTATAGGCGTATTTATGGCATTACAATCGGTCATTTTGAACTTTTCAAGAAGTTCCTTTGCGTACTTCTTTTGTGATATATAAATGTCGCCGACTTGTTATTTCACTTCGATGCCCAAGAAGAAGAACATCAATCTACCATCAATCATCTCAAATTCATTAAACATAGCATGCTTGAATTCTTCAAACATCACCTGGATGTTTCCTGTGAATAGCAGATCATCAACATATAAACAAACTATAAGCATATTACTATGGACATTCTTTTTTATGTAGACAGTATGCTCATATGGACATTTGATGAAACCATTCTCTTGAAGATAGATGTCGATCAATGCACTCCAAGCATGAGAGGCTTGCTAAAATCCATTCAGGGCTTTCTTCAGCCGACACACCTTGTGTTCCTCCCCTTGCATGACAAAGCCTTCAGGCTAGTCAACGTAAACTTCTTCTTCAAGTACTCCATTTAAGAATGTGAATTTCACATCCAGTTGGTAGATCATCCAACTGTGATGAGCCGCAAGGGAGATAATCATCCTTACAGTGTCAAGGCGAGCAACTAGGGTGAAAACTTCTTCATAGTTTACCCTATATTTTTATTTATATCCCTTTGCTACGAGCCTTACCTTATATCATTCGATCTTACCATCAACATTTCACTTGATTTTATACACCCATTTGAGACCAATGGTCCTCTGGCCTTTAGGGAGTAAAATTAGCTCCCATGTGTAATTCTTCTCGATAGCATAGATCTCTTCTTCCATAGCATTTCTCTAATATTTTTCATTCACGGCCTCCTCAAATGTAAGAGGCTCATGATCAACATACAGGCAGAATAAATTTACTTCCTCAGTTCCTACATATATATCATTAAGGCTTCTCATTTGGATTAGAGCCATGGGTGAGGGAGAACTGGATGAAGACGTGCTAGCTGAATTTTGATTTGATGAAGTACTTCCAGGGGAGATGGAACGTTCTCTTAGACTTCTGCGATCCGAAGGGGGTGATGTAGGTGTCTCTGCTCCTGATTCACATGCCTCTCTTCTTCATATTCTTCGGCCTCGACCTGATTTTCTTTGGCCGAATCTTCCTAGTTCCACTTCCAGGCTTCTTCCTCGCAGAACACCACATCTCTACTCACCACCAACTTATTAGTTAGTGGGTTGTAGAGCTTAATTGTATGCCTTTAACTCTTCGTTGTAGCCGATGAAGATACATTTCTCACCACGAACATCAAGTTTTTTTCTTCTTGCTTTTGAAACTTGAGCGTAGGAAACACACCCAAAGATTTTAAGGTGTACCACGCTCGGCTTGTATTCACTCCATGTTTCATGTGGTATCTTGAATCTGACACTCTTGGTCGGACATCTATTGAGCAGATAGGCAGTATATGCAACTGCCTCTGCCCAGAAATTCTTTGACAGACTTTTCTCCTTTAGCATGGTTCTTGCCATGTTGAGAACGGTACAGTTCTTTTGCTCTGCAAATCCATTCTATTGTAACGTGTATGCTGCAGTGTGTTGTTGCTTGATTCCTTGATCCCTACAATACTCTCGAAAGGCATTTGAGGTGTACTCTCCACCTCTATCAGATCTAAGGGGTTTGATTTTAAGACCACTTTCTTTTTCAACAACAGCCTTAAAATTTTTTTAAATAGTAAAAGCAACAAACTTCTCTTTGATTACATACACCCATAATTTTCTACTGAAATCGTCAATGAAGGTAATAAAGTATTTATTACCTCCAAGAGAGATTGCCTCCAATGGTCCACAGATGTTAGTATGAACCAACTACAATGGTTCTTTTACTCTTCGAGATACTCTACTCGAACAGGATTTCCTTTGCTGTTTCCCAAGTGTGCACACCACACACACTTGTTCTGGAGCTTTAATGGTAAGTAAGCCATGCACTATACTTGATGACGACAGAAGTTTCAGGCTACTGAAATTTAGATGACTAAAGCGAAGATGTCACATCCAAGAATCATTTTTTTCTTTTCCATAAAAACACTTCTCGAGCATTATGTTTATATAGAGCGGAAACATACGATTCTTCGCCATCTGGACTTTCATAATCAAACGTCCATGTATATCTCTTATGGAAAGAGAAGAATTCTCTATGTGTATGACATACCCTTTTTTGAGGAGTTGTCCGAGACTCAGTATATTACTTTTCATGTTGAGCACGTAGTACACATTGGAAATGTAGTTTGGAACACCATTCTTCTGAAAGATTTTGATATTTCCTTTACCTTTCATTGGTGTCTTTGACAAGTCATCGAATGTCACATCACCGTAAACTCCTTCTGTGAGTTCCTCAAATAGGCTTTTGTTCCTGTACATGTGATTGTTTACACCTGTGTCAAGATATCATACATCTGGTCGATCACAGCCTTTCTCATGTACAAGGAGCATTATGGAGTCTTCCTGGTCATGAGTCGATGCTTCAGCATAGTTGAATCATTCACCATGATCCACTGGCTTGCTCCAACAATCTGAGGCATAATGGCCGAATTTGTTGCAATTCTATCATTGAATATTTCTCATATTTTTGCGACCGCATATGAATCAGCCTCTATTCCCTCTTCCATGGAAATTGGTAAATTTCTGTTGATTTTATGGATGGTTTAGATGATATCCACGTTCCCTTCCTCTTGCATTAGTGCTAGTGCCACGATCTCCATGATTTGTATGACCACTATTTTGGTCATTTAGAGTCAGCTTAGACTCTAGGACATGTTCCAATGTCGATGCGTTATTTTTCTGCATCCGTTGCTCATGCACTTGCAAAGATCCCATCAACTCTTCGACGGACAAGTTTTTCAAGTCGTTTGATTCTTCAAGGGCCACAACCACATACTCGAATTTGATTGTGAGACATCGGAATATTTTTTCTACTACCTTAATATCTTCAAACTTTTCACCATTTTGTTTTAAATTGTTAACTATAACAAGCAATTTTGAAAAAATAGTCTGAAATGGACTCACCTTCCTTCATATGTGCAGCTTCAAACTCGGCTCTAAGGGTTTGGAGTCAAACCTTCCTAATATGATCAACACCCTTGAATATGGTGCTGAGACTCTCCCATGCTTGCTTGCATGTCATAGCTTCGGCGATTCATTCAAAGGTGGAATCATCCAACCCTTGATATATAAAAAATAAAGCCTTCTTGTCTGTTTTCCTTTAATCTTTGAGAGCGGTCTTTTGTTCGGCAGAATATGAGGCTTCTTAGTTCGTTGTGGGTTCTACATACCCATCACTGACGATCTCCCATAGATCTTGAAATCCGAACAAAGCCTTCATCTGGATGCACCAGTTTTCATAGTTATCCTTAGATAACTTTGGAATATGCAGTTGGATCGAGGATGCCATCACTTCTTCACACCACGGATTAACAATAATGCATTTTTCTTGACGTAGCAACAACAACACCTTGATTACATGATCTGCACCTTCGAACTATACCCGGTCCTACAGGATCGTTTAGCTCTGATACCAGTTTGTTGGCCATACAAACCAAATTTATCGGCTTTACAAAGCCTCAGGACAACTTAGAAAATCTAATTTTGTAGAAGGAAGGAAGAGATATAGCAAAACAAATAAAAATTTAGAAATTCAAATATTGAAACTATTTCACTGCTGCACACTTGCTGTAATCGGATACACAACTCCTTTACTTGGACATTTACACCAACCGTGAAATGACTACAATACCGCTACTAGATTCTTCCATCATTTAACGATCTTAGAAACCTACATACGTTTTTTCTTCTTCCAAAACAGCTCTTTTGGAGCTGCAGCTGTCATGCACGGAGAGTTCAATATATAGTCACCGACTGTTGCTGGAAAATGCCAGTTTTAGTTTGCAACTCCAATATTTTCTTCAAACATATTTTCAATAATATTTTAAATATCAATTTACAAATTACAAATTACAAATTACAAATTACAAATTACTTTTCAACAGCTTTGTTCACCAAAGCCACATCAGGCCGAGCATCCACATGGAAGCTTGGATGCTGAACCATCGGAACTGTTCAGATGAGAAAGGTATGTCTTTAGGTTATGTGCTTCCGGCATGTTAAATCCAACTGCATCCAGCGTCAATTACTTTCCCACATGTTTGAACAGAGAGTTCTCCTGCCCCACTAGTTTGAACGCCCAGTTGTATAGATTCTCATTGATAATACTCCCTGGCCACATCGGGACCATATCTTGCTTAATCACCACTCGGATTGTCTTCACTTTCATTTGTTTGAGCTTGTCTCTAAATGACCCATTACCGACTTGTGGGGCCCCGAAAGAGACAACACAGATCGAGAGTTGGGGAAGGGAGGAGGCAGCCTCCTAAGCTTTGAGGAGAGCTAAGGCCCCACCTAGGCTGTGGCCAGTGATGGTGAGGTCCACCTCTTCACCCTTATCTTTGTACAACTTCACAAGCCTTTTCACTTCTCCCATCACTTGTTCTGACGCACTTGACTTGTTGTACATGGATGAGTCAGTCTTGGATGTGTAGATGTTATTGAACCCATCTGCCACCATCACATCATCATCATCGTCGATGTGTACAAGCTTAGTGTTAATAACTTTACGACCCTCCGACCATGTTTTGGTCCCACGCCATGCCACGGCAATGTCCCTACGTCCAATCCGATGCAACTCAACTTTATTGCTGACCGCTACGTAGCCAATCAAATTTGAATCCTCTCTTTGAGCGCCTGCCTCATTACCCATCGAACCAGACGAACCAACATGGGCGTAGATGAATTTGGTCACTTTGCAACCATGCTTATTGAGGCGTATTTGCTCCAAAAGCATCCCCAGATGGTGTTGACAGTTCCCACAGTATGAGCCCAGTTTGAAAGCTATACTCGTGGTTGTGCGAAATCTCCATAACGTAGGATCTCCTGTAGGAGCCATGGGTTTTGTGGGATCAATCAGGAGCGTGCCAGACGGACTGTGTATGTCGTGCGATTTTGCAGGAATATCTTCCTTGGGAGACGACAAGGGAGTGAACCAGTTGTCCATGTCTGGGAGATGTAGTGGGTCCATGATCTGAAACTCTGAGTGATTGGAGAGGTGCGTAAGTGGAGATTGGTGAGGTTTGAGAATAATTTAGGGAGATGGAGCCGCTGATGTCTCTAATGGGTCAATCGGCTGGGTCGAACTGGACGGTTTGTGGATCTCGTAGCATTTTGCAGGGATATCTTCATCGGTTGGAGAATTAGTGGGCTGGTGATCTGAATCAGTTGGAGATGTTCCTAACTCCAGATGAGTAAGATTTCAAAAATAATTGGGGGGGAGGATGATGGAGGCCCTGATTAGGCCTCCGATGCTGATTTGGATCAAAAGCTATCACCAGAGTTCTTGCCGTACGGGGATAATCGAATATATAGAAAAACAACGTGGAAAACTTTCAAAGAAACGATAACAACTAACGTTGCAAAGTCATGTTTTGGACTGGACTGGGTATCACGCGTGGCCCATCTTCTGCGTATCCAAATGCCAATGACTGTTACTCCACATGTTACCACTACAACAAATTATGGCTTAGCCGACTGATGGGCTTACCCTTTGCCCGCAGCCCGTTTTAACGGCTGCAGGCAAAGGGTCCTTTTCTATTAAACGAAAAAAAAAAAAAAAACATAAATGCCTATACATTTGCGCAGTATCTCCCTATCTCCCTCGTGTTTATCTTCTTTCCTTTTTTTCCTTCTTGCAACACCCGGCAGCAGCGATAAAGGTGAAAGCTCTGGAATTTTTCTCCGACCCGCTCCCTCGATTCTCTCAGAAAACCCTACTACCGATTTTCCATCTCTATCTCTCTCTCTCACTTTAAATGCTGGAGGAGAGAGCTCTCGTTTGGATTTGCAGATCTCAACGAGCTCATGTTTACAAAGGCGGACCCGTTTGGTTATCGCGTTCGCATCGGATCTAGGGTTTGTTTTACTTTCTCGCTTCCCGTTTTATCGATTCAAGGTAAGAGCAAATGCAATCTTTTCGATCTCGTCTTCCTGCATTGTAAGGTTAGGGTTTCATCGACCTGCATTATGTTTTCTAGGGTTTTTTGAGTCACATTTGTGTTCTGCAACGATTTTTGGGGGTTTCTGGTACTGCATTTTGATGTTGAGATCGTTTCATAGGATTTTTATTTTTATTTTTTAAAAATTTTGTCTGATGTTTTTCATTTGTGCTTTGATGATGTAGATCTTTTGAGTATTAATTAATTTATTTTTTAAAATTTTCTTTTAATTGAGGGATTTGAAATTTCTGGGGAGGAGATTGTTTTTTGGTGTAGTTCTTTGATTGGGAGGAAAAACAGAGAAATTGAAAAAAGAAGGGAGTCATGTAGTGGTCTAAGCTAATAAATTTTTTCTTGAATGTTTTTCCCTTCTTTTGGTTTTTTCATCACTGCATGTGACTGATGCCTATCGTGTGTTTTTCCCCTTGTGATTTGGTTGTTCGATGCATTTACTATGTAATATTTTTTTCACTTACGTCAGGTTTCTTGATTTCTCCTTCCCCTTTTTGGATGGATCAGTGCCTTTTTTTTGAATTAGATTGAGGACCAAACTGCGTTTTTTCTGATCAACCAACTGTGCTTATTTGACTTAGATTGGGGACCAAACTGCATACTTTCTGGTCAACCAACAGTAAAGGCGGGATTCAGCTTTTACTCGTGTGGATTGATCATCTCATTGGCTTCATAATGTATCTATCCTAAGTGGGATTCTGTAGCAGAGACACTTGATGGTGGGCCAATTATATTGACAGACAACAAAAAGGTTTCAAATGGCCTTTTTGCTCTATGGAGCCATCATATAGCTGCTTGGTTTCATCAATCAGATCTATTTCTGTTCAGCAGCTACTTCAGCAGTTGAAACAGATTGAAGTCAGTCTTGAATTGGGAGAGCTTTATGTGTGGTTGCTATTTCAAAAATAATAGAAAAGGCATTGTCTTTTATGTATTTTCTTTCTTTCTCTCGTTTTTCTCTGATGTGCTTAAAAACCTCTGTGCTTTTTTTTTTTTTTTTAATAACAGAACTATGTTTTCTAGATCTGGTTGCTATTGGTACTCAATATCCATTGAATTAAATGTTGACAATCCAATCAATGGATCATCTTATTGAAGGGCCTGGCCAGAATATTGCACTAATCAGATGATTCTTAATTCCTGCAGTCAATGGAATTTTATTTTGCCCCTAATTTTTCCTAGGCTGTCCGATAGTAGTTTTTTTTTTCCCTTGGATTGATATCTATAGGCTAGTAATCAGATGTGTAACATGACGTTTGTGCAACTTGATGTGATCATTGATTGAATGCTATGGATCTCTCAAACTTGTGAGTGTGGCTGTTAATCCTTGTTCTTTAGTGTAACTTTTCCAAGCATTTATTCAAGACTGGTAAGTGGCACGTTCAGTGCCCAGCACTGTATGAAATTTACATGCAATGAGTGTTATGCATGCCCTTTTCATAAGTTTTCAAATTCTAATTTTGATAAAAACACAACAGTGATTAGGGAGGAAAAAATTACCTACCTTACCATGAAAAGATTGAAAGAGAAATAAATGATTACGGAGAGTGAAAAGATTGTAACATGTATCTCTTTAATAGAATCCTAAAATTTTTAGGAACATTTTAGAAAACAACAGCCATGTTTACTTGTGTTACTACAAGACCATTTTGAAAAGGAAACACAAAATTTATCAATTTTTCAACAAAATATTGAAATGAAAGAACAAAAGATAGAGGACTGGAAGAGTGCTAACCTTTCTGATACAGTTGGTTGCGAGCATTGAAACTATGAATCCAGAGAAATCATGTACTTGTATAAATTGAAGTTATAGGAATCAGGGAAACGGGATGTGTACAACATAGTAAATCGTGCCTTTTGGACCCTAGAGGGGGTGATAGTTTGAATTTTGGAACCTTATTTAAGGAAGACATTAACTCTTCTGAGTTTTTTTATTTTATTTTATTGGCATAGACCTCTATAGATTAGTGACACTGCAAGAAAGTGGGCCATTACCAACTCTTTTTTTTGCCGATGACCAATATGAACTGCGGGCAAAGGTAAGAATTGTTGGGCTTCGTGTGGCTGCTGACGATAGAACTGAAATGT
The DNA here is from genome assembly GCF_029962835.1 of Magnolia sinica. NCBI lineage: Eukaryota > Viridiplantae > Streptophyta > Magnoliopsida > Magnoliales > Magnoliaceae > Magnolia > Magnolia sinica. The sequence continues at coordinate 27,177,740 of NC_080573.1, read as the reverse complement.
AGATGAACTGTTTGATCCTTAGCCTCAAGATATACAGCATACTCATTTTCAGTTTGTGTAATGTTCTGTTATCTAGACCGTTTGTCAGCTGGGCCCCACTTTGGAAGGACCATTGCTTGAAAAATTCTCCTGGATAGGACCATCCTAAGTTCAATAATTTGGCCTGTAAAGTGACAGTTTAGAAGTGAAATGCGGCAATGGTCCACATTCGGCTTTCAATCTAGGAGGGTTGGGAAGTGTAGTCCATCCACAACAGGTCACATACCCAAGAATATATAAAGCATGCTTGACTCTTCAAGTTAAGCTTCCTTTATTTCAGGTATCGTCAGATTTCAACGAGTGGGGCCTAGGACTGGATATGAGCTCAAGTTTTTTGCTGATTTATTTGGGCTTATCAGGCCAAAATCTCTTTGAAATTCGTGTGTGTGTGTGTGTGTCACCATCAATGTAGAGATTTAGTTTATGTGTGTGGTCTCTTTACCTTTATTTCCTGAAAACTTGGCTGAGGAGAAGTCCTGTGCTCAACTATGGCTATTATGATTGGATCTGCCCATTTTTGGTTTTTCCTTTGTAATAGGGGACTTCACTTCTTTATATTTTACTGCATCGATGCTTGTCCATTTCTGTGCACCCAACAATCCTGTATGCGGCTCATATAAAGATGATTTTTTTTTTTCTTTCTAATTGTTTAGTACATTTCATTTTGGTTAACTTGTCATCTGAAGCTTACAGTTCAAGTTTTGTGATATTCTTACATTTGCAACTTCTTTTACTTTGACTTCTTTATTACTTATATATGCAATTTCTTATTTTCATTTTTTTGATAAGTATTATTGTTTAACACATTTTTTTGAATCATCTTCTCCACTAAACTTTCCTTTAATTGAGCACTAATCCCCACCAAACTTTCCTTTATGTTCCTATCTCAGGCTAAAAGAAAAGAATGGCCAATTGAGAAGCTGAGGAAGTTTGAGGTCCCCAAAGCTCCAAAATATATTTTCCTATCATTTGTCTAATGGGACATGCACCAATACACTCTACCAACACTCTTATGTAACCTGTCTTGCTGCAGCAGGAAAAAAATGTAATTTCTATCTCAAAATCCTCAAGCAAATTTCATTTATTTTTTATATTAGTTTCATTTGATAGCATACGAAAGACACGTCTCTTCAATTTATACATTTTCTTGTGGAAGGTCTTTTCTTATTTGACAGGGAACTTTATTAACACAAGGATCTCTAAAAACATGCTTTCCCAATCTGAGCTACAATCAGATTGTAGGACACTTTTTTTTACCCTTATGTTTGTCATCCCCTGCTCAATGAATTGTTTTTTTGCATTAGAAGACTCACCAAATTCTAGTTATAAATGCCATAGTGTTCTTGCACCTGCCAGTTATGACAAAAATCTAGATTGCATGTGGTCGTATTACTGATGAAGTCTTCCGATTCAAAGCCTAAACAATTTGGGATATAAGATTTTCCGCTTTATTATGAACATGTGGTGCATTAGTGATGTATAATTTCCATTATTGGATGGTATTAACGATGTGGTTGTTCATTAGTTTGACAGGCTTCCTTTGTTTGTGCAGCTATGACTTAAATAGTACCTAACCATCTCATTTTATAGGCTATTTGTTGGATGATTAGAATATTTGATTTGTGTGGTTTTGAAGTGTGGTCCATTGTAGCGAAATGACACACTGTACAGATGGAGTACAAAAGCCTTGCGAGCATATAGGTTTGGATGTTAAATCATTATTTGGATGCTCATTTCAAGTTTTGGTTTGTATCAGCATACAAGTTTGAAATGATTGTTTTGGTTGTTCATTATAGATTTCACATTTACATATGTATACTGAATTTTTCATTTTTGCAGAGAGAGTGCAAGCTCCTCAGAGCAGCATTTCAACGGCCACATTGCTTCGGACATTGTTTTACATACTAGTGTGGTACACTTTCAGCACATGTTTGACACTGTGAGTGGATCATCTTACACACCCAACTGATATTTGTTGTTTCTTTTTAGGAAATATAAAATGTTATTGCCTTAGCCGACCCCAACTAGTCCCGATAAGGCGTTGTTGATGATAGATGATGGTGATGATACATTGTTATCGCCTTCCAACAAAAATGTTGTTGGGCCCACCTTTTGGTGATTTAGATGCTGATATCGTGGAACAAATGGTGGATGGGCGCCACTCAGAAGATCTTTCATTGGATGATCTTAAACATCTGATGTGGCTGCCATCAAATGAGGGCATTCCATGCAACTGAAAATTTCTTTGGATGGCAAAGATCATCTGAAAGAAGAGATGGCACTGAGACGTGTCCCAATCCATGATGGGTCCACTAGAACAACTGTTCAGATGATCAAAAGGTGGGACCCATCTTTACTATTCCTGGGTAGAGCATAATGCATACCTTCTTCCTTGTCAATTTTATGCTTGTTGATTTTTGCTGAACAGGTCTCCCCTTCTCTTCTGTGAGCAGGTATAATAAAACACTCTTAGGCGATAAATTGGGGAAGTTCCCAGCTCCCTTCTTGATGAATACTATTCATTTTGGCATGCAAGCCATTTTATCCAAGGCCATCGTGCGATTCTGGTCTCAAAAGTTGCAACCTAGTGTAAAAATGTCATGGAGGGATTACTTTCTCAAAGGTTTTCCATTATCTCTGCTTCCCATTGCCTGTGTTTTCTGATCTATATTTTTTCATTATCATGAATTACTTAAGAACTATCTATATATATGTTTTCAAGAAGCTGGCGGAGACAGTGCAGTGTGTGTGGGTGATCCAGGGTTCAAACCCTAGTAGTGTTACCTTTCAAAAAGAAAAATGTTTTCAATAAGCAGATGCTTGGCTTTGCCTTTTTTCGTACTCAGGTTTTGAATTTGAGTTTATGTTTTCCTACCTTCACATTACCTTTTTTGGGTTTACCATTGTTAGCATGCATGAGCACTTATGGGAAATTCATATCTGTGCTCCTATGTATCTCTCTTATTGATGAAAACACGCTTTAGCCTTTAAAGAAATACCGTATCACTACTCTGGAGGAACTGTCAGGTATTGAGGCCAGTTGCCTGATGCAAAGATGTGCTTTCTCTTTTACAGTTGTACCAACGGCTATTGGAACAGCGCTGGATATAAACCTGAGTAATGTCTCCCTTGTTTTCATCTCTGTCACATTTGCCACTATGGTCAATTGTCTTTTTCTTCTTTGTAGTAATTTTTGTTATGATGACCGACCTTCTTTTGAATAGAATTGTCCTTTCTGCTATGTATGTTGTACACATTACTTATGAAACAACAAGATTCCCAACATAAAAGTGATTATTTATCCTATATGCTCCTTTCTTTTGCAGTGTTAATCCGCCTCTCCAATATTTCTCCTTCTGTTTGCTTTTGCATTCAAGTGAGTCTCTATTTGTATGACCTCTGTAAATGATATGATTGTTCCATTTGCAATCTGTTTATGAAAATCCTGCCATGCAAAAGTTTCCTGTATTTAATTTCATTACCATTCAAAAAAAGGAGTTTCCTGTATCTCTTAAAATCTTTAGGTAGTTGGAGGCATTGAGACAACAAACTAAAGTAATTTTTACTGTTTCTTGTTTAATCTTTTTTGGGGTACAATTTGTCTCACTGTAAGGCTATTTTTACGACTATCATGCTACTATCAGGATTCAGATCTTGATAGATACATGTTTTCATATTCATATTGATCCTCTTTTGTTACTTTGATTTATTCAAGTAATTGGATGAAGATGTTACTTGATGTATGAGTCTTCTCCTTGTGGTTTCTTTTCCTGTTTTGTCAAATCTATGGATTTATGGGGGGTTAGAATTGGTAAATCCACAGGTTCTGTAAATCTTGACTATAAAACAAGTTGAGGAGATTTGAAATCTGTGGATTTCAGTAATCCATGATCTTGATCCCTCACCCAAAACAACTTAATATGCATAATCAACCTTCATAGGCTTCCTGGTCTTGTTTGCAGATTAGATTAGGCTTTTAGGCCCATGACATGGAGATGCAGCTTTTGTGTCCTGAGTCCATGACTTGAAGATACCAGTTTCTCCAGATGGTTAAACAGCAACAATTTGCATTCTACAACTAGAATCTTCCAATCCATGGGAACTTTTGGTTCATTGGCTAACCATGACCAGGCCCAGCATATTAATGGATTGTATCACTAAACCATGGCCCCACTTGCATGAACTAAAAACCCAAATGTACTGTATTTAAAAACCAAGTTGAAAAATTGGTGGGAACACATCACACTTAAAGTCCTTTAAAGAAGAAGAACATGTATGTTTTCCTCGTTAGAGAGTTAAAACTACAATTCATGCATTAATTTTGAATTCTTTCCTCTCTAGCTTTTCTTAATATACAAATGAAGGCATTGCCTTCTTTTTTTGTGATTGGTTCATATTTAAAGATCCTTTTGGTGTTGTTGTTACAACCCAGGCTGAAAATGTAAAGATTCTTCTTTAGTGGGTCACAGATATCTGATGTGGTTGATTAGGAAGTCTGCAAGCTAGATGAAAAGTTCAAGGAAGGGAGTCATGTTCGAGTTCGTGTTCTTGGCTTTAGGCGTCTATAAGGATTGACAATGGATTTTTTAAAGTAAACTAGTTTATTTTCCCCTAGAATAGCAAAAAGTGTGTTTGGTCCGGTCCCATCCACTATTGATCCATTAGATCAGCATTTTGGATTATCTACATGGACCCCACTTCTCCAAAATCAATGGTCATAGTATTACTCTAGAAAAAAAGTTATATTTTTGTTTTGTTTTTTGTCTATTTTCTGACTTAGACCTAGAATCTTTTCTTTTTTGTTTTTCTGTGTGTATGTAGTGTTTCTAATTGTCTTACAAATTCCCTGCTTTATCTTCAAACAGGTGACAAAGGCACACTTCCTTTTCTCTGCCATTATTATATTATGTCAAGGTAAATTTAAGACGGATCTGTGTTTTACATGTCACAGCCACTCAGAACACAATGAATGGTGATTTGGAGTGTGAGCTAATTTTAACTGCTAACTGGTGCTGATGCCTTTTACTGCTACACAGCTCACCAAAGATCGACAGAAAAAACCATTCACTTGGAAACAATGGCAATCATTGGCAACAAGGAGATCATTGACATTAACCAAGGTATGTCACCTTTTCTTTTCTTTTCTTTTTTTTTTTTTATAACTTTTTGATAAGAAAGAATTTCACTGTGGCTACGGATTGTCAGTGGCCCTGACCTCTGTAGCTACGAATATAAACCGTAGTAATGTTTTAAAGAGCTAGGCGCCAATGGTTACGGTCGCTCCATTCTACGGATTTTAACCGTAGCTTCTGACTATGTAGCGGCGGCACAACCGTCAGCAAAGGTCCTGACTGCTGGTAAAGCCTTTACCGACTGAGGCTTTACCGGCTGTTAGCTGACCGCGGGCAAAGTATTTACCGGCTGTTTCTTGGTCTTTGCCGGTGGATTTGACCGCCGGTAAAGTCCATTTTTCTTGTAGTGTACATGCATCCGTACATCAACTAAACCACCGATATCTTGTCCATTACTTGGAACGGATCTCATAGAAAAATCCAGATTGAGTTGACTGACCTATCCTTAGTTTCTAATAATTACTCATTAAATTTGGACCGTTGATCTGTTACAGTTCAGACAGATAGAACAATCTATTTAGTAAAAGGTTTAAACCATAATTATTCCAAAACATCCTACACAATTTTGACATCTTGGATCAAGGTAAAACTATACCACCTGTGCAGAAGCTAGCCAAAAGTGTATGAATATCCATGCTCTGCCAGTTTATCGAAAAAAAACCTCTGTCACGTAAAACTAGGGCTGTCAAAGGGCCGGGCCTGGGTAGGGCTCGGCCCGAATTTTGAACTGTTTCGGGCAGGGCTTCTGACAGGCCTATGAAGATAATGAACTGGAAGGCCCGAGCCCGGCCCACTGACACCCCTGCGTAAAACACACCTTGTACGAAGCTTCGATGCCGTCGCTACCGTTGAACGTGCTTTCTTCGCCAGCCTTTTTTGACTAAACGAAACAAAAACAAAAGCAAGTCGTTGGGAAGACTGCCTATAAAAAGCAAGTCGTTGGGAAGAGCCTTTTACAAGTACTGCCATCTCATCTGTTTCTATCCAACTGAAGAGTGGAAAATTGGAAAAGCTTGCAAAGCTTTCTTCCCCACAACACAGATAAATCGAAAGCATTCATTGCACTTGTTAGAAAATCTATATTATACAGATTTGTGGACCCCACTCACATTCCGTTCTTGACGCCTCCTTGACGTGACAAAGGTGTCCACACGCTGTGGTGCATTCACTCGCACGTGCTGCCTACTAAGTAGGCTCGGATTGCGTTGTCTATAACACAACGTGGATTATTCTGTGTTGGCGTGGCTAAGATACCTTAGCCGCATGATGTATATGTTATATCCACACCGTTCATCTATTTTTTTCAGATCATTTCAAGTCATAAATACAAAATTGAGGCAGATCCAAATCTGAAATAGTCCACACTATGGTAAACAGTAGGAATTAAATGCCTATCATTGAAAATTTCTTAGGGGCCGCAGAAGTTCTGGATCAAGCTGATATTTGTATCTTCCCAGGGCTGTGTGAGCTAATGAATTGGTTGGATAGCAAGTACACATCATGGTGGGCCCTGGAAGCTTTCAATAGTGGAAGTTATGGTCTCCACTGCTTTCTTGGGTGTGGTCGAATCAGAGGTTTGGATCTAACTATTTTTGGATCATGCTTATGCTTTGAAATAACTCGACAAGATGAATGAATGGTATGGATATAACAAATATTTCATGGTAGACCCCACGTAATCTTACTTCGTAAACACAGTACACTCGTGCTGCGTTTACACTACGCAATCCAAGTCCGGTTAGTGCTGGAAAAGTTACATGGAACCCACCATTTTGCCAGTTCATTTTAGCAGATAAGCTCGAAAATAAAGTAGATCAATTTAATGTTGGGGGCCTTGAACAAATCCTTAGGATCTAGCCTCCCGAAACAAATCAGAATTATGGAATAATAGAGCATTGAACTAAATCAAAACATAAACCACACCACACCAGGGATTTTTACTTGGAAAATCCTCAAAGAGGTAAAAACCATGGGACCTCGTCTAGATCAACAATCCACTATAAAGCAGAACGTTACAACCGATCACAAGCACACACCGCTTGGATCAAACATTCTTCACTCACACATGAGTGGATAAACAATAAGAGAAACAAAGAAGACGGAGAGATCTCACCGATTACGAGGACGTAGAAGCACTGAGATATGGTAGATCACCTCTATGAGCATAGCCTCCCTTCCACAAGCTTCCTCTCTCTCTTTCTCTCTCTCTCTCTCATACCTTTTGATAGCCCTAAGTCCTCTTAGAGTACCTTTAGGAAGCCTTAGAAAACCCTAGAATACACCCCAATCCCACATACACCCCTTTATATAAGAATAGAAAGAGGTAGAATCAAAATAAGAAACAAAATCCACAAAATCTGCGTTTCTACAATCGCATCTGCGGAACTCTTCGATGATATCGACGGTCTCTCGATGACAGCCATCGATATCATCTAAGGTCCTTCAATGATATCGAAACAGGACCATAACTGTCCAGCAACCAGGGGTGAAAATTTTGACAATTATCGATGTCATCGAGCCACTCTCGATGAAAGCCTCGATATCAACTAAAGTCCATTGATGATATTGACAGGACCAAAAAACTGTCCAGCGACCAGTGGTGAAAAATTCAGCAATTATCGATGATATCGAAACTAGTTCGATTTCATCGAACCTAGCAATGAGGAGAAAATTCCCATCAAATCTCTTCCTTTTAGACTCAGGAGGAATCCACCTTCTTCAAGCCAGCCCGGTTTCTACAAACCTCAATACTACCAAAAAAAGGGGCAAAGGTTACGGATAAAATCCGTAGCCATAGACCTATGGCTACGGTTTTAGTCCGTATTTAGTCCGTAACATGACCGTCGTCATAGGTGCCATAACAATAGGTCTGGAACCTATGGCTATGGATTTAATCCGTAGCTATAGGTTAAATAGCTACAGATATAATCCGTAGCAATTATATATGTAGCAAAAACTTCAAACAGCTACGGATATTATTTGTAGCTGAAAGTCCATAGCAATAAGCCAAAATTGAAAAGGCTACACCTGTCTGATTAGTGGCCACGGATTTAATCCGTAGCTATAGGTTAAATAGCTACAGATATAATCCATAGCAATTATATCTGTAACAAAAACTTCAAACTGCTACGGATATTATTTGTAGCTGAAAGTCCGTAGCAATATGCCAAAATTGAAAATGCTACACCTGTCTGATTAGTAGCTACAGTCAATATCCGTAGCTATTTTGTACATTGAAAAATTAAATCATTTGTTCATTCAATTACCACCTGTACAATCATTCATTCATTCAATTACAATCATTCATTCATTCAATTACAATCCTTCATTCAATCAATTACATCATTCATTCATTCAATTATAATCCTTCATTCAATCAATTACAATTACAATCCTTCATTCAATCAATTACAATTACAATCAATTACAGTTACAATTACAATAATGTTGAAAATACAAATCTTTGGCTTCATTAGAGAAATTTGCTCGACTTCACCCTGAAATTTCAACAGCTTTGTATATTCCATCATCCTACAAATAGTCATGTCATTCATAAATTAGCATGCCCATTGGAGAAAAGAAAGACAGTGAAAGAAATGCATCACGTATAACCACTTTTTTTTTTCTTAATGAATTAAAAAAAAAAAACTCAAAGAGGAATGAAATTGACACAAAAGAAATGGTCTCATCATATGATTATAGGTTTTGGTTTAGGTTTAGGTTTAGGTTATAGGTTTAGGTTAAGGTTAGGCTATAGGTTATAATTAAGTTTAGGTTATAGCTTAAGATTTAGGTTATAGGTTTTGGTTTAGGTTTATGTTAAGGTTTAGGTTTAGGTTATAGGTTTAGGTTTAGGTTATAGGTTATAGCTTTTGGGAACTTGATTATAGGTTAAGGTTTAGGTTTAGGAAATCGGGTTCGGGTTCGGGATCTGGTTTAGGTTTGGGTTTTCAAGTTTAGGTTTAGGTTAAGGAGTTGAGATTAAGATTAGGTGTAGGTTTGGGTTTAAGGATTTGAGAATACATTTAGATTTTAAGTTTAGGTTTAAGTTAAAGGTTTAGGGAAAGGTTATAAGTTTAGGTTTAGGTTTAGGTTTAGGTTATAGGTTATAGCTTTAGGGAATTGAGAATGGGTTATGGTTTAGGTTTAGGAAATTGGGTTCAGGTTTGGGATTGGGTTTAAGTTTGAGTTTTCAAGTTTAGGTTTAGGTTTAGGTTAGGGAGTTGAGATTAGGATTAGGTGTAGGTTTAGGTTTAGGAAATTGAGTTTAGGTTATAGGTTTAGGGAGAGGTTAGGTTTAGGTTATAGGTTTTGGGATTTGGGAATAGTTTTAGGTTATAAGTATAGGTTTAGGTTAGGTTATAGGTTAAGGTTTAGGGATTTGAGTTTAGGTTATAGGATTAGGTTACGGTTTAGGTTTAGGTTATAGGTTTTGGAATTTGAGAATGGGTTCGGGTTTAGGTTATAAGTTTTGGTTTTGGTTTAGGTTATATGTTTTTAGATTTGAGAATGGGTTCGGGTTTAGGTTATAAGTTTTGGTTTTGGTTTAGGTTATAAGTTTTGATTTAGGTTATAGGTTATAGGTTTATGTTAAGGTTTAGGTTTAGGTTAAAGGTTTTGGGATTTGAGAATGAGTTCAAGTTTAGGTTATAGGTTTTGGTTTTGGTTTAGGTTATAGGTTTTAGTTTAGGTTTAGGTTATAGGTTTTCGGATTTAAGAATGGGTTCGGGCTTAGGTTATAGGTTTTGGTTTTGGTTTAGGTTATAGGTTTTGGTTTAGGTTATAGGTTATAGGTTTAAGTTAAGGTTTAGGTTATAGGTTTTGGGATTTGAGAATGGGTTCGGGCTTAGGTTATAGGTTTTGGTTTTGGTTTAGGTTATAGGTTTTGGTTTTGGTTATAGGTTATAGGTTTAGGTTAAGGTTTAGGTTTAGGTTATAGGTTTTAGGATTTGAGAATGGGTTTGGGTTTAGGTTATAGGTTTTAGTTTTGGTTTAGGTTATAGGTTTTGGGATTTGAGAATGGGTTCGGGTTTAGGTTATAAGTTTTGGTTTTGGTTTAGGTTTAGGTTATAGGTTTTTGGATTTGAGAATGGGTTATGGTTTAGGTTTAGAAAATCGGGTTCAGGTTCGTGATTGGGTTTAAGTTTGGGTTTTCAAGTTTAGGTTTAGGTTTAGGTTAGGGAGTTGAGATTAGAATTAGGTGTTGGTTTAGCTTTAGGGAATTGAGTTTAGGTTATAGGTTTAGGAAAAGGTTAGGTTTAGGTAATAGGTTTTGGGATTTGAGAATAGTTTTAGGTTGTAAGTATAGATTTAGGTTAGGTTATAGGTTAAGGTTTAGGGATTTGAGTTTAGGTTATAGGTTTAGGGAAAGGTTAGGTTTAGGTTATAGGTTTTGGGATTTGAGAATAGTTTTAGGTTATAAGTATAGGTTTGGGTTAGGTTAATAGGTTAAGGTTTAGGGATTTGAGTTTAGGTAAGAGGATTAGGTTACGGTTTAGGTTTAGGTTATAGGTTTTGGGATTTGAGAATGTGTTCGGGTTTAAGTTATAGGTTTTGGTTTTGGTTTAGGTTATAGGTTTTGGTTTAGGTTATAGGTTTTTGGATTTGAGAATGGGTTCGGGTTTAGGTTATAGGTTTTGATTTAGGTTATAGGTTATAGGTTTATGTTAAGGTTTAGGTTTAGGTTAAAGGTTTTGGGATTTGAGAATGAGTTCAAGTTTAGGTTATAAGTTTTGGTTTTGGTTTAGGTTATAGGTTTTGGTTTAGGTTTAGGTTATAGGTTTTGGGATTTGAGAATGGGTTTGGGCTTATATTATAGGTTTTGGTTTTGGTTTTGGTTATAGGTTTTGGTTTAAGTTATAGGTTATAGGTTTAGGTTTACATTATAGGTTTTGGGATTTGAGAATGGGTTCGGGTTTAGGTTATAAGTTTTGGTTTAGGTTTAGGTTTAGGTTATAGGTTTTTGGATTTGAATATGCGTTATGGTTTAGGTTTAGGAAATTGAGTTCAGGTTTGGGATTGGGTTTAGGTTTGGGTTTTCAAGTTTAGGTTTAGGGAGTTAAGATTAGGATTAAGTGTAGGTTTAGGTTTAGGGAATTGAGTTTAGGTTATAGGTTTTGGGAAAGGTTAGGTTTAGGTTATAGGTCTTGGGATTTGGGAATAGTTTTAGGTTATAAGTATAGGTTTAGGTTAGGTTATAGGTTAAGGTTTAGGGATTTGAGTTTAGGGTATAGGTTTAGGTTTAGGTCTAGGTTTAGGTTTAGGGAATTGAGTTTAGGTTATAGGTTTAGGGAAAGGTTAGGTTTAGGTTATAGGTTTTGGGATTTGAGAATAGTTTTAGGTTATAAGTATAGGTTTAGGTTAGGTTAATAGGTTAAGGTTTAGGGATTTGAGTTTAGGTTATAGGATTAGGTTACGGGTTAGGTTTAGGTTATAGGTTTTGGGATTTGAGAATGTGTTCGGGTTTAGGTTATAAGTTTTGGTTTTGGTTTAGGTTTAGGTTATAGGTTTTTGGATTTGAGAATGGGTTATAGTTTAGGTTTAGGAAATCACGTTCAGGTTCGGGATTGGGTTTAAGTTTGGGTTTTCAAGTTTAGGTTTAGGTTTAGGTTAGGGAGTTGAGATTATGATTAGGTGTAAGTTTAGCTTTAGGGAATTGAGATTAGGTTATAGGTTTAGGGAAAGGTTAGGTTTAGGTTATAGGTTTTGGGATTTGGGAATAGTTTTAGGTTATAAGTATAGGTTTGGGTTAGGTTATAGGTTAAGGTTTAGAGATTTGAGTTTAGGATATAGGTTTAGGTTTAGGGAAAGGTTAGGTTTAGGTTATAGGTTTTGGGATTTGAGAATAGTTTTAGGTTATAAGTATAGGGTTAGGTTAGGTTAACAGGTTAAGGTTTAGGGATTTGAGTTTAGGTTATAGGATTAGGTTACGGTTTAGGTTTAGGTTATAGGTTTTGGGATTTGAGAATATGTTCGGGTTTAGGTTATAGGTTTTGGTTTTAGTTTAGGTTATAGGTTTTGGTTTAGGTTATAGGTTTAGGTTATAGGTTTTTGGATTTGAGAATGGGTTCGGGTTTAGGTTATAAGTTTTGATTTTGGTTTAGGTTATAAGTTTTGATTTAGGTTATAGGTTATAGGTTTATGTTAAGGTTTAAGTTTAGGTTAAAGGTTTTGGGATTTGAGAATGAGTTCAAGTTTAGGTTATAGGTTTTGGTTTTGGTTTAGGTTATAGGTTTTGGTTATAGGTTTTGGGATTTGAGAATGGGTTCGAGCTTATATTATAGGTTTTGGTTTTGGTTTATGTTAATTATAGGTTTTGGTTTAGGTTATAGGTTTAGGTTTAGGTTTACGTTATAGGTTTTGGGATTTTAAAATGGGTTCGGGTTTAGGTTATAGGTTTTGGGATTTGAGAATGGGTTCGAGTTTAGGTTATAAGTTTTGGTTTAGGTTTAGGTTTAGGTTATAGGTTTTTGGATTTGAGTATCCGTTATGGTTTAGGTTTAGGAAATTGGGTTCAGGTTCGGGATTGGGTTTAGGTTTAGGTTAGGGAGTTAAGATTAGGATTAGGTGTAGGTTTAGGTTTAGGGAATTGAGTTTAGGTCATAGGTTTTGGGAAAGGTTAGGTTTAGGTTATAGGTTTTGGGATTTGGGAAAAGTTTTAGGTTATAAGTATAGGTTTAGGTTAGGTTATAGGTTAAGGTTTAGGGATTTGAGTTTAGGCTATAGGTCTAAGTTTAGGTTTAGGGAATTGAGTTTAGGTTATAGGTTTAGGGAAAAGTTAGGTTTAGGTTATAGGTTTTGGGATTTGACAATAGTTTTAGGTTATATGTATAGGTTTAGGTTAGGTTATAAGTTAAGGTTTAGGGATTTGAGTTTACGTTATAGGATTAGGTTTAAGTTTAGGTTTAGGGATTTGATTTTAGGTTATAGGTTTAGGTTTAGGTTTAGTTTAGGTTTGATTTAGGTTATAGGTTTTGATTTAGGTTATAGGTTAACGGTTTAGGTTATAGGTTTTTGGATTTGAGAATGGGTTCGGGTTTAGGCTATAGGTTTTGGCTTTGGTTTAGGTTGGAGGTTTTGGTTTAGGTTATAGGTTATAGGTTTAGGTTTAAGTTTAGGTTTAGATTATAGCTTATAGGATTTGAGAATGCGTTCGGGTTTAGGATATAGGTTTTGGTTTTGGTTTTGGTTATATGTTTTGATTTAGGTTTAGGTTATAGGTTTTGGTTTTAGGTTAAGGTTATAGGTTTAGGTTAAGGTTTAGGTTTAGGTTTAGGTTTAGGTTATAAGATATAGGTTTAGGAAATCGAGTTCGGGTTCGGGATCGGGTTTATGTTTGTGTTTTCAAGTTTAGGTGTAGGTTTAGGTTAGGGAGTTAAGATTAGGATTAGGTGTAGGTTTAAGTTTAGGGATTTGAGAATACATTTAGATTTTAGGTTTAGGTTTAGGTTTTAGGTTTTAGGTTAAGGTTTAGGTCTAGGTTAAGGTTGAGGTTTAGGTTACAGGTTAAGGTTTTAGGTCATAGGTTTTGGTTTAGGTTAAGGGTATGGTCCCTGCAAATACAGATATAAATACGGCCATTTGGCGCAAATGGCCAGGCCCTTCCAATGTTGTCCATAAAAAATGGATAGTTTCATCATGGTCATAATAGCGGTTCCCTCTTTTCAGGGAACCCCGCTCTTCCGAATAGCTTTGACGCACATCCGGGTCTGCTCCATTAATTTCGATCAAATACATAAACACGGTCTGTCCAAATGGCCAGGCCCCTCCAATGCTGTCCATAAAAAATGGACAGCTTTATCATGGTCATAACAGCGGTTCCCACCTTTCAGGGACCCCCGCTCATCCGGATAGCTTCGACGCACATCCGGGTCGACTCCATTAATTTCGAGCAAATTTAATGGAGCAAATACATAATCATTTGGTCCCAAATACTTAGTTTATAAAAGAAAATCTCTCCTATTTTCTCAAATTTTCCATTTCGATCTTTTTTGGCCCAAATCCATGTCAATGCATGAGAATCATGCATAAACATGGATTTTAAGCAAAATACATGAAGAAAATTACAACATAGATATTATGCACACGATATCACATAATATATTGTTTGATGAACTACACATGTGCATTCTGGATAAGAGACGTACCAAATGCTTGAATTTGAAATATGCAGCTCCGTCCCTCCCACATGCAACATCCACCTGAAAGAATGAGCATAATCGTCATGCTTGAATAATCAATATAGGAATGTACAAGTAAAATCATAAAACTAGAGATACTCACTGCATTTTCAGGATCTCCTCCATAGTTGACGATTCATTCCAAAGCCCTTCTCCCTCCTCCTTTACCCGAGCTTGGGACTGGCAATGCAAGGAGTTGCATTGGCGGAGTTAAAAAAGGGCTTAGGCTCCATTTGGTTTTCAAAAAAAAATATTTTCATAAATACTAATGTGATGACCAAATGGAGCCTAAGACTATAAATACGTTCAAATATAGAGTACAAAATTCATTAAGTTTTAATGGTGAATTACCACTGTTTCCTGTACATCCAATGCATTCATATAGTATTGACTCATCATGATGAAAAAAACTACCCAAAAATTGTATTATTCTGAGACTGAAGTGGACCATACGGTGTATATTTAGAATTTTTAGATATAATTTTATAAGTGGCTAGACTAGGAGTTGAAACAGCCTGATTTTTCAAATAAAAGCCAAAAATGTTTACCCCCAAGCTAGTAAAAGAAACCCAAGGTACCCAAGCGAGGTACCTAGGCATGTTCCAATTTTCTCTCTTCTTCCTTTCTATTGCATATCCAATTTTCTCTCTTCCCATATATGGGTTATGGTCATGTGTTAATTGAGACCGTCCATCCAGTAGGACCCATCTTAAATCATGTTCACTCTAATTTTTTATTTTGCTAGGTAATCCTAGCCCAAATTTATTCTCCTCTAACCAAACAGGGGCCATTGACCTTTTTTTTTTTTTTTGTGGGGGTGAAACCAGTATAGGATTATAGAGACCTTTCCATAGTACACATGACAGGGATGACATGCCAATTCAGTATTTTCATTTAATTGCCCTTGTTGATGATGAAACAGTATTAAAAATATAAATCATCTAATTTCTACAGTTAATATATTGGAAATGCATATCCTATAATCATATCCCATATAAAAAATAATAATAATAAAGAACAGATTTTTATAGATAATCAATGCATAGAAAGCTAGAAACAATAGTTGATTTCTACTTTCTAGAGAAGTTTGCAACAAAAGATGAATTCAGGCGGGAATTTCACGGGATCAGAAATAACACTTTATTTGGATAATAAGTGACATGGAATATACACCAAGTGTTCTAGATTAGTCGTGTTTTTTATTAGATCTAATACTTGGATGAAGACCATCCATCCACCGAACTTGAAAACTCATGTCCCAAAAATAGAAACCAATATGCTTCTCTACTTAAAAGGATACCTGGATTGATAATGGGTTCGGTTGTAAAGTTCTTCCCTGCTTTCATCACACCGACTGCTGCATTTCCTGCTATGGGTTAAGGAAACAGCTACCATAGCTAATAGCGGAAGTTGATAAGTGAGTGAAGAAGATATTAAGTAAACTACATGACCCACACATATATGATCGTGCCTAAGCTGAATTCGGCATTGTTCATGGGCTGATTGGTTAGTAACATAATGAAATACAAAGTCATGTGTCCAAAAGTTTATTACTATTTTTAGAAAGGATACTTGCATAATGGGGAATATTTGGAGCACAATGAAACAGCTCCCCAATACCATGACCGTAGTATGATTTGACCTGATCATAGAAGATCACCAGAATAGTGGTGAAAAAAACCTCACCAGGGCACTTGGACTGTTTAACCAATCGATCTATTTTGAAAATTCTAGACATCTGATCCAGGAAGATAAAATGGATGATCTACATCATTTATTGGAAGATACATCCAATCAACAATTTGAGCCATTTGTTTGTTGGGACTCATCATGGATCACTAATATTTTCTAGACAAACACTTTTATCAGATGACCTTTAACAGCCCATCCATGGCTTGGAAAATGGATGGCTATGAAAAATAAGGGCACCGTGCTAGTGGAACAAATCATCCATCTGTGTGATTCCGCATTGTGCTAGTGGAACAAAACTAATCTGTGTGAATTTTGCATGGTCGCCCGGTGTGTTCTTGATCTAATAAACCAATTTGGTTGGACTATCCAAGTGTCCCAATGGGCTCATTTACACCATATAAATGACCATAGAGAAATGCTCCCATAAAACTGTTCTGACCAGTCCAATTTGTTCAACATGAGAATCTCATGTATATACAAGTACACACAGCAACGTTACAATTCGGGCTCAGTAACCTAGGCCGCTGATCTGCTGGGTTAAAGCATGGGATGTGCCACACTAGTATCTTCCCTAGCAGATGCTCCTCTTCATCCAATGCAAATGGATACTAGCAAGTTCCAACCACTGGCTAGTATATGGGACCATCTGATGAGGAAGATCTTTGTGGTAGGCATCTCCCATCCATTGGATCACCTAAAGGTGTCCACTGCACAGTTCAACGGCTTGAGCAAATGCTCGATTCTCCTGAATATTGTATAATTGATACAGAGAAAAACAAACTCACCTCACCATCCATGGAGATAAGGCACTACTGGTAGACTCATCACTAGCAAAATTCACAAATCCAAATCCCCTCTACCTCCCAATGTCTCTATCGGTGATAACCTTTGCTGCATCACCCAAAGTAGAGAACTGCTCCAATGCTCTCCTAGGAGCATCAAGTAATTAATTATAGTTGGATGTAAACTACCATAAAGTACAGAGCACATTAAAGATTTGCCGGGAAAAAATCAGACCGATCTGATGATTAAGTCCATGCTAAGTTTGCCTTCTTACTTATAAACATCCCTTTTCTAACCCATTAATTGGATGGTTAGAATTGCTCCACAAAGGAATTATAAGCATTCCATGATGGGAACCATCAAATAGAAAGGGAAGTACTATGCATGCATAAGAACTTTGAAATTAGAATAGACAAGGCAACAAGCAAATAGAGCTCACTTCAATAACATGAATAACATCCCATGCACCTTCTAGCAAATAACTTCTTCGGCCATGCCCTGACTTTGAGCCATCTTCATCCCCAACAACCATCACAAATCAGTGCAATCATATAATTTTTTTTTTTAACAAAAGGACATGCATTCTTTGTTGAAAAACTGACCTTTCTTTATTCATATCAAGAGTACTACTCTCAGGAATTCAATTACTCATTGGGACACTATTCATGTTCTAACTTATTAGAATTTGTATAATTTCTCATTTGTGAAACAGAACAGGGAAAACAAGCATATGGTTTCCTATCTCAGGTTTAAGCTTAAAAACAGAAAGCATTATAGGTAAGAATCCCATCTTAGTAGTGAAATGAACTATCCCAAGCAATCCTTTTAGTTGTTGCAAAGATGCAATCCTCAGCAGTTCCTGCACATGAGAAAACATGTTGAAATGAACAAAGGAACAAGGAATTTGCATGATCTAACAACAAATGAAATGCAATGTTAGCTGATGAATTTCATTTAATTTACTGCTCAATATGGAAAGAAGATAATCAGTAAAGGTTAAATAAATAGAGCTTTCCTAAGGCCACGCGCATCTAGATGTGGCAACACATGCAGACCTGGCACATGAATAAGCAGGACCATATTATCTCTAATTGAAATGGCATGTGTGGCATGAAAGAGAAACTGAAGAAAATGATTAGGTGAATCCCATAGAGAAGAAGAATGTACATTACTGACACAAACTGCATAGGCTTCCCATCATTTACAGATATGATCTAAGCTCAGTTAAGAGCTCTTATTTGAGTTGAGTTAATGTCCAGATCTAAGCTCTGTCTTCATCCAAATCTAGACCTTAACTCATGTCTAGATTCTTGCCTGTTTCCACTACCAGATCATATGTTATTTAACACCAGTATGCTGCTCATTTTACATCCTAGATTATTGTCCATTTACAGTTGAGATTGCTGGCCATTCTTCAGTCCAAATCATAGCTGTTTAGGCCACTTTTCTGATCATTCATCCGTCTAAATTATTAGTTATTCATCTGTTATTCCATGTTGGCCATTCATCTGTATCGTCATCCATCCATCCATCACTATTCAGATGAAAACCACTTGCTGTCCATTTAACTTTTGAACTTGTAGTAGATTAGTTGTTGTCCGTTGATATAGCATCTTCGAAAAAAACCAACCAACTTATGAAGCAATAACAATAGCAATCACTCATAAAAAAATAATAATAATAAATAAGAAGTCCAAAATGAAATGCAAAGATGAAAAGTTGTAGAAGTCCATTTCAAGGGAAGATAGCCAACCAAATCAGCTCTCACTATTTTCATACAGTTAGAAAAAGAGAAGGGTGAAAGTTGTGAGACCCTACGAGAATAATGATGCAGAGAAACAAAGCATATGGAATAAATATGAAATGCACATCCTACAATCACATCCCATAACTATAAGTGTAGTTCTTAATCCTAAATCAATACCTCGCATACCAGTGTACAAATATGTTATAACCTACAAATGGGGCCCAACAAACTAATAGTCTGGATCATTGAACCATGACTCCCACTAGGTGGGAACATCGTGCATATGCTTGGATCGAGGATCATACAATTCTTCCGATCTCAATATACCTACTTTATTGCAAATGTTGAGCATGTACTGTTGATTAGCTAAGATCAATCACCTATATCTGATTCAATTATTGGAATAGAGCTATGAAATAGGAAAAATGTACATTGGTACTGATTTCATGAACACCAAGACTGCCCACTAAATAATGAAAAGAAAGGGAATGATGCATTATATCTAAGAATAGATATAGAGTTTAGATATGCTTCAATATGGTCTATTTTTGGGGAAATTCATGTTGGAGACACCAATGCTCAGTTGGTGCTTGGACCAAAGATAATTAAGTAGGAAAATCTCATTTAGCATTCTCGCATGACATGGGCATATGGGATTCCCTCCCCATGATATAAATAAAATTCCAATGTTCAACTAGCTGAAACCCTGAATACCATGGTTAAAAGACCTTGTGACTTGGATCAACTGGTTGTTCCTGAGATGAGTTGGGACCCACCCAATTCAGGGCTGAATCGGCCTCATGGTATTGAACCGGCTCGGGTCTGAATACTGGAACCTCATAGAAAATGTAGGTACTAACTAAAATATAATAATCAACATTTGAAGCAAAAAGACTTCATGACTCTTTATAGATATCCTCTAAGCCATGAAAGCATGATCGCCAATTGCTGCTTTTGGCCTGTTTGGAATAACCTGATTTTTTGCACAAAATTAAGGGCAAGATTCCACATAGGACACCAATTATGCCAAAGAGTGATTTGAATGTGTTGTTTAATTATTTATTCTACATTACTATATAAAAAAAACTTCTCTAACCAGAAAAAAAAGCCAAAAAAGAGGTTTGAACAGAGCCATTGGACTGGCTGGTTGCATTTGAACTGGTCAAGCCTGCTAGCCTGGTTAGATTGTATAGACTGGTGCATGCATGTATGAACTCATACGACTCACAAGATATTCTAACCTCTTTTTTTATGGGTGGCAACATTGTAGTCACCAAGGTATTGGAGGCTTTGGAACCGTAGGAACTGTTGGTATACCTGTTGTGAAACATGGGTGATTTTTAGAAGAAAGGGCAGAACTCAACTCAACAGCCACTAGTATACCTGTTATGAAAACATGTGGAGTTGTCGAAAGGATATGATGGATAAAGATTTATTTCTCCTTCTCAATGCGGCAGATTTCAGAAACAGAGAGAGAGAGAGACTAACCGTTTGCGGCGAAAGGGGATTTCAGATTTCAGAAATAGATTTCTCCTTCTCCTTCTTCTTCTCCTTCTCCTTCTTGTGGCGAAAGGGGGTTTCGAAAACCCTAGCGAGAGAGAGAGAGAGAGAGAGAGGGGGGGGGGGGGGGGTTGGGTAATAGAGAGAGAGGGGATGCGGCCAAGAGAGAGGGAGAGCGGGAGATCGAGAGAGGGCGAGGGAAAGAGAGAGGTTGAGTGCGAGAGAGAGATGGAGAGAGATTTAGAGATGGGTTTTGGGAGGCTGCTGCGTGCGGGAGAAAATGGCGGATGATTTGGGAGGGGCGCGTTTCATTCTTAGCAGGGCGCATTTCATTTTGGTAGGGGCGCATGACGGACGGCCCATTTGGACTTTGGATTTTAGAATGTGGGGCCCACCGTGATGTATTTTATTTATCTACTCCGTCCATTAATTTTAAAGTCTTATTTTAAATGTTGATATAAAAAATGAGTCAGATCGAAGCTTTAAGAAGACCACACAATATATTAACAATAGAAATTTAATTTTCATTATTTCTTATGGTGTGGTCCACTTTGACCTTTAATCTACATAAATTTTGGGCTTATCCACGCAAATTATATATCAGAATTGATGAGCAGATTAGTTTAAACACATATATTCTAATGGGTCCCATGGAGCCCTTTAAGCACCATTAAGGTTATTGGGAGGAGGTACGTTTTAGCTACAGACCCATCAGGTTTTAACTACGGATTAAATCTGTAGCAATATTGCTACGGATTAAATCTGTAGCCAAAAACTTTCAAAGTCCGTGGCCTTTACTCAATTTTTTGGTAGTGTCAAACTTGCCCTTGAGTAAAGCCTTGGTCATCATGTCTGACCCATTATCGTCCGTGTGGACCTTCTCAAGCTGTAACACCTTCTGTTCCAAAGTATCCCTGATCTAGTGATTCCGAATCTTTATGTGCTTCGACTTGGAGTGCTGACTTGGATTCTTGCTCAAGTGTATAGCACTTTGACTTCGCAATAGACCACGTGCTGCTCCTTCTTTAAGCTAAGTTCCTTTAGGAACCTCTTTATCCAAAGCATCTCTTTACATGCTTCTATGACTGTAATATACTCGGCTTCTGTCGTCGACAATGCTACGACCTTCTGTAGCTTGCTCTGTCAAGAAACCGCTCCCCCTGCAAACGTGAACATGAACCCCGATGTAGACTTCCTGGAGTCCATATCACCTGCCATATCTGCATCTGTGTAGCCCTCAAACACAAGTTTTCCGTCACCATAGCATAGGCTCAACCTAGATGAGGCTCTTAGACACTGCAGTATCCACTTCGCCGCTGCCCAATACTCTTTGCCAAGATTAGCAAGATACCGGCTGACAACACCAACCGCATATGTTATTTCTGGGCGTGTACACACCATAACATATATCAAACTTCCTATTACTGACGCATAGGGTATCTTCTGTATCTCATCCACCTCTGCCTTCATCTTGGGACACTGCTTGTCGATCAATCTGAAGTGATCATCCAGTGGAGTACTGATCGGCTTTGCTGCATTTATATTGAACCGTTCTAAGACTTTCTCAATATACCGCTCTTGTGATAGCCAAAGCTTCCTGCTTCTTCTGTCACGGGTTATCTCCATTCTTAGGATCTGTTTAGTCGGGCCCAAATCTTTCATCGCAAATAACTTGCCAACTCTTGTTTCAGCCTGTCGATTTTCTTGATGTCTTTTCCCATGATGAGCATGTCATCAACGTATAACAGTATAACTAAGAAATCACCATCTGAGAACTTGCGCGTGAACACATAGTGGTCTAATTCCATTCTGTCATACCCATGCTTCAACATAAACAAGTCAAACTTCTTGTACCATTGTCGTGGAGCATGTTTCAGCCCATACAAGCTCTTTCTCAGCCTACACACCATATGCTCCTTGCCCTTGACTTTGAACCCTTCTGGTTGGTGCATATAGATCTCTTCTTCCAGGTCACCATGGAGAAAGGCAGTTTTAACATCTAACTGCTCTATCTCTAGATCCATGCTAGACGCCAACCCAAGCAACACCCGTATGGATGTCATCTTCAGTACTGGTGAGAATATCTCATTGAAGTCTATACCTTTCCTCTAACCGAACCCTTTCACTACAAGTCTGGCCTTGAACCTCGTCTGTGAATTCTTCTACTCAACCTTCTTTCTGAACACCCACTTGTTGCTCAAAGCTTTCTTGCCTTTGGGCAGTTTCACCATGTCATAGGTGTGGTTCTTATGTAAGAATTTCATCTCCTCTTGCATAGCTTTTAACCACTCCTCATGCTCGTTGGCTAGGGCCTTAGAATAATCTTCTGGCTCTCCCCCATCAGTCAACATAATGTAGTCATGTGGTGAGTACCTCTTGGACGACTATCTGTCCCTATATGACCTCCTCGCCTATTGCTCAATAGGTGGATCCAGTGGGGGCTGCTCCCCTGGTCCATCTTCTTAAGGAACTCCCTCTTCATCTGCACCTTACTGTACTCCCCCGTCATCAGACACCACAGGAGGAATAATCGGATCCATGTCCTCTCTCTCACCTGAACTAGGATGGTTCCTCTCTGGCCTACTAATGTCTTCTATACACTGATCTTCAAAGAAACCACATCTCTACTCTTGACGAGCTTCTTCTCGATTGGATCCCATAATCTATAACCAAATTTTTCATCACTATACCCTAAGAACTCACACCGCCTGATCTTCATATCGAGCTTGGACCTCTCGTCCTTTGGTACGTGAACGGATGCCCTACATCCAAACACCCTTAAATGACTATATGATGGATCCTGTTCAGTCCACACCTTCTAAGGTACTTCTCCATTCAACGAGGCTGATGGAGACCTGTTTATCAGATACACTGCTATGTGCATTGCTTCTCCCCAGAACGTCATGGGCAATTTCACATGGGATAACATGCATCTGATTCTCTCAACAATGGTGCAATTCATTCGCTCAGCTACACCATTATACTGGGGGGTCTTGGGAACTGTCTGTTTATGCCATATACCTAGAGACTTGTAGTACTCATGAAAGTCACCAATGTATTCACCACCATTGTCAGTGCGGATGCACTTCAATGATCTACCTGTCTCTCTCTAGACCATAGCATGAAACAATTTAAATACACTAAAGACCTCGTCCTCAGATTTCAAAGCATAAACCCAAACCCTCCTAGATGCATCATTTATAAAAGTGATAAAAAATAATGCCCCACCCAAGGTTTTTGTCCTCACAGGACCACAAACATCAGAATAAACCAAATCTAATGCATGCATTTTATTAATATGAGAAGTAGTTTTAACAAATGAAACTATGTTGTTTCCCTGATAAACAATCAAGACAGGTTTTGAGAGGTGTACCTATCACGTCTGGAAGGAGCCGCTTCCTCGCTAGTAGCTGAAGCCATTTTTCACTCATGTGGCCTAGACGCCTGTGCTACATGTCAATAGCTGAATCTTTCGCTGTGTTCAACCCACCCTTGCACACATTGACACTTGCCTTGTAAAGGGTGCAACACTTCTTTCCTTTGGCCATGATCAACGAACCCTTGATAAGCTTCCAGCGCGTACCAGCAAACCGGCTTTTATAGCCATCATTATCCAGCCTTCCCGTCGACATCAGGTTGAGGCGAAGGTATGGGATATGCCTCACATCCCTGAGAACCAAAGTGTAGCCTACATCGGTCTTCACATAAATATCACTGACCCCTACGATCTTTGATACGCTAGAATTTTTCATCTTCACGGTCCTATAGTCACCTGACTTGTAGCTTGTGAAGAAGTCCCTGTGTGGAGTCTCATGAAAACAAGCTCCCGATTCAATCACCCAGTCGGTGTCCTGACTCGTAGCCATGAGACATACATTGTGATCTGCTAAAAGAATAATTACAATGTCACCATTTGAAGCGACCGCAGTGAAATCTGATTCATCTGCCTTCTCCTTTCCTTTTCCTTTCTTGTCGTTCTTCTTACCACGACATTCATGCTTATAGTGGCCCTTCTTACCATAATTTTAGCATTCAACATCCTTCCTGGTACTCGACTTACCTCTTGATTTATCTCAGGCCTTTCCGCCCTTCCTGTTCTTTCCTCTCCCCCGATCTTGTATCACAAGGGCCTCTCGCTGAGTAGACCCCTGAGACTTCCTCCTTATCTCCTTATTGAAGAGATAACTATTTACTTGTTCCATGGATATCTTTCAGTCTGGCGTAGAGTTACTTAGAGATACCACCAATGTCTCCCAACTGTCAGGCAATGAACTAAGTAATAACAAAGCCTGCAATTCATCATCCAGGACCATCTTCATAGTGGAGTGCTGGTTCACTATATTGCTGACCTTATTCATGTGCTCGGCCACAGAACCACCCTACTTGAACTTAAGATTCATAAGTTGTCTTATCAAGAAGATTTTATTACCGACTGTCTTCCTCTCATACAGCCCTTCCAATTTCAGCCATAGGCTAGCGGCTGAGGTCTCCGTAGACACATGGTGGAACAAAGAATCATCCAACCATTGTCTAATAAACCCCACCACCTTCCGATCCATCTTCTTCCAATCATCATCAGAAATATCCTTGGATTTTGCTGATATGCCTAAAATTAGAGAATATAAGTCCTTGCAATAAAGCAAGTCCTCCATCTTAGCCTTCCATATGGTCCAGTTAGAACCATTAAGGTTGATTATCCTTGATGAGCCATCTTCCGTAATTCAAAACCGATCTTACTCGTTCAATGAACTTAGCTCTGATACCACTTTGTTGGGGGCCTTGCACAAAACCTTAGGATCTAGCCTCCCGAAGCAAACCAGAATTATTGAGTAATAAAGCAATGAACTAAATCAAAACATAAACCACACCAGACCAGGGATTTTTACGTGGAAAAGCCTCAAAGAGTGAGACCTCGTCCAGATCAACAATTCACTATAAAGCAGAACGTTACAACTGATCACAAGCACACACCACTTGGATCAAACCTTCTTTACTCATGCAGGAGTGGATAAATAATAAGAGAAACAAAGAAGATGGAGGGATCTCACTGATTACGAGGACGTGGAAGCGCTGAGATATAGTAGATCACTTCTACGAGCATAGCCTCCCTTCCACAAGCTTCCTCTGTCTCTTTCTCTCTCTCTCTCTCTCACCTTTTGATAGCCCTAAGCCCTCTTAGAGTACCTTTAGGAAACCTTAGAAAACCCTGCAATACACTGCAATCCCACATACACCCCTTTATATAAGAATAGAAAGAGGTAGAATCAAAAAAGGAAATAAAATCTACAAAATCTGCGTTTCCGCAATCGCATCTGCAGAACTCTTCGATGATATCGATTGTCTCTTGATGACAACCGTCGATATCATCTAAGGTCCTTCGATGATATCAAAACAGTACCAAGCTATCCAGCAACCAGGGGTGAAAATTTTGACAATCATCGATATCATCGAGCCACTCTCGATGACAGCCTCGATATCATCTAAAGTCTATCGATGATATCGACAGGACCAAAAAACTGTCCAGTGACCAGCGGTGAAAAATTCAGCAATTATCGATGATATCGAAACTGGTTTGATTTCATCGAACCTAGCAATGAGGAGAAAATCCCCATCATTTAAATCTAAGGTGGACCACACCATAGGAAACAATGGTGATTGAACGCTCTCCATTAAAAGCTTTCTTGGCCCGCCGTAATGTTTATTTGCCATCCAACCTGTTGATTTACAAAAATCCTAGATGAAGGGAAAATACAAATATGACTTTTGAGATTGGGTCCTATGATTAGGTGGACCTCTTTGTGCCTATACCTTAATAGTCAGTTCGATCAACTCGCTTTAGGTTCACCGTAAATGTATGATCAACAAGCAATAACAGGGGATTAGGTGACACCCCGACCTCATGCAAGACGGTGCAGCCCTTACTGTGGCCTAAACTTGATGTATGTATTTTGTATCCACATGGTCCATTCATTTTTTCAAATAATTTTAGGGCAGGATTCCCAAAATGAAGAAGATCTAAATCTCAAGCTGACCATACTTTAGGAAACAGTGGCGATTGAACCCTTGACCATTAAAAACTTCTTAGAGCACACCTTAACGTTTGGTTAGTATTTATTTGTGACGCGGGGTTGTACAAGATGAGGTCGAGCACGTCTTTTTTGGGGTATAATTACTCCGTATCCACGGAACTTCTCTAAACTCCTTGTAGAGATTCCTCAAATTGAGGAAAATTAGGAAAATAGAAAAAAAAATTGATTGATGATAAAAAAAAATAATTGTAACCATTTAAATAGTAATCTCAAACCTAGGAAGAAGTTTCATAATCAAACTCCAACTCAGACTCCTTTAAAATGTGACTTGATATAAATAGTAAACTTACTATTTATAGATAATCATGATTTATATTAGCTTCATGATTTTTGGACAAAAATAGTAAGTATCCAATTTGGCATTACCACGTTATTCTCCTAATTTTTCTTAGCCCTTTTCATGTTGGGCAGACTCCTAAAACCCAAAGGATCAAGAGTTATGATGGAATTAAAACATATTATTTACTTTTAAAACAAAATTAAAAAGGACTTTCGACTATTGATTTTGAAATGGCCAAGCTATATGTCCTAGGGGGGGGGGGGGGGGGTGAATAGGAGTATGACAAATTAAAAATAAATACAGTAGAATATGAAATAAAAAATAGATAGCAATCACAGAATAGGAATGGAAAGCAACCTAAAATAGAGAAATAGAAACACAAATTGTTCTAAGGGCAACCTTATACCAAAAACCAAAGTTTATGGTAGGACAACCTTATTTCTAGAACAAATAGAGAAACAGAAGCACAACGTAATAAAGAGATAGAAAAAATATAATGCTGTAATGTAAATCTAAATTATTACAACATTCCCCATTGTGCTTGAAATGTAAAATTTACAACATTCACATCCACACATACATTCCACAATTCTGAATGATAAAAGATAGGAAATATAAATCACACATCTACAACACAAAGAATTATAGTGGTTCGTCTGTGTGTTCACCAACTGTTAAACAACAGCCACACAGAATGCTACTTCACTCCTAATATCCTCACACAGGGGACAGTAGCGTTCACTATCAAATAGGTGTTCACAGGTTCACCCAAAACCTTCACAATTGTGTCTTTTTCAAAGGGTTTACACAATTCAAAAACCCTCACTTCTGAGTTTTCTGGCTTAACCTCAAACAAAACCAAACAATGTAAATTACACAAATTGTAAAATACCTGATTTTCTCCTTCGTTGTAGTAGACCAGAAGAACCAAGTCGGAGTAGAGATTTGAATGTCAAAGTTCAATGTCCAATACTCACTTTATAATGGTTTTAGGTTCTAATAGATTTTAAATTAAAACAAAAGGGCTAGCTCTAATTGATTTTGATTCTAGAAAAAGGAAAACAACAATTTCTCTTTTTCAGATTAGATTGGAATGCAAGAAACAAAATCAATTAACAAATCAAAAGAAAGAGAATATTAAATATGCACACTTAGCTTATATGGAGCACCGACTTATCTCTCAGAAGACCGAATTAATTTAGCTTAAAGTTCATATTTTATTCTGAGATTCGTGCTCTATTTATAGGTAAGCAAATCACACCTTCGACTGGTCTAAGGACCTCTACGACTGATCGTAGAACCAACAGATATTTGAAAAATCGAGCGCGATAAGATTTGACAGTTTTACGACTGGTCGTAGGTGGTTTATGACTGGTCGCGGGTCTCCTATGACTGGTCGTAGATTCACACGACTGGTCAAAGCAGGTCGATTTTTAGCATTGTACGTTGAGTCGTAGTTCTACGACAGATCGAAGATGCAGTCGACACTATTCCTACGACTGGTCGAATAGTCCCCAAGACTAGTCGAAGCCTAACAGAAAATTTTTGATTTTTGTAACAAACTTACGACTGATCCAGGAATTTCTTAGACAGGTCGAAGCAGTGCTAGGACTAGTCGAATAAAGTCCAAGACTAGTCTTAGAATAGACCAAAACTCACTTATAGAAAACATATGAATTATGTATCCAAAATGACCTACTCAAAAGGTCAACCTAAGGTCAGTCATACCTCAGGAGTGAAGTAAGGACATTGAAACTTTAGAGACGAGTGACCTTTGAAAGTAATGGAGCTTGAAGTCTTAATGTTATTTAAACTTGAGAGCTCTTTGAGATCTTGAGATTGAACTTGAAAGCTTCTTGAGATCTTGAGATTGAACTTGAAAGCTTCTTGAGATCTTGTCGAACAATCTCAACTTTCTCGAGTCTTGACTCATGAACAATGCTTGTTAATCAAAGTTAATCTTGAGTAGAACTTTGTGCTTCATATATGCAAGCTTTATAGTAGTGTCTTTGGCACCACAAATTTGACAACACAAAGGGCTATAAACTATGACACTTACAGATTTGATTAAATGTCACAAATCTGGTGTGGGAAACCTAGCATAACTGGGTTGGTTGGCTAAAGTAGCTTCTCTTACCCCGAAATCAGATATGCCTATTTTAGGGTTCTCACGTTCGAGGCAGAAGTGATACGGGCCGTCATAACCTTAAAACAGGCGTCTCTCACAAATTGGAATGAGTTATCCAACATGCCATATATGATTTTGGGGTAAGACGAGCTACTTTAGCCATCCAACCCTGCTACATCGGGTTACCCATGCCGAGTTTGCAAGATTCCATAGATCGACGATCGAATTTTCATTTTTACTATTTATAGTTAGTTTTAGTTTGATTATAACTTTTAATCCATTGAGTTTTAGGAGTTGTGTCCACCACGAAGGTTCTTAGAAAATTTAGGAGAATAACCTGGTTAAGGCAAATAGGACACTTATTATTTTTAGCCGAAAACCATGAGTTCTAGTAGACATCCTGACCGTCTATAAATGGTAAGTTTACTATTTATAGTAAGTCACGATTTCTAAGAGTTTTAGTTGTAGTTTAATTCTGAAAATTCTTCCCAGGGTTCATATCACTATTTAAGAGGGTGTAAACTCATTTTTTGGTAATCAATCAATTAATTTCAATTTTCTTAGAATTATTTCTATTCTTTTCTTTTCTTGTCGATTCGATGAATCTCTGTAAGGATTCCAAAAAAGCTCCATGGATTCAGAGTAGTTATTCCCCTAAGGAAGATGGTGCTCGACCTCAACACGGCCTTCCATGCGTCACCCACATGCCTGGCCACATGACTAGCGTGTGATGGCCCATATGGCTGATGTATGGTAGCGTGGAGCCTCCACAATATAGTCGTCCCTTCATTTCACCTCTTTGGCACAAGTTGCGCACAAAGATCTTTTAAATATAGATGCTTTATTAGGATATCTTGTAACAACTCAAAATTTTCTGGTTCCTTAAATTTTAAATTTTAATTTTAATTTTTGTTTTTTAAGGGGGATTAAATTGGTTGCAACCATCCCCATTATTATTTCATCCATCTTATCCGAGTAACTATCCTTTCTTTATAAGGGCGGACCTTCCATTAGATTGGAAAGAAACAAAAAAAAAAAAAATCAAATCAGGAGAGAAAAGATGGGGAGAGAAATAGATAAAGGGGAAGAAAAGCTTGCAATGTTAGTATTTAATTTAATTATTATTTATGTTATTTTGCTTTGGGTTTGTATGATGGACGGTGTGGATTTACCATGGGTGTAATGCATGTGCACATATATCAATATGTACGCATATGCACGGTGCACCTTGGAGCACCTTACACACCTTGGAGCACCTTACCTGTGTAAATAAGAAATAAAAGGAAACACGAAAGTTCTTTTTTATTTTATTTTACTTGAATTACGTATTTGACTTATTTTGCATGTGGGGCCCGACCAATTCGGTCCATTATGCTAAGGACCAAAATATGGCAAACTTCTAAAAACTAGGCTAAAATAATATTTTGGTGGGCCATAATATGAAAAATAGAATTCATGATGCATTCACCGTTGGAATATCTATCGGGGCCGCAGGGAATTTCGATGAAAATATTAATTATTTGACTATTCAAAAATAATTGGGAGAACTAATGAACGACTCAGATCTTAAGATAGACAGTTAGGAGGGACCGAGATAAGGAAGGTATTTGTTTTAATGGTGGAAGAACGGTCAATATTGTTCATGATGATTCGGTCCACCAGAATAACGAATCTACCTCATTTTTTTTACACCAATGTCCTAAAATGATGTTGGTAAAATGGTGAACGGGATAGATCTTATGCACACATATTATGTGTGGACCATCATAAGAAAAATATAATAATATAAAATGGGTATAAAAACACTCCAGCGTGTAAAAGTCAAGTTAATCTATTTAGGGTACCGGAATTAAACCAAATTGATGGGCCTTCTATGCAGGGCTTTCTTGATGTAAGTGGTAAATCCGTACCGTCTATTAATCTTTTCACTTAATAAGAGACTTGGGGTTGAAAAAATTATTCGAAAGAAAACTCATGTGAACCACAATGCCTTAAACAGTGAAGATTAAATGGTTACCATTAAGCATTTACGTGGGCCACATAAGTGTTGTTTTGAAGAGATTTTTGGGCTCACCCTTTATGTGGGGAATACCCATCTCATCCATGGCTTAGATTATCATGGGACCCATTCAAAAATAAAATAAAATAAATAAATACAAATAAAAAGTTTGGTTCCAGCGTTGAAACCAAATGTGGTTTCTAACGTTGGAAACCATCTTGGGTCATCAAATTGTGGACCCATAGTGATATATGTATTGTATCGAAAGTTACTTTGGGCTAAGAGTGTAGATTTAGGACATATCTAAAATTTGTGTGGCCCATATAATAAGAAAATAATGGTGGTCGTACAATAATCTTTTAGGTTATTGCGGCTCCTATAGATTTCAAATGGGTTTGAAATTTCTTCCCAATGGTCAATATAGTAGTAGTAACCATGTAATCAGTTCAGATCATTGTAGTAGGACCCACATAAAAAAATGTGTGTTAAATATATATAATCTAATATGTTTATACTATATGGATGCATGTTAAAACTTATCTAAGCTACATACATGTTTGGGACGAAACATTCACATGCTCAAATATGTATCATCATAACATGCCATTACAAGATCCAAGCCATCTATTTAGTGGGTCATCTTATAAGATATCTAGCCTGCCCTTTTTGACTGGGATAAATAAGATAAACCCCATCCATTAGGTACAATACCTTATAAAACCTAAGCATCACTCCCATATATGGCCTTAGTAATCAAACCAAATCAAAAGCTTTATGAACTTGATATTTTTTTTTAATATTATGGTGTATTGCATATGGATTATTTATAGGTATTTTCTGATTTGCTTCATCAGATTTCTCCCTAAATCATTAGGTGAGTAATCCTAACATGTTTCCTCTCCATATAATTAAAATAAATTGTTGTGTTGGTGTGATTAATTTTATTATGATTTTTTATGTATTAAACATTTATGCTTGGCATCGTTAACACTCTTGTGCGATTATCTAAGGGACAACCTATTGTACCCACTAAAAGTCCACTGTATGTGGAAGCCTACCCAATTGCGGGATGTGGGCCTTGCCCATGAAGCCTGCCAAGTGCAGATGCGGGTTGTCGATATCTAACTCAAGCAAGTGGACAGTTTTTATTTATACCCACTTGATGTATCATCAACACTATTCACAACATTCATAATAATTACATTATTTGAATGATATTTTTGATTTTATGCTTTACTTGTGTGTATTATTTTAATTGTATCATGCACGAACCATGATAGATTCACCTACTGGGCCTGACCAGCTGACAGTTTATTGATGTAAAAACCGTACATATAGAATTGAAGTAAATACAACGACTGAAGAGCAAGAACATGAAGCCAAACTAGTGGATGATCCATAGGAGCTATGGTCATATTTAACTGAAGACGAAATTACTTCGTTGGATTAGTAGATTAAATGGGACATGCATTTCCTATTTTTATTTTATTTCTATTTTAAAATGACTTCTAATTTAGATTTTATAATTTTTGAATAACTTGATGATTCTAATGACTTAATAAAGTTTTAATTTGGCGAACAAAAATATTTTAGCTTGTATTCTTGATTAATATGGATGTATGGTGGTGAGTATTTATATATGGATTAAGTTGATGTTAATGTATTGACGAATGTTAATGAGAACATAGAATTCAGATTATATTATGCCTTAATCAAATAATGTGACTCACTGATTTAAGGACACTAAGTGTACAAATCATGGACCATAAATCAGGTTTGAGGGTGCACACTCAATACCTGAATTTCAAGGCGTGACAAAATGGTATCAGAGAGAGGCTTTTTGTTTAACCTAGTGTGGCCTGTAGGTTACGTGGCTCACTCATGTACATAATTGGTAGGCCCCTTGAAATTAGAAACACAATACTTATGAGTTTCTATCTAGATGTTGTTGTGAGAAATAATGAATGTAGAAACAAAAACTTATAAACTAAGTAGGATGTTCCATGTACTTTGATTTGAGTGCATATTTTATATTGAGATTGGTTAGTTTGAACCCTAATTAATTTTTAGGATATTGAGTCCACAAAGTCCTATTGGACAACAATGGGCAGCAGGAATCACCTAACTTGTAAAATTCATAACTATAAAATGTTTATCCGATCGAGGTGATTCAAAATCTTGATTGAAGATAGATAAGTATAAATTAAAATAAAAATAATTAGAAAATTTGAATCTGAATCTCACTATACTGATTCAGGGAGTTAGTATAGGTTGGTCAAAATTCATCAAAATTTGGATAGATCTAACTACAAGATTTTTATAATTTTCTGTGGTTGGAAGATTTAGCTAAAATTTTACAGAGAGAGTATATACTTGTAATAGGATCTTTAAAAAAAATTGAATTTAATTTGAAGCTCCTAGGTATATTAAATAGTAATTATAACCACATTAGGAAACTAGAAATCTAATCTGCCTAAAAATGGTCTCCTATCAGTTTAACTATGACATGTCCCATTTTATTTCTATTAAATGCCAACCTATCAGTTTAACTATGACATGTCACCCTAAAAATAGTAATTATAACCACAATATTTTATTTCTATTAAATGCCAACATATTTCATTTTGATAATTACCTTTGATTAAAATAAATTTTTTATCTAAAGTAGTTTATTTAGAGATTATTTTAGTGTACAGTTAAAAATCCATAATCCCTACTAAAATCCAAATTCTTGTCTTATAGGAAAACTATGGCCCTAAAGAAGACATGTAACATCTATGACTTAGTCCCTTCTACTAGCGCTACCCTTCCTCGTGAGCCAGTAGTGGACACCACTATTCTAGAAGAAGATGAAATGGTGAATAGAGAACATGATGAGAATGTGGTAGAAGGGGATGGGGTTGAAGAGGGACCGCAAAATCCTGTACCCCCACCTGCAACAGATCATGGTGGGGCTGGACCAAGCACCCAATTGCCTTTGTCCCCATCTGCAATGCGTGCAAATTCCACCGGACCTAGCACGCAGCCATGGGAGGTTGCATTTGGATTAGTAAATCAAATAGCCGCCATGATGAAGCAACAACATGAGCAGTTTACGGTTCAATGGAATATGTTGGCAAATATGAGCCAAGCACCTCAAGCTCATCGTCAGGCATCACCAGTTAGGACCGAGCAAACACGTGAAGTGAATCTCTTTGAGAGATTTATAAAACTTTGGCCGTTGATGTTCAAAGGTTTTACCAATCCTTCAGTAGCAGAAGATTGGTTGAAGCAAGTCAAGAAGATATTAGAAGCGATGAATTGGCCTAATACTGAGAAAGTACGATTGGTGTCTTTTATGCTTCAGGGTGAAGCAGATGTTTTGTGAAGATCGGCTGAAAGAATGGTTACAACTAATCATGTATGGACTTGGAGAGAATTTCAAGACAAATTCAATGAGAAATACTTCCCTAAGGCCTACCGTAATGAACAGATGGCTGAATTTTCAAAATTTTAGCAAGGATTGATGATGGTGGCACAGTATGAGGCGAAGTTCACTGAACTATCAAGATATATCCCTAAGATGATGGAAGATGAAGAATACAAGATCACAAAATTTGTTGAAGGCCTTTATCAAAATATTAGAACCAAGTTCTGGTGTGATGATATTAAAAAGTATTCTAAAATTGTTGACAAGGGTCTTCGAGCTAAAAGAAATAGTGAGCGGTTCTTAAAGTCTTGAGTACAGATAAAAGAGATGGGAAGTCAAATGAGGACGACCCCTAGTGTTGAGGATCAAATATTGCATATTGGACCTCAATTATTACCTGATTTTATGAGCATGATACCGTTTAATGCCCTGCTTTAATTGTGTTTGTGATGCAAGGTGTATTTTGGAGCCTGGACTGGAAAAGGGTACTAAAAGCATAGATTTAATGCTCATAAATCACCAAGGCAAGGGATGGACTCGAGAGGACCAAGATCGAAAAATTTACACACTTGATATTAGAGAAAATTAAGTATTTCACGCTACAGAGGCCTAAAATTCATCTAGAATACAAGATCACAGGGTTCCCACCATCCGTTCAACTCAAAAATTTATATATGGCCTGAGTACCATAAATTAACCATACACATAAAATTTCAGCCATTGGATCCTTGTAGAAGTGGCTCAACGGACAGATCAGCCCTTAAAATCCTAATTTGGGGCTTGCTTGATATCTAGATATGCTTCAAATTCAGTTTCAACCCCTTAAATGATGTCACTAAATGGATGGACAGAGCGGATTTTTTAGGAACATCATGCTCACTATGTGTATATAGGGTACACATGCACCAGCCGTGCACCATTACGGCCAAAGTCAGTCAGTGCACGCTGACCAACTTCTTCTTCAAAATTTTAAAAATGCAACAACGTCTTGACGTTCTTGGGTTAGTTTTGATAGTGGGCTCCACCCATCACCCAGAGGGGGGGCATGACCCTCACCTAGGTGTCTTTTTCTGCCCATGCATGCGATCACGCGATTTCCACCGTCATACGTAGGATGAGCGGTGAGTTGAGTTGGTACAGTGGGACATGCCAGAACGTACCAAATCCATCTCTTCCCGACTAGTTTTTTGCTAGGAATCTAATTAACAGGGTGGATTTCACCAAAAACATCACCATGGGGCCCATTGAACAGGTCAGCGTAACTCGTGTAAGGTTTACGCGCATCCGAGAAATCCAGGATTTTCGGGCGGTTGTGACCCATCACCGGTGATCAGAAGACTTATCTGAACCATCCATCGTGTAGACCATCCAAAAATGCCCCAAGGGACTTGTTTCTTTGGAAAAAAAGTGAGGAAAGTGGTTGTTTTACCGTCTGTTTTCTTGGCTACGTAAGTTGGTTACGCAGAAACACTCTTCCAACCGACCTTCTCCAGCAACTGACCTTGCTCTTTGCTGCCTATATAAGAGAGAAAGAGAGGACATGAGAGGCATTCATCGAGACGTGGAAAGGCCGAGAGAGAGAGAGAGAGAGAGAGAGAGAGAGAGAGAGAGAGAGAGAGATCATGCACGCCAGCATCAAGAAGTCCTTCCTTCTTTTTACTGGTTTTGTTTATTTCTTTCCTTAAGAGAATTTAGTGTAATCATGTCTGTGATGAGCTAAACCTCTTAGCTAGGGCTAAGAGGTGAAGCTTGTAGCGTGATGGTGTGTTTTTCCATGCTTTGATTCATGTTTAAGGAATTATTTTAATTCTAGTTTGATTAGAAGGAATGCCTTCAGTTTTCAATGGTTTGTTGTGACTTAAATTACAATGGATCTGCGACAGCTTTGAGTATTTTCTATGCATTATAGGGATTATGAATTTAGGAATCCCTGTTGATCACCATCGTCTCTTGGGCATGGTTGGATGATGGAATCCTGCCTAACATTCATACATCTCTCAGATTGGTTGTAAATTGGTTAAATTTTGTTGTTTGCTTTGTCTTATGGGCATGGTTTTATGATGGAATCCATTCTAATTCTCGTACCTCTCATCTCTTAAAAACTAGATTAAAGGAAGTTCAGATTTGGTTTTTAACGTTATATCTTCCAATTGGATGAAGATGGGACTTTAAATCCAGTTGTGTTCATGAATCAAGCATAGATCTCCCTGATCTCTACAAGTGGATCCTTGGCACCCTAGTTTCCCAACTTCGAATTTTATAAATTTTAGTTAAACTGTTTCACCATTATTCTCTTAATTTTCCCTGATTTAGACTACATCTTCACCTAGTTCTAGTTCAAGTTACTTTCAGATTACGTACAAGGTTCAGTCCCTGTGGATTCAACCTCGATCTTACCGAGATTATTACTATATCACAACCTTATACTTGGGGTGTGAACACCTAGCCACCGACAACCGTTAGAGAAGAGGCAACGAACTATTAGTCAAATTTAAGCACCCAGTAGTCAAGATCAATTTTTTCCAGGAACTGTACCTATTGCGGGAAGTACGGACACAAAGCCCATTTTTGTAGAACCCGACTTAGGGATATTGGCCATATCTAGCCACTTCAACAGATTCTCCCTCGGTTGCAACTTCCTACACCATCTCAATAGTCCGGGTTTTCTTCATAGGCATCACGATCTCTACCTCCCAAGCCGCAACAGTATCAGTAGAACCAGCCTCAGAAAGTAGCTTGACCTCCAGTATCTCAAAATCAAGGAGGACAATTCTTCAAACAATAGCCCACTCAAGACAAAGTATATGCTATAACACCTGTCGAAAAACCAGAACTAGATAACAATATTATTGAAGGTACAGTTAATGTACTTGATAAACCTATTGCTATATTATTTGATTATGGAGCCACCATATCATTTATTGCTTGTGTAGTAATGAAAAGATTAAGGTTGAAACCTATTAACCTTAGTAAAGCATTTTCCATATAATCACCAGTGGGGAAAACTATTACCTTGAACAAAATATGCAAGTCCTATGAAGTCAATATATGTGGTATTATAATGCTAGTTGATGTAGTAGTTATGGATATGACATCATTCTAAGTATGGATTGGCTCTCCGCTAACCATACTAAGATTGACTGTCATGCTAAGATCATTACATTCTCTATTCTTGGGCAAGAATCTTTTCAAATTCTAGGAATATAAAGAGATAGTAATGTAGAGTGTATTATAGTGTTGAAGGATGATGAGTCACCAGAGTTGAGCATGGAACAAATCTCACATGCGAGAGAGTATCCATAAGTTTTTCAGGACATACCTGCATTACCGCCCTGATGAGAAGTAGACTTTAGTATTGATCTGTTACCAGGTACTCCCTTGATATCAATGCAGTTGTATCGAATGCCGCCACTTGAGCTAAAGGAATTGAAGGAACAATTGGAAAGATTGAAGAACCAAGGTTTCATTAGGCCCAGTACTTCACCATGGGGTCCACCGGTACTTTTTGTAAAGAAGAAGGATGGAAGCATGCATTTATGAATAGACTATCGTCGGCTGAATGAAGTGACGATTAAGAACAAGTATCGTCTATCACGTATTGACGATTTATTTGATCAGCTGAAAGGAGCATGTTATTTCTCCAAGATTGATTTAAGATCAGGATATCACCAACTACGTATCTAGGAGTCAGATATTTATAAGACGGCCTTTAGGACACGCTATGGGCACTATGAATATTTTATTATGCCCTTTGGGCTGACCAATGCCCCGGCTGTGTTCATGGACTTGATGAACAGAGTATTTCAGCCATATCTTGATCAATTTGTCATCGTATTTATTGATGATATACTGATCTATTCGAAGACTAGCGAAGAACATGAGACACATCTAAGAACTACTCTATAGACTCTGAAGGACAGTCAACTGTATGAAAAATTCTTTTAGTGTGAATTAGGGAAGCAGAATGTTAAATTTCTAAGACATGTAATCACAAAGGATGGTGTTGAAGTTGATCTAGCCAAGATCGAAGAAGTGATAAAGTGGGAGCAGCCCCAGAGTGTAACTAAAGTTAGGAGCTTTCTGGGACTTGCTGGGTACTACAGGAGGTTCATCAAGGAGCTTTCTGGGACTTGCTGGGTACTATAGGAGGTTAGCAAGTCTGAATCGAAAGGGTGTACCTTTCAAATGGACTGATAAATGCGAAGAAACTTTTAACCTCTACTCTTGTTATCACTCTTCCAAAGGAGGGAGTAAAATTTGTCCTATATACCGACACGTCAATTCTGGGCCTTGGTTGTGTACTTATGTAAGAAGAAAAGGTGATTGCATATGCGTCAAGGCAATTGAAGAATCATGAGTGCAATTATCCCACTCATGATTTGGAATTAGGCACAATCATGTTTGCTTTAAAGATTTGGCGACATTATTTATATGGGAAAAGATTCGATCTTTTCATAGATCACAAGGGTCTTCGATATTTATTCTCCTAGAAAGATCTGAATATGAGGCAACGAAGATGGGTCGAATTCCTGAAAGAATATGATTTCGAGCTATTATATCATCTTGGATAGGCAAATATTATGGCGAATGCCCTTAGTAGGAAGCAGCATAAGCTGCAAACCATAGCTAGACTAATGGTTCAAGAGTGGCAGATGATGAACTATGTGAAGGACTTCGACATTGAAATACAGTTTTGAGAACAACGTATTCACTTATGTAACATAGCATTACAACAGACATTGAAGGAAATAATCATAGAAGCACAAGGAAATGATGAGTGGTTGATGAAAATGGTAGCTAAGCACCAAGGTGATGAGACATCAATTTGGAAAGTGTGGGAAGATAAGGGAGTTCGGTTTCGCAGTTGTCTTTACGTTCCTAATGTTCCAGAACTGAAAGAAGAAATTTTGAAAGAAGCACACAGAACTAAGTTCACTATTCATCCGGGAGGTATTAAGATGTACCAGAACATGAAGCGTTCGTTTTGGTGGCAGAACATGAAGAAAGATATAGCCAATTATGTTTCTCGATGTTACACTTGTTAACAAGTAAAGGCCAATCATCAAAACCCGTCAGGACTATTGCAGCCTTTAAAGATACCAGAATGGAAGTGGAATTGCATTTCTATGAACTTTATAGTTGGACTTCCTATGACATAGAGAAAGCACGATTCGATATGGGTGATCATTGACCGATTAACAAAGTCAGCGCATTTCATTTCCATTTGTATTACTTATTCAATGGACGTTCTTACCAAACTGTATATCAAAGAAGTAGTGAGATTGTACGGAATACCTAGTTCCATTGTGTTAGATCACGACTCTTGTTTGACTTCGTGATTCTAGACTAGTTTATAGGAAGCCATGGGCATGACTTTAAACTACAAAACAACTTATCATCTATAGTCTAATGGATAGGTTGAGCGTGTGAACCAAATACTTGAAGATTTGTTACGTGCATGCGCTCCTGATTTTAATGGTAGTTGGGACGATAACTTACATTTTGCTGAATTTGCTTAAAATAACAGCTATCAAGCAAGTATCAGTATAGCTCCGTAAGAAGCATTATATGTACACCCTTGCCATGCTCCTAATTTTTGGATCGAAGTAGGAGAGAAAGGTTTGATTGGACTAGATAGTCCATAAGGCTCCTGAGAATGTAGGACTCATTAGGAAACGGCTTCAAGCAGCTCAAAGTCAATATAAGAGTTACATGGATAACTGAAGACGTGATTTAGAATTTTCAATGGGGGATCATGTATTCCTAAAAGTCTCACCAATAAAGGGTCTGATGTGATTCGGTGCAAAAGAAAAGCTTGCCCCTCAGTTAATTGGACCTTTTGAGTGTTAGATCAAGTGGGAGCTGCATCATATAGACTTGTGCTACCACCAAAGCTATCGAGTGTTCACAACGTCTTTCATGTGTCAATGCTAAGGAAGTACGAAAGAGATGCCTCGCATATCATCGATTGGCATGATCTTGAGCTTCAGGAAGATACATCTTACATGGAAAGGCCTATTCATATTTTAGACCGTAGGGAATGTGTTTTAAGAACCAAGACAATATCATTAGTCAAGGTGTTATGGAATCATCATGGAGTCGACGAATCATCGTGGGAGCAGGAAGCTGAAATGTGTGGGAAGTATCCTCACCTATTTGAAGAATAGTTTAGGTAAATTTTGAGAACGAAAATTTTCTTTTAGGGGGGTAGAATGTAACAACTCAAAATTTTCTAGTTCCTTAAATTTTAAAATGTTGTTTTTTAAAGGGGATCAAATCGGTTGCAACCACCCTCATCATTATCTTATCCATCTTATCTGAGTAACTATCCTTTCTTTATAAGGGAAGATCTTCCATCCGATCGGAAAGAAACAAAAAAAATAATAATAAATCAAATCACGAGAGAAAAGATAGGGGAGAAAAATAGATAAAGGGGAAGAAAAGCTTGCAAGGTTAGTATTTAATTTAATTAATTAATTAATTATGTTATTATACTTTGGGTTTGCATGATGGACAGTGTGGATTTACCATGGGTGCAATGCATGTGCGCATATATCAGTATATGCGCATATGCACGGTGTACCTTGGAGCACCTTACGCATGTAAACAAGAAATAAAAGGAAACACGTAAGTTCTTTTTTTAAAAAAAAAACTTGAATTATGTATTTGACTTATTTTGCATGTGGGGCCCAATCAATTCTATCCATTAGGTTTTAAGGACCAAAATATGGCAAACCTCCAAAAATTAGGCCAAATTAATATTTTGGTGGGCCATAATATGCAAAATAGAATTCATTATGCATTCACCGTTGGAATATCTATTGGGGCCGCAAGGACTTCCAATGAAAATATTAATTATTTTGAACATTCAAAAATAATTGGGGGAACTAATGAATGACTCAGATCTTAGATAGATAGTTAGGAGGGACCAAGATAAGAAAGGTATAGGTTTTAATGGTGGAAGAATAGTCAATGTTGTTCGTGATGGTTTGGTCCACCAAAATAATGAATCTATCTCATTTTGTTTACCAATGACCTAAAACGATGTTGGTAAAATGGTGAATGAGATAGACATTATGCACACATATTATGTGTGGGCCATCATGAAAAAAAATATAATAATATAAAATGGGTATAAAAACATTCCAGCGTGCAAAAGTGAAGTTGATTTATTTACGATACAGGAATTAATCCGGATTGATAGGCCTTCTATGTGGGGCTTTCTTGATGTAAGTGGCAAATCTATACCGTCTATTAATCTTTTCACTTAATAAGAGACTTGGGGTTGAAAATTTTATTTGAAAGAAAACTTATGTGGACCGCAATGCCTTAAATAGTGAAGATTAAATGGTTACCATTGAGCATTTACGTGGGCCTCAGGAGTGTTGTTTTGAAGAGATTTTTGGACTCACCCTTTATGTGGGGATTACCCATCTCACCCATGGCTTAGATTATCATGAGACCCATTTAAAAATAAAATAAAATAAAATAAATAAATTAATACAAATAAAAATTTGGTTCCAGCGTTGAAACCAAATGCGGTTTCTAACATTGGAAACTATCTTAGGTCATCAGATTGTGGACCCACAGTGGTATATGTATTATATCCACTTCATCCATTTGATTTGGAAGACTACTTTGAGCTAGGAGTGTAAATTTAGGACATCCAAAAATTTTGCGGCCCATGTAGTAAGAAAATAATGGTGGTTGTACAATAATCTTTTAGGTTATTGTGGCTCCCACATATTTCGGATGGGATTGAAATTTCTTCCCAATGGTCAATATAGTGGTGGTAACCATGTAATTAGTCCATATCATTGTAGTAGGACCCACATAAAAAAAATGTGTGTTAGATATATATATATAGCTAATATGTTTATACCATACGGATGCATGTTAAAACTTATCTAAGCTACATGCATGTTTAGGACAAAACATTCACATGCTAAAATATGTATCATCATAGCATTCCATTACAATATCCAAGCCATCCATTTGGTAGGTCAACTTATAAGATATCTAGCCTGCCCTTTTTTATTGGGATAAATAAGATAAACCCTATCCATTAGATACATTACCTTGTAAAACATAAGTATCACTTCCATATATGGCCTTAGTAATTAAACCAAATCAAAGGCTTTATAAACTTGATATTTTTTTTGTAACACCCTGTATTTTCAGTACCCGGGTGTTACCATGAGAATCAAGTTCAGTACAAACACAAATCTAATTCAGCTAGATATTTGCTTTCGACCTAACCTAAATTTGACCATTAGAAGGACACTTCAAGAAATGCCACTTTTAGCGACGAAAATTTTCGTCGCTAAAAGTCAAATTTTCGTAGCTAAAAAGTTTTAGCGACAAAAATTTTCGTCGCTAAAAGACCGATGTAGAAGGATTTTAGCGGCGAAAATTTTGAATCGTCGCCAAAGGTAAGCTTTTTAGCGACGAAAATATTCGTCGCTAAAAAAACTTTACAAGACTTTTAGTAGCGAAAAGTTTCGCTGCGAAAAATGTTCGTCCACTTTTAGCAACAAAAATATTCGTCGCTAAAAAAACTTTACAAGACTTTTTCGCTGCTAAAAATATTCGTTCCACTTTTAGCGACGAAAATATTCGTTGCTAAAAAAACTTTATAAGACTTTTAGCAACGAAAATATTCGCTGCTAAAAATATTCGTTCCACTTTTATTGACGAAAATATTCGTTGCTAAAAATAATTACAAGACTTTTAGCAGCGAAAATATTCGCTGCTAAAAAATATCGTTCAGCTAAAAATAATTACAAGACTTTTAGCAACGAAAGTATTTCGCTGGTAAAAATAATTACAGGACTTTTAGCAACGAAAATGTTCGTCG
The DNA here is from genome assembly GCF_029962835.1 of Magnolia sinica. Classification (NCBI taxonomy): domain Eukaryota; kingdom Viridiplantae; phylum Streptophyta; class Magnoliopsida; order Magnoliales; family Magnoliaceae; genus Magnolia; species Magnolia sinica. The sequence continues at coordinate 27,134,906 of NC_080573.1, read as the reverse complement.
CTAAAAACTAATTGCTAAACTAATTTTTACCTACGAAAATTTTCGTAGGTAAAAGTCTATATATATATTCCAGTACAAAATTCCTAATATACACCTGTTACAATATATTTCATCATATTCTTCGTGATATACACCTATTATATAACATATTTCATCATATTCACCTTCACATCCATAATAACCCAAACTAGTAAATCCATTCAAACATACAAGTACATTGATCCAAACACAAACAATCTTATCCACATCACATTCATTCACGCATAAATACATATAAGTTTAACATCATAAACAAAAATACAAAAAATCGCTAAATGAAGTGATTAAAGAACCTCTAATTGCAATTATGGGAAGACTAATGAGCAGTTGCATGTTTTCATTTTACATTGGGATTTTGGAAACCTGGGAATGTAACTTAGAAAAATAATCTGAAAAAAATCATCATGTGGGAGGGGCTCTTTATTGAATCTGAGTGCAATTAGTGACTGATATTTTTCAATATGTTACTACCAAAATTTCATAAACGTAAATGTTTCAAATTCAGAGTACTGGAAAGACAACCAAACAATAACTTGCTTAACTAAAACCAAAAAATAAATAAATAGAATGCAGCAACCTTTCAGGTAAAAAATCATATAAACAATGATGAAGTCATTCTTTTATGAAGTACAATTTAACTATGATGAAAGTGCCATGATCAGGTCTGCAGAGTAGGCAATCTTACCCGTTGATGCACCGCTTGGAACTGCAGCTCTAGACAATGTACCATCTGATAGAGTAATATCCACCTACACAATTCTCTTCCAAATACAAATCAATTTCTTTTTCAAAAATTTGAGAAACAAGGAACACTTGTAAAGAGGAAAAATAAATTCAATGAACAGAAAGAAGAAGAGGAATTATACGATTCATGCATGTCCACTGGAGATGTTATATGTATGGGCTAAACCCAACTGTTCTTATTGTGGGGCAAACTGGATGGAGCATGGGCTGAAAAATTCACAGCAACCATCTGATTTCACTTTTTAACTATTATCTGCTTGATGGGCCACCAATTGGATGGTTAGGATCATCTCACATGTACAGTGGCTACTGGCACATGTGACACACCACCTGGGAAACTGAGTTGGAACATATTCATGCAACCATCCACACGCATGAGATGCATGAGCATCAATACAAACTCTTCATATTATAGGTCCACTTTGGATGGATCATGGCCTGAAATTCATAGCAACTGCATGATACGACTGATTTTTCTCAATCTGTTTCATCACCTAGGCGACTGAATCAATAATTCAATGGGTGGCCCTTTTACTTGGCCGAGAAATAAAAAGTTAGAGCTGCCAAGAAAGCTGTTTCTACCTACCTTTGCAAGACGGGGTGAATCTCTTTGACACCCTCGTAAAAATAGAAGAAATACATGACACTGCTTCCAAAAGTCTATATGGTACCATTTGAGATTTCAAACAAGCAGCCCGTGGTTTAGTGATCCAAACCATTGGCACTATGGGCCCACTTTCAGATGTCATATGCCCCAAAAATAGTTATGTAACAAGTCATTACAACCCCATGATGCATAATGGCCATTACATAACTGTTTTTGCATACCTTGATCCTAACGCTTCAATGGATGGTCTAACAAATAAATGGTTAATAAAGAAGCAGTTAATATTCAACCATAAAAGGGAAATTATTCTATAGCCATGGTCTTCCAATGAGTGGTATTTTTGCAGAATGGAACAAACACCCAGGGTGTGGGTCATTATGTCAACAGCTAGACTACAATGCCATGGGCCCCACTTGTACAAGGTGCAAATCTAAATCTATTGTACAAGCTCTTAGCCCAAGCAGGACTCCCATGTTTCCACTACACCCTCAATCTAATCATATTAAGTCTTTAGTCACTTTCAACTATTACATGTAAACTAGTTCACTATGCCAAAACTGTAAAAAAAGGACGGTCCAAAACCATCTCAAATGACCAAAAAGGATGGTCATGGACCGTCGCAAGGGCCGTTAAATTTTGACGTGTCGTATTACTTAAAGGACGGTCGAAAACCGTCATTTTTATTGACGAAAAAAAGACGGTCATGGACCGTCCTAAAAAAGGACGGTCGTGAACCGTCCTTAAAAAGGACGGTCTCGGACCGTCTCCTATAAGCCTTTAAAGGACGGCCATTGACCGTCCTTAAAAAAGATTGTCGTCGACCGTCTCTGATAAGTCTTCAAAGGACGGCCATAGACCGTCCTTTAAAAGGACGGTCATGGACCGTCCTTAAAAAGGACTGTCGTAGACCGTCTCTGATAAGCCTTCAAAGGACGGCCATAGACCATCCTTTAAAAGGACGGTCATGGACCGTCCTTAAAAAGGACTGTCATGGACCGTCTCTTATGGGCCTTCAAAGGACGGCCATAGACCGTCCTTAAAAAGGACTATCATGGACCGTCCTTTTTATGAGGGTCAATATACACCTGTTACAATATATTTCATCGTATTCTTCCTAATATACACCTGTTATATAATATATTTCATCATATTCACATTCACATCCATCTAAACAACCCAAACTACATAAATCCAACATAAACTACATTCATCCAAACATAAACTACATTCATCCAAACACAAGCAATCTTATCCACATTACATTCATCCACACATAAATACATATAAGTTTAACATCATAAATAAAAAAAGAAAAAAAATCAGCAACAATTTTCATTTTGTGTCTTTCACCTGAAAAAAAAAATATTAAACCAACAAAACATTATAATTCAGAATCATGAAGAATTGCATAAACTTCTTCCAAAAAAGTGGGCACTTTTTAAAAATAAAACTGATCATTAAAATAGGTTTAGGTTTAGGTTTTAGGTTTTACGTTTAGGTTTTAATTTATAGGTTATAGGTTATGGTTTAGGTTATAGGTTTTGGTTTAGGTTTAGGTTTAGGTTTAGGTTTAGGCTTAGGTTATAGGTTTAAGTTAAGGTTTAGGTTTTAGTTATAGGTTATAGTATGTATGTTATAGCTTTAGGGAATTGAGAATAGGTTAAGGTTTAGGTTTAGGAAATCGGGTCCGAGTTCGGGATCAGGTTTAGGTTTGGGTTATCAAGTTTAGGTTTAAGTTTAGGTTAGGGAATTGAGATTAGGATTAGGTGTAGGTTTAGGTTCAAGGATTTAAGAATACATTTCGATTTTAGGTTTAGGTTTAGGTTTTAGGCTTATGTTTAGGTTATAGGTTTAGGTATAAGTGTAGGTAATAGGTTTAGGTTCATGTTAGGTTATAGGTTAAGGTTTAGGTTTAGGAAATCGGGTTCGGGTTTGGGATCGGGTTTAGGTTTAGGTTTTCAAGTTTAGGTTTAGGTTTAGGTTAGGGAGTTGAGATTAGGATTAGGTGTAGGTTTAGGTTTAGGGTTTTGAGAATACATTTCGATTTTAGGTTTAAGTTTAGGTTTTAGGCTTATGTTTAGGTTATAGGTTTAAGTTATATATTTAGGTTTAGGTTAGGTTATAGGTTAAGGTTTAGGTTTAGGAAATCAGGTTCAGGTTCGGGATCGGATTTAGGTTTGGATTTTCAAGTTTAGGTTTAGGTTTAGGTTAGGGAGTTGAGATTAGGATTAGGTGTAGGTTTAGGTTTAGGGATATGAGAATACATTTAGGTTTTAGGTTTAGGTTTAGGTTATAGGTTATAGGTTTAGGTTTAGGTTTAGGTTAAGCTTTAGGTTTAGGTCATAAGCTATAGGTTTAGGGAATTGAGAATATGTTAATGTTTAGGTTTAGGAAATTAGGTACGGCTTTGGGATCGGGTTTAGGTTTGGGTTTTCAAGTTTAGGTTTAGGTTTAGGTTAAGGAGTTGAGATTAGGATTAGGTGTAGGTTTAGGATTAGGGATTTGAGAATACATTTAGGTTTTAGGTTTAGGTTTAGGTTTAGGTTATAGGTTATTGGTTTAGGTTAAAGTTTAAGTTTAGGTTTAGGTTTAGGTTTAGGTTATAAGCTATAGGTTTAGGGAATTGAGAATAGGTTAAGGTTTAGGTTTAGGAAATCGAGTTCGGGTTCGGGATCGGGTTTAGGTTTGGATTTTCAAGTTTAGGTTTAGGTTTAGGTTAGGGAGTTGAGATTAGGATTAGGTGTAGGTTTAGGTTTAGGGATTTGAGAATATATTAGGTTTTAGGTTTAGGTTTAGGTTATATGTTATAGGTTTAGGTTTAGGTTTAGATATAGGTTATAAGCTATAGGTTTAGGGAATTGAGAATAGGTTAAGGTTTAGGTTTAGGAAATCGGGTTCGGGTTCGAGATCGGGTTTAGGTTTGGGTTTTCAAGTTTAGGTTTAGGCTAGGGAGTTGAGATTAGGATTAGGTGTAGGTTTAGGTTTAGGGATTTGAGAATACATTTAGGTGTTAGGTTTAGGTTTAGGTTATAGGTTACAGGTTTAGGTTTAAGTTTAGGTTAAGGTTATAGGTTTAGGTTTAGGTTTAGGTTATAAGCTATAGGTTTAGGAAATTGAGAATAGGTTCAGGTTTAGGATTAGGAAATCGGGTTCGGGTTCGGGATCGGGTTTTGGTTTGGGTTTTCAAGTTTAAGTTTAGGTTTAGCTTAGGGAGTTGAGATTAGGATTAGGTGTTGGTTTCGGTTTAGGAATTTGAGAATACATTTAGGTTTAGGTTTAAGAAATCGGGTTCGGGATCGGGTTTAGGTTTGGGTTTTCAAGTTTAAGTTTAGGTTTAGGTTAGGGAGTTGAGATTAGGATTACATGTAGGTTTAGGTTTAGGGATTTGAGAATACATTTAAGTTTTAATTTTATGTTTAAGTTATATATTTTAGGTTTAGGTTTAGGTTTAGGTTAAGGTATAGGTTTAGGTTTCGGTTTAGGTTATAAGCAATAGGTTTAGGGAATTGAGAATAGGTTAAGGTTTAAGTTTAGGAAATCGGGTTCGGGTTCGGGATCGGGTTTAGGTTTAGGTTAGGGAGTTTAGATTAGGATTAGGTATTTAAGAATGCATTTAGGTTTTAGGTGTAGGTTACAGGTTTAGGTTTAGGTTTAGGTTTAGGTTATAAGCTATAGGTTTAGGGAATTGAGAATAGGTTAAGGTTTAGGTTTAGGAAATCAGGTTGGGGTTCGAGATCGGGTTTAGGTTTTAGTTTTCAAGTTTAGGTTTAGGTTTAGGTTAGGGAGTTAAGATTAGGATTAGGTGTAGGTTTAGGTTTAGGGATTTCAGAATACATTTAGGTTTTAGGTTTAGGTTTGGGTTATAGGTTACAGGTTTAGGTTTAGGTTTAGGTTAAGTTTAGGTTTAGGCTTAGGTTTAGGTTATAACATATAGGTTAGGGAATTGAGAAAAGGTTAAGGTTTAAGTTTAGGAAATCGGGTTCGGGTTCGGGATCAAATTTAGGTTTGGGTTTTCAAGTTTAGGTTTAGGTTTAGGTTAGGGAGTTGAGATTAGGATTAGGTGTAGGTTTAGGTTTAAAGATTTGAAAATACATTTAGGTTTTAGGTTTAGGTTTAGGTTATAGGTTACAGGTTTAGGTTTAGGTTAAAGTTATAGGTTATAGGTTTAGGTTTAGGTTAAGGTTTAGGTTTAGGTTTAGGTTTAGGTTAAAGTTTAGGGAATTGAGAATAGGTTGAGGTTTAGGTTTAGGAAATCGGGTTCGGGTTCAGGATCAGGTTTAGGTTTGGGTTTTCAAGTTTAGGTTTAGGTTTAGGTTAGGGGGTTGAGATTAGGATTAGGTGTGGGTTTAGGTTTAGGGATTTGAGAATAAATTTAGGTTTTAAGTTTATGTTTAGGTTATAGGTTATAGGTTTAGGTTTAGGTTTAGATTTCGGTTTAGGTTATAAGCTATAGGTTTAAGGAATTGAGAATAGTTTAAGGTTTAGGTTTAGGAAATCGGGTTCGGGTTCGGGATCGGGTTTAGGTTTGGGTTTTCAAGTTTAGGTTTGGGTTTAGGTTAGGGAGTTGAGATTAGGATTAGGTATAGGTTTAGGTTTAGGGATTTGAGAATACATTTAGGTTTTTGATTTAGGTTTAGGTTATATGTTACAGGTTTAACTTTAGGTTTAGGTTAAGGTTATAGGTTATAGGTTTAGGTTTAGGTTTAGGTTATGGTTTAGGTTTAAGTTTAGCTTTAGGGAATTGAGACTAGGTTAATGTTTAGGTTTAGGAAATCGGGATCGGGTTTAGGTTTAGGTTAAGGAGTTGAGATTAGGATTAGGTGTAGGTTTAGGTTTAAGGATTTGAGAATACACTTAGGTTATAGGTTTAGGTTTAGGTTATAGATTTAGGTTTAGGTTAGGTTATAGGTTAAGGTTTAGGGAATTGAGAATAGGTTGTGGTTTAGGTTTAGGAAATCGGGTTCGGGTTCAGGATCAGGTTCAGGTTTGGGTTTCAAGTTTAGGTTTAGGTTTAGGTTAGGGAGTTGAGATTAGGATTAGGTGTGGGTTTAGGTTTTGGGATTTGAGAATACATTTAGGTTTTAGGTTTATGTTTAGGTTATAGGTTATAGGTTTAGGTTTAGGTTTAGGTTTAGGTTTCGATTTAGGTTATAAGCTATAGGTTTAGGGAATTGAGAATAGGTTAAGGTTTAGGTTTAGGAAATCGGGATCGGGTTCGGGATCGGGTTTAGGTTTGGGTTTTCAAGTTTAGGTTTAGGTTAAGGTTAGGGAGTTGAGATTAGGATTAGGTGTAGGTTTAGGTTTAGGGATTTGAGAATACATTTAGGTTTTAGGTTTAGGTTTAGGTTATAGGTTACAGGTTTAAGTTTAGGTTTAGGTTACGGTTATAGGTTATAGGTTTAAGTTTAGGTTTAGGTTATAAGATATAGGTTTAGGGAATTGAAAATAGGTTAATGTTTAGGTTTATAAAATCGGGTTCGGGTTCGGGATCAGGTTTAGGTTTGGGTTTTCAAGTTTAGGTTTAGGTTTAGGTTAGGGAGTTGAGATTAGGATTAGGTGTAGGTTTAGGTTCAAGGATTTGAAAATACACTTAGGTTTTAGGTTTAGGTTTAAGTTATAGAATTAGGTCTAGGTTAGTTTATTGGTTAAGGTTTAGGTTTAGGAAATCGGGTTCGGGTTCAGGATCGGGTTTTGGTTTGGGTAATCAAGTTTAGGTTTAGGTTTAGGTTAGGGAGTTGAGATTAGGATTAGGTGTAGGTTTAGGTTTAGGGATTTGAGAATACATTTAGGTTTTAGGTTTATGTTTAGGTTATAAGTTATAGGTTTAGGTTTAGGTTCAGGTATAGGTTTAGGTTTCGGTTTAGGTTATAAGCTGTAGGTTTAGGGAATTAAGAACAGGTTAAGGTTTAGGTTTAGAAAATCGGGTTCGGGTTCGGGATCGGTTTTAGGTTTTGGTTTTCAAGTTTAGGTTTAGGTTTAGGTTAGGGAGTTGAGATTAGGATTAGGTGTAGGTTTAGGTTGGGTTATAGGTTAAGGTTTAGGGAATTGAGAATAGGTTGAGGTTTAGGTTTAGGAAATCGGGTTCGGGTTCAGGATCAGGTTTAGGTTTGGGTTTTCAAGTTTAGGTTTAGGTTTAGGTTAGGGAGTTGAGATTAGGATTAGGTGTAGGTTTAGGTTTAGGGATTTGAGAATACATTTAGGTTTTAGGTTTATGTTTAGGTTATAGGTTATAGGTTTAGGTTTAGGTATAGGTTATAGGTTTAGGTTTAGGTTATAAGCTATAGGTTTAGGGAATTGAGAATAGGTTAAGGTTTAGGTTTAGGAAATCGGGTTCGGGTTCGGGATCGGGTTTAGGTTTGGGTTTTCAAGTTTCGGTTTAGGTTTAGGTTAGGGAGTTGAGATTAGGATTAGGTGTAGGTTTAGGTTTAGGGATTTGAGAATACATTTTGGTTTTGGGTTTAGGTTTAGGTTATAGGTTACAGGTTTAAGTTTAGGTTTAGGTTAAGGTTCTAGGTTATAGGTTTAGGTTTAGGTTTAGGTTATGGTTTAGGGAATTGAGAATAGGTTAATGTTTAGGTTTAGGAAATCGGGATCGGGTTCGGGATCGGGTTTAGGTTTAGGTTAAGGAGTTGAGATTAGGATTAGGTGTAGGTCTAGGTTTAAGGATTTGAGAATACACTTAGGTTATAGGTTTAGGTTAGGTTATAGGTTAAGGTTTAGGGAATTGAGAATAGGTTGAGGTTTAGGTTTAGGAAATTGGGTTCGGGTTCAGGATCAGGTTTATGTTTGGGTTTTCAAGTTTAGGTTTAGGTTTAGGTTAGGGGGTTGAGATTAGGATTAGGTGTGGGTTTAGGTTTAGGAATTTGAGAATAAATTTAGGTTTTAAGTTTATGTTTAGGTTATAGGTTATAGGTTGAGGTTTAGGTTTAGATTTCGGTTTAGGTTATAAGCTATAGGTTTAAGGAATTGAGAATAGGTTAAGGTTTAGGTTTAGGAAATCGGGTTCGGGTTCGGGATCGGGTTTAGGCTTGGGTTTTCAAGTTTAGGTTTGGGTTTAGGTTAGGGAGTTGAGATTAGGATTAGGTATAGGTTTAGGTTTAGGGATTTGAGAATACATTTAGATTTTCGATTTATGTTTAGGTTATATGTTACAGGTTTAAGTTTAGGTTTAGGTTAAGGTTATAGGTTATAGGTTTAGGTTATAAGATATAGGTTTAGGAAATTGAGAATAGGTTAATGCTGTGGTTTAGGAAATCGGGATCGGGTTTAGGTTTAGGTTAAGGAGTTGAGATTAGGATTAGGTGTAGGTTTAGGTTTAAGGATTTGAGAATACATGTCACACCCCAGACTCGGTAATCGGACTCACAAGGAACCCGATGGCCGGTTCTGGCCGCAACAGCCTCCGTAGTACCCTATTCTCGGCTCCTGAGGTAGGTTCCGATCCTGGGATCCTACAAGGAGGATTTTCATAACAGTATAATCACTTCCAATGCGAGCATACCCAAGATCACAGCAAGAACATCTGAGAATAACAAAGGCATACATCACAAAATCCACTAAAAATTTGAACTTTTAAAATCATCCAAAAGGTCCAAAAGGACATACATGAGAATAAAAGGAAAAGAGAGAGAAATCAGCAACACTGGAGTCCTCACTGCTCAACTCTACTCTACGCTCTGCTGCTACGGCGCCTACCTTGAGTCTCCTACATGCATCAATCGTGCATAAGCTTATAGAAGCTTCGAGGGTGGTGTAAGTGTGTGACAATGGTGCACAGAAGAAAAGCTGGAGGTATAAGGAGAGAAGCATGATCAATGAACATATCACTAGTCTTACCAAGGCTTCACATGAATGCGATGCAATAAGTAATGGGTGTCATACCAAGGCAATGTATGAAGGGGGGCTTGTACAGCCAATGCTAATGCGATGCAAGTAATGTCAGTGCTCATATCCAAACCATAAGTCAAGTACATTTTCAATCGTAAGGAAATCACCGGGGTCCATTACACTGCTGAATGACCGCAGCTCTGCAGACCTCGCACAGTCAAACGAGCGTAAGAGACCTCACTACCCACCTATGGACAACCAATCACTAACAAGGCCTAAAGGTAGTGGACCCATTTACGAGCTGGTCAGACTCAGCCTAGCAATGCCTCCTCATACCAGGCAGGTAAGGCCACACCTCTTTCCAACCGACTACACGACAGTGGGAGTCGCGGCCTAACGATATAAGGCCCTCGTGTGCTCATGTATTCCACCCGGTCACGCCATTGGAGTACATCCTTGGTATCATGGAAGTTTTGAGAATTTTACCCATAGGCATCTTATGCACTCGGTATGCTCAACTAACATTCTCGGTGTCCACACATACGGCTATCCACGAATACCCCTGTGGAGGCAAGGCCCTGATGAAGTAAGGGCGGATATCCACAAGATATGCAATGCCAGATGCATGAATCACACAATCACACATGCATCAATTCCAAGTATCCATCTCTTGAGGAGATAGCAACATGTCCTACACAATGACACAGCCATGGCCAATCATACCTCAACCAATCATGCATATGATGCGTATGGGAGTGGGTCATGAAGATGAATAGGAGTGCCGATGAGGTGAAGATGAACTCTCTACTTAACAATGAAGGGTCTAGGTACTTAACCAATTCCTCATAAGGAATACAACCTCTAGTGGGGGCCCATATACCTGGGGTAGCCCACGAGACTAAGGACCTATACTAAGGACCACGAGACTAATGGTATAGGCCTAAATAGATGAAACGGGCCTAGCAAGGGTCTATGGTGGGCCTTTAACCACCTATAGAAGCCCATGGGCCTACCCTAGGGCCACCAATGTGGACATCCAACTACAATTGGTCCCCAAGAGTTAGCTCATCTCTAATTGATTATGGATCAAGGCCCAAGGCCCACGCAACATCAGAAATAAGAAACGGGCAGCCATGATCATATCACAAATACTCATGTTGGGCTTCAGAAAGGCGGCCCAAGGCCTATCTACAACATGGGTCCAAGGGAAATACACATAGGCCAACCCATATATACCGTTATGGGCCCATAGGGGAAAGGTTAGGGCCCAATATAAAGGCCACTAATCCCATATATTGTGGTGGCCTAGTGGGCAGCCCATTGCTCAAACCACATGGGCAAATGTCTTACTCTTAGTCAAGTAAGTTGGGATTACAACCCAACCCAAGTATTAAAGTTGATTTGGTGGGCAACCAAGGGCCCATCTACTTGTGTAATCCGGCCCACTAACCCAACACAATAGTATGGTAAAAATGGCCCAAGAGTTCAATGGGCCTATCTGGAAAGTTCTAGCCTAATTGGGCCTAAAGAGTTCAACAACCAGCTACATTCATGGACCCAATTAAATTCAACTGTGGTGGGCCTCAAAAGTGCATTTATTAAGCTCAACATTTAAGGAACCAAAGGTATAAATTATTCTCTCTAAGATCTTCACAATGTGGTGGGCCTCACTCCTCAAAATTTCAGCCCAAAGGCCAAGTATAATTATAACATGTTGCTATCTTAAATTTGGGCACTCCATTGGAGTGGGTCCAGGGCCTCTAAAACTTTGGAAATTGAGGGCCAAGGTCCCTCACCATGCATACAATGAGAGGTAACCCAAAAAGGTGGCCCACCATCAGAGAAAATATTTTTGAATTATGGTTTTATTAAGGCATATTGCTGGACTGTACAGCAGAAAATCTGGCAGTCTAACTATCTTTGTCCATTCTTCTGGACGCCCAAATGAGGTCCGTTGGAGCTGAAATTTTACAGAGTGACACTACCATAGGTGGGACACACTCCCACAAAATTTCAAAATTTTTGGACATCTGTAAATATTTTAATTCATTTAAAGAAATCCATCTGTCCTGAAAATCAGACTGATCTAGACGCCATGTTTAATGGGCCGGTCCAGCCATCAATATGGTGTGTACAGGTGTCCATTGGCCTCAAAATTTTGTAGGTGGGTCCCACTATGGGTGGTACACCTTTATGTAAATTTTTATAATTTTTTCACATCTAAAACTATTTTAATAAATTTTGGAATTCGAACCTGTCCAGGGTGGATTGCTGCTGGAACAGTGCAGAAAATTCAGACTGTCCACCTCACTTGGACCACACCTTTGGGACCCCTATGAATGTCAGATTGAGTTGAAATTTGGGAGACAACAAGATGAGATCCCCACCTTTTAGAAAAGTATATTTGGTGGTTATGAATAGTCCCCCAAACAGTCCCAAAATCTGGTCCAAAATCAACCAGAAACTGTCTAGAAAATTCTGGACAGCAACATGTACTTGGATAAAATTAATTATATAAGCTAAATAAAAAGGGAAAATACTCCAAGAACTAGGTGCTATGGCCCTCCATAGTGGGCCCCACAAATGTCCAAAATAAATCCCAAGGTTATCACACTTACATGCATCAATAAAGGTCAGCAAATGGGACACCCAACCATAGTGTAAGTGGGTATGGATGTCCCACCCTAGCTGGACTTTTCTGGACTGTCCAGGCCCACCAAGTAGACCACACACATCATCAGCAATCATAGGAAAGGTAGAAGAAGAGAAATAAAAATATTCCGGCCATTGGGAGAAGGCTCCGTCACTATTGAGCCTTCCCCAACACAATCATACCCATACATTGCATTTCCATCTATATTTCACCATGGATCTTCATCATGCATGATCTACACTTGAGATGAATGGATGAGATACCATCTCAACCATGATGTAAGGGTCTAGATGACCCATCAAGTTATGGAATGTGGAGAACCCTCCATGATAGGGTCCATCAAGAGGAAACCCCATGCATGGGACATGCATACATAAGATGGACCATTTGGCCACATCCAAGGAATTGTGTAGGATCTCCACCATTGATTGGTGGGTCCTACACTTTCCGAATGAAAGAAGAAGAAGATCTACACTATGGAAGGGATATTGCATGGAATAAAGAAGCACCCACCTAAATATTTTCACCAAAACTTGGATCACCAAGATCCAAATGCTCCAAGGAACCAAGATAGATGGATGAGATGGGTTTTTAATGGATGGATTAAGAGAAAAAAGGAGGAGAAGGGGCTGGAGAATTTAGAAATTTTTAGAGGAATGTTGCTAGGGAAGAAGAGAAGAGAGAGAGAAATGAGAGGGAAAGAGAGAAAAATCTCTTTTAAGCTAAGTAATCATGAGTTTCTTACCTAGGATAGAGAAGAGAAATCATGGTAATAGGGAGTTAGAAACAATGTTGTAGGGTTAGTAGACTTTTTAGGTTAGTGGGTGGTGTTTTAGAGATGGGTGGTGTAGGGATAGGGCCTAGGTAGTGTGTGTGTAGTGTGTGTTGGAAATAGTGTAGTGTGTGTTGGAAATAGTTCCAAGAGATGGGACCTACCTAGAAATTCATGCACACCACCCCTAGGTGGGCCGCATGATCATGATCAAGGGCTTAAAAAATAAAATGCACCCAACTTACGATCTACACATCGGATGGATGCACAAGACGCGCCGTTGGAACCGCGGCGACAATGCGGTCACAATGGTATAGGTCTCAACTCGATCCGAGTCGGGTCTTCATGACTGGACTCACCGATGATCGTAAACACTATCCAAGGGTCAAGGGTCACCGGGATTCGACCGGTAGGACCGCGGGATCAAGATGGACAGAATGCATACTCACACACACACACATGCACACATGCGAACTCGGGTCGGGCTCACAATACACTTAGGTTATAGGTTTAGGTTTAGGTTAGTTTATAGGTTAAGGTTTAGGGAATTGACAATAGGTTGAGGTTTAGGTTTAGGAAATCGGGTTCGGGTTCAGGATCAGGTTTAGGTTTGGGTTTTCAAGTTTAGGTTTAGGTTTAGGTTAGGGAGTTGAGATTAGGATTAGGTGTAGGTTTAGGTTTAGGGATTTGAGAATACATTTAGGTTTTAGGTTTATGTTTAGGCTATAGGTTATAGGTTTAGGTTTAGGTTTCGGTTTAGGTTTTAAGCTATAGGTTTAGGGAATTGAGAATAGGTTAAGGTTTAGGTTTAGGAAATCGGGTTCGGGTTCGGGATCGGGTTTAGGTTTGGGTTTTCACGTTTAGGTTTAGGTTTAGGTTAAGGAGTTGAGATTAGGATTAGGTGTAGGTTTAGGTTTAGGGATTTGAGAATACATTTAGGTTTTAGGTTTAGGTTTTGGTTATAGGTTACAGGTTTAAGTTTAGGTTTAGGTTAAGGTTATAGGTTATAGGTTTAGGTTTAGGTTTAGGTTATAAGATATAGGTTTAGGGAATTGAGAATAGGTTAATGTTTAGGTTTAGAAAGTCGGGATCGGGTTTAGGTTTAGGTTAAGGAGTTGAGATTAGGATTAGGTGTAGGTTTAGGTTTAAGGATTTGAGAATACACTTAGGTTATAGGTTTAGGTTTAGGTTATAGATTTAGGTTTAGGTTAGGTTATAGGTTAAGGTTTAGGGAATTGAGAATAGGTTGAGGTTTAGGTTTAGGAAATTGGGTTCGGGTTCAGGATCAGGTTTAGGTTTGGGTTTTCAAGTTTAGGTTTAGGTTTAGGTTAGGGAGTTGAGATTAGGATTAGGTGTAGGTTTAGGTTTAGGGATTTGAGAATACATTTAGGTTTTAGGTTTATGTTTAGGTTGTAGGTTATAGGTTTAGGTTTAGGTTTAGGTTATAGGTTTAGGTTTAGGTTATAAGCTATAGGTTTAGGGAATTGAGAATAGGTTAAGGTTTAGGTTTAGGAAATCGGTTTCGGGTTCGGGATCGGGTTTAGGTTTGGGTTTTCAAGTTTAGGTTTAGGTTTAGGTTAGGGAGTATTTGATTAGGATTAGGTGTAGGTTTAGGTTTAGGGATTTGAGAATACATTTAGGTTTTGGGTTTAGGTTTAGGTTATAGGTTACAGGTTTAAGTTTAGGTTTAGGTTAAGGTTATAGGTTATAGGTTTAGGTTTAGGTTTAGGTTATGGTTTAGGTTTAGGTTTAGGGAATTAAGAATAGGTTAAGGTTTAGGTTTAGGAAATCGGGTTCGGGATTTGAGAATAGGTTTAGGTTATATGTTTTGGTTAAAGTTATATGTTAAGGTTAAGGTTATAGGTTTAGGTTTAGGTTAAGGTTATATGTTTAGGTTTAGGTTAGGTTATAGGTTTTTGGTTAAGGTTTAGGTTATAGTTATAGGTTTTGGAATTTGAGAATAGGTTTAGGTTATAAGTATAGGTTTAGGTTAGGTTATAGGTTAAGGTTTAGGTTTAGGAAATCGGGTTCGGGTTCAGGATCGGGTTTAGGTTTGGGTTTTCAAGTTTAGGTTTAAGTTTAGGTTAGGGAGTTGAGATTAGGATTAGGTGTAGGTTTAGGTTTAGGGATTTGAGAATACATTAGGTTTTAGGTTTAGGTTTAGGTTATAGGTTATAGGTTTAGGTTTAGGTTTAGGTTTGGTTTTGGTTTTGATTTAGGTTATAGGTTATAGGTTTAGGTTAAGGTTTAGGGAAAGGTAATAGGTTTTGATTTAGGTTATAGGTTATAGGTTTAGGTTTTAGGTTTAGGTTTAGGTTTTGATTTATGTTATAGGTTATAGGTTTAGGTTAAGGTTTAGGTTTAGGTTATAGGTTTTGGGATTTGAGAATGGGTTCGGGTTTAGGTTATAGGTTTTGGTTATAGGTTATAGGTTTAAGTTAATGTTTATGTTTAGGTTATAGGTTTAGGTTAAGGTTTATGTTTAGGTTATAGGTTTTGGGATTTGAGAATGGGTTCGGGTTTAGGTTATAGGTTTTGGTTTTGGTTTAGGTTATAGGTTTTGGGATTTGAGAATAGGTTCGGGTTTAGGTTATGAGTTTTGGTTTTGGTTTAGGTTTAGGTTATAGGTTTTTGGATTTGAGAATGGGTTATGGTTTAGGTTTAGGAAATCGGGTTCAGGTTCGGGATTGGGTTTAAGTTTGAGTTTTCAAGTTTATGTTTAGGTTTAGGTTAGGGAGTTGAGATTAGGATTAGGTGTAGGTTTAGCTTTAAGGAATTGAGTTTAGCTTATAGGTTTTGGGAAAGCTTAGGTTTAGGTTATAGGTTTTGGGATTTGGGAATAGTTTGAGGTTATAATTATAGGTTTAGATTAGGTTATAGGTTAAGGTTTAGGGATTTGAGTTTAGGCTATAGGTTTAGGTTTAGGGAATTGAGTTTAGGTTATAGGTTTAGGGAAAGGTTAGGTTTAGGTTATAGGTTTTGGGATTTGAGAATAGTTTTAGGTTATAAGTATAGGTTTAGGTTAGGTTATAAGTTAAGGTTTAAGGATTTGAGTTTAGGTTATAGGATTAGGTTTAGGTTTAGGTTTAGGGATTTGAGTTTAGGTTTTAGGTTTAGGTTTAGGTTTAGGTTTGGGTTTGGGTTTTGGGATTTGGTTTTGATTATATGTTTTGATTTAGGTTATAGATTATAGGTTTAGGTTATAGGTTTTGATTTATGTTATAGGTTATAGGTTTAGGTTTAGGTTTAGGTTTAGATTATGGGTTATAGGATTTGAGAATGCGTTTGGGTTTAGGATATAGGTTTTGGTTTTGGTTTTGGTTTTGGTTATATGTTTTGATTTAGGTTTAGGTTATAGGTTTAGGTTTTAGGTTTAGGTTATAGGTTTAGGTTAAGGTTAAGGTTAAGGTTAAGGTTTAGGTTTAGGTTTAGGTTTAGGTTAAGGTTATAGGTATAGGTTAAGGTTTAGGTTTAGGTTTAGGTTTAGGTTATAAGATATAGGTTTAAGGAATTGAGAATAGGTTAAGGTTAAGGTTTAGGTTCGGGTTCGGGATTGAGTTTATGTTTGGGTTTTCAAGTTTAGGTATAGGTTTAGGTTAGGGTGTTAAGATTAGGATTAAGTGTAGGTTTAGGTTTAGGGCTTTGAGAATACATTTAGGTTTTAGGTTTAGGTTTAGGTTTTAGGTTTTAGGTTAAGGTTGAGGTTTAGGTTATAGGTTAAGGTTTTAGGTCATAGGTTTTGGTTTAGGTTAAGGGTATGGTCCCTACAAATACAGATATAAACACGGCCATCCGGAGAAAATGGTCAAGCCCTTCCAATGCTGTCTATAAAAAATGGACAGCTTCATCATGGTCATAATAGCGGTTCCTTCTTTCCAGGGAACCCCGCTCTTCCGAATAGCTCCGACGCACATCCGGGTCTGCTCCATTAATTTCGATTAAATACATAAACACGGCATGTCCAAATGGCCAGGCCCCTCCAATGCTGTCCATAGGAAATGGACAGCTTCATCATGGTCATAACAGCGATTCCCACCTTCCTGGGACCCCCGCTCAACATCCGCATAGCTCCGACGCACATCCGGGTCTGCTCCATCAATTTCGAGTTAATACATAAACATGGTCTGTCCAAATGGTCAGGCTACTCCAATACTGTCCATAGGAAATGGACAGCTTCATCATGGTCATAACAGCGGTTCTCACCTTCCAGGGACCCCCGCTCAACATCCGGATAGCTCCGACGCACATCCGGGTCTGCTCCATCAATTTCGAGCTAATACATTTAAAAACAACATAATTATATCTAAAAGGATCTGGATACCTGGAGAAGGCCTCCCATATTCGTATTATTGGTTACTCATCTCCTTGTCTATAAGGCACAATCGACCAACACTTTCTATTGCTACCTGTACTCTGAAACCAACACAAATATAACTGGGAAACAATATAAGGAATAAGAAAAAATGAATTTACCTGTATACATCATTAAATGTTTCCTTATAAGGAGGTGATATTATATCTTTTATAGCCACAACCTGTATGATAAAGAAAAATGCAACCAATACAATCTGTTATAATTTAAAGGAGAAAAAAGATTTGTGGTTGCACCAATATTCTAATACATTATGAACGGCTACTTACGTACCCAAAAAGTCAGATTGGGATCAAGCCACTACATAGTTCTTTTTAATTAACCAAGTTACTAAAGGTTAAATTTCATATTTAACAAAGTATCATTGAACATCGTCTCAAATCATTTCTAGTTGGTACATTTAAAAAAATTCAAATACACGTTTGGGTTTAGGTTTGGGTTTTCAAGTTTAGGTTTAGGTTTAGGTTAGGGAGTTGAGATTAGGATTAGGTGTAGGTTTAGGTTTAGGGATTTAAGAATACATTTAGGTTTTAGGTTTAGGTTTAGGTTTTAGGTTTAGGTTAAGGTTAGGTTTAGTACAGTACATGTACATCAAGAAAACATTTACTAAATAAAAAATTTCCAATTTATTAGTAAGGTCCAATTTATTTTCTTTTATAAGAAAGTGTGTGTGAGATACAGAGATAGGATATACCCTAGAGAGCGAGAGAGAGGTTTACCTTGACAACTGCTATAAACATCTCCCTTAAACTGTACTTCTTGAACCAACGGACACTCACACACCCTTCCATGGAATGTATCCTGAAGAAACAAAGCAACTATCAACATACATGGAAACATCTCAACTTGTATGCTGGGCTAATTGTACCCTTTAATACCTTGCAACCAGTAATGTTGGCAACCTCGTCTTCCCAACAACCACCATTATAGTTCAAACACTCATTTTTCTAAATTTTATGAACTGACACCATTCATTTGAAAATTTAGCTGAAAATAAAATATAAAAACAATAGAAAATGAGATGCAAAAATCTGATCTAAGGCATGCGTTTGTACATTTAATGATTCTACATGTATTCCAACCATCCACACTCAAAAGAAGAAGAAAATTTTGCTAAGCTTCTTTCAAACTTAAAATCTTGGTAAGCTTCTTTTGAGAACTATATCTGAAACTCCAGAAAAGAACTTCCCAAAAGAATTTTAGAAAACTCCACCAAGAACTATTTATCTGGATCTATGAAAGAACCAAAAAAGAGAGATCATGACCATCTAGTTCCCTAGAAAGCATGAAACAACTCACAATGCCATTCCCTTAAAACCATGAAAGAACCAAAACTAATCAACAAAAAAAAAAAAGAAAAAAAGATTGAAGAACCACTCTAGCACAGGCAACCCCCCTTCTTTAAAGAAACTAATGACAGATTCAGTTTCAAAGATGGGAGCTCATGCTTAATGAATGAATATCATATTCCTTATGCAGCAATATCTACAAAAATCTTATTAGAGTTGCTTGTTGTCACAAACCCTTGGCTAGGTAAAGTGTGCTATATAAACCATCCTTGTAATAACCTTCTTCTTGGTTTTTGTACCCTTTGCTGCTAGTATGAGTACCAGCTAATGTTAGCTACCCATACCAACAATTGTCAACTAATATTATTTCTAATCAAAGGATTCAAAGAGCCATGAAAAAGATTAAAGACATTAAGAAAAAGATGTTTTCAAATACTTTTATCAAGCCAGAGTGCCTCAATAGGGCCTTTCCTTTGCCTTTCAATACAGTGGAGATGGTTGAAATGAAAAGGAAAGAAAATAAATAAATAAAATCAAAACTCCAAACAATGAGATCTGAAAGGAAAATAGATCTAGGTGAACAACACTTGTCAAAGATCCAGGCCGTTCATCAAGAAGAGTGCATTGTAAAATAAAATACAGCAGCATACACTATGGATTCCAAAAAGAATATGTCAATGAAAAGCCATTCGATCAACATACTATAATGGAAGAAAACTCCAGCATACCCAACTCATCAAAAAATTAAAAAGAAAAAGAAAAATAATGAAAAATAATGATGAACATGTGAATCAAGTGTTTAAGAGTGGATGCTTTAGAAGGAATATCACCAAAGGGTGCTTTGAATAATCCAGTGGGCTATGTTGTCTGATGGAATTTGCAGTCATAAGACGTGAAGACTTTGAAAAAGGCTGCCAGAAGTGATAGATGATAGATGGAGTAGGATCTAAAGGAAACTGAAAGTTTTCATAAAGAATCTGGTTCCCATGTATCATCTACCTCTCATATACCAATCTCCCATATAAGAATATACTCAGTTAATTAATATGCATGCACTAACATTGATCATGGACTAGTTGCAAATGAAAGGTTAGCAAATATGAGAAGCATATGAGAAATAGCTGCATGTTGAACACATTGAATATGCAAATTTTAGCATGATAAATTTATCATGGTCGATAACTTCAAATCACCCACATAATCAAAAGCTTATCTTAAGACCATAGCAGCTAGTAAATTCCTTCAATCTCATGCTGTCAATAAATTTTAGTTTTTTAAAATTGCTGTTTAGATAAAATTACATGCTCCATTCCATTGTTATTCATTCATCATTTTCATTAAAAAAATTGAGACCCATATTTTGAACTGCAATTGTACATAACAATTGGAAGTTGAAAGAGGCCCAAATATAACAATGATGATACTTTGAATTGAGTGGGCCCCCAAATAAATAGACCAGTCTCCACAAATTGCACAGATTGGATTATCCTACAGATCCAACTGGCGAGCTTTTCCCATGCTGTAATCCATTTAGAAGTCATCAGATAGGATAGATAAGACAACCCAATTGGTGATATCATCTACAGAGGCCCGACCATAGTAGAACCCATCCCACAAACGGTTCAGGTGCTAATGGTGTCCAATGCAAGTGTAGTGCAGTAGTCATGGAAATTCATGCCATGCAATCCAACTAGATTTTGTCTAATTTAAAATACCATAGTTCGAGTGAACTCACAATCATTGATGCCGGCAAGGGCCATCAAGCGAAAAACAACTTCTCGCTCCTCTGCATCCTGAAGGGCCCTCGCATATGCCTCATCACTATCAAACGCTGACGGGTCGATCTCCACACCCAATTCATCCTCACTCGGGGCCCGTCCATGCACATCGAATGCATCTTCACCATCATCAATGCTCCCAGCATCATTCCCATCATCATTCGGATCATCACCAGCTTCATCTTCATAAACATAACTACCACTATCAGAACTTCCATAACCGCTTCCATCACCGCCATTCATTCTAAGCATCATATACGCCCTTTCCTGGCCCATAAGCAACAAAACCCAATCAACAAAAAAGACAGAGAATGAAAGAAGGAGTTGATTCAAGAAAACCCAAACCCTAAACAGAATAACGGATCGAACCTGTTCTTGAAGTGTACGGGCGAGGGCCAGATCGGCATCAACTTGGCTGAGGCTGGTGAAGGGCGCGCGGGAAGGCTGTCAAGATGAGGGGATGGCTTCGGGTTCCGGTTCGGACTCAGAGTTAGGGTTAGGGTTTTCTTCATTGGGTTTGTTGCCATGGTTAGATTCTTTGGCGTTCTCCATGTAGATAAGAAAAGAGAGAAGAGAACCCTATAGCTTGGATCAGAGAAAGAGATCGAAGGAGATGTGGGTTAAGGAACGGAGAAAGAGAGCGAGAGAGAGGGAGGGAGAGATTTGGGATTTGGGGGTTTTTTTGGGCGCGGCTCTGTTTTTTAGCGCGCGCCCAAATTTAGGCCGTGATCAGTACGGGCTCTGTTGGCCCTACCGTGATGCGTGTCAAACATCTACCCTATCAGTCAGATGCACCATCCTATGGTGGGCCCAGGGATTAAAAATCAAATCAATCTATTACTTGTGTGAGCCACACCACATACAAAAGTTGAGAGGGGTTACCCTCCATTAAAACATTCATAACTATTTTTTGGGCCCACTGAGATGTGATTCACAAATCCAGCCCATCCATTATGTGTGTGCCACTTGGATGAGGGATCATATCAAGTTTCAAATGCATCCAAATTTTAGGTGGGGCCCACCAAGTGCTTTTATATGTTTTAGGCATGTCTTCACATGATTTTAGATGGTATGGCCCACCGGAGTTCCATATACGGCTGATTTTTGGGATATCCCATAATTTAAAAGGGACCCATCAAATGCACAGTGTTGACGTTTGACACATGTCATGGTGGGGCCCACACAGCTTGACCTCATGGGGACAGCTTGGATTAAACACAAAGGTCAAGCTGTGTGGGCCCCACCATAACATGTGTCAAACATCAACACCGTGCATTTGATGGACCCCCTTTAAATTATGGGATATCCCAAAAATCAACCGTATACGGAACTTAGGTGAGCCATACCATTTAAAATCATGTGAAGAAATTACTAAAACATATAAAAGCACTTGGTGGGGCCCACCTAAAATTTTTATGCATTTGAAACTTGGTCTGACTCCTCATCTAAGTGGGACACACATAATGGATGGGCTAGATTTGTGAACCACATCTCGGTGGGCCTAACAAATGATTATGAATATTTTAATGGAGGGTAACTCCTCTTTTTGGGATCAAGCCATAAAATGATCAGTAAAAATGGATGAACAGATAGGATGAAACACATACATTGACCACCAGCCACGGGGCCCACAGAGCAACATCCAACATGTTCATAATATCAAAAAAATATGAATGAAGGGAAAACACAAACATCAGCCTAAATGTGGGTCACACCACATAATATAATAGAGGGGTTTCTTTAGAATATTCATAATCATATATTGGGTTTGCCTAAATGTGATTCACATATCCAACCCACTCATTACGTGTGTCCCACTTGGATGAGGGGTCAAACCAATTTTCAACTACATCCATGTCTGTATTAACTTATAAACAGGTTGGATCTCAAATAAACATTGCGGCGGGCCCTAAGAAGGTTTCAATAGTGGGTGTCACTATCCCACTCTTTTCTATGGTGGGTCCACTTGAACTTTGGATTTTCCCCATCAGTCAGATGCACCATTACATGGTGGACCACGACCTTAAAAATAATCATATATTGGGCCCACCTAGATGTGGTTCATAGATCCAGCCCATTCATTATGTGTGTCCCACTTGGATGAATCACATACATCATGGTGGGACCCATAGAGCACCGACCAACATCCACCAAGTTTTATGGGCCCCACTATGATGTATTTGTTATATCCACACCGTCCATCCATTTTGAGATATCATTTTACGTCATGAGCCAAAGAATGAGGCAGATAAAAATCTGTAGTGGACCCCACCACAGAAATCTTAGGTGCACCACACCACATGAAATCAATAGTAATTGGATATCCATCATTAAAATCCTCCTAAGGCTTACTGTACTGTTTATTGGTCATACAGGGCCAGATGAAGGGAAAAAACAAAAATCAACTTGATCCAAAACTTTTATGACCCCAAAATGGTATGACATCCAATATTGTACTGTTTATATTTTTTTAGATGTCTTCACATAGTTTTAAATGGTAATCAACACCTGAGTTTCGTATACATATTATTTTTGAGATATCTCATAAGCTAAAGGGGAGACATCAAATGCACGGTGTTGATGTTCGACACACATCATGATGGGCCCATTTTACATGTCTGGTCCATTCACTCTATTTTACTGATCATTACCCTTAATTTGACTAGTTACTCGCCTCGATCATACTACATATGAGAAAGATATTGGGCAAACACGATTAATCAACAATTTGAGTGAATTTTGATTTAAACATCTGAAGTTATTTACTCTTCATATCCGGACTGATTAGATTGTCCAAAAACAGTTAAAGGTTGTTCATAATATCAAAAATATATAAATGAATAGAAAACACAAACATCAGCTTGATTCAAAACTTCTATGGCCCCCAAGAAATTTTAAGTGGTAGAGGTTCAATCACACTATTTCCTGTGGTGTGGTCCACTTGAGCTTTGGATATGCTTCCTTTTTGTTCTTTAGACCTCAAATTATCTGTTAACATGGATGAATGGAGTGGATAAAATAAATAAATAACGGTAAATCCCACAGATTTTACTCTGGTAAAGGTAATGAGTAACTCACTTAAATGTAGTGGAGAAAGGTTTCCTCAAAACATTCATAATCATATATTGGGCCTGCCTAAATGTGATTCACATATCCAACCCGCTCATTATGTGTGTCCCACTTGGATGAGGGGTCAGACCAAGTTTCAACCGCATCCAAAACTCATGTGGGCCCCACCAAATGCTTTTATATTTTTTAGGATGTCTTCACATAGTTTTAAATGGTATGGCCCACTTGAGTTTCGTTTACCGATGATTTTTGAGATATCTCATAACCTAAAGGGGACACATCAAATCCACGGTGTTGATGTTCGACACACATCATGATGGGGCCCACAAAACTTACTAACATCAATTCTTAGGTTCTCAAGAAGTCAGTAAGTTGGGTCACAATTCTAACCAGAATATTTGGCCCATTTTACACGTCTAGTCCATTCACTCTATTTTACTGATCAATACTCTCAATTTGACTAGTTACTCGTCCCAATCATGCTACATATGAGAAAGATATTGGGCATACAAGATTGATCAACAATTTCAGTGAAATTTGATTTAAACATCTGAAGTTATTTACTCTTCAATTTGAACTGATTATATTGTCTAAAAACGATTAAAGGTTCAATTAGTGGATGTGCTTAATAATTTAGTAATTTTGTTTTTCACAAATAAATTTAACATTCTTTTTTCAAAATGTATATTTTTTTTACTCTTTTAACTAAATATCATTTTCATTATAAATAAATTTAACATTTTTTTTTTACAAAATTTAGTTTTCTTTTTTAAAATATATTTTTTTTTACAATTTGTCAATTTTTTCACAAATTTGTTTAATTTTTTAAATTTTCTTTTTCAAAATATCATTTTTTTAATCTCACTTTTGTTATCTAACTTTTCAATTTTTCTTGTCAAAATACAAAGTTTAGTTTTCTTTTTAAAAATATATATTTTTTTACAATTTATCATTTTTTTCACAATTTTATTTAATTTTTTAAATTTTCTTTTTCAAAATATCATTTTTAAAATCTCACTTTTGTTATATAACTTTTTAATTTTTCTTATCAAAATACAAAATCTAGTTTTCCTTTTTAAAAAATATTTTTTTTTTTTACAATTTGTCAATTTTTTCACAATTTTGTTTAATTTTTTAAATTTTCTTTTTCAAAATATCATTTTTTAAATCTCACTTTTGTTATATAACTTTTTAATTTTTCTTGTAAAAATACAAAATCTAGTTTTCTTTTTTAAAAAATTTATATATTTTTACAATTTATCAATTTTTTCACAATTTTGTTTAATTTTTTAATTTTCTTTTTCAAAATACCATTTTTTTATCAATTTTTTTTTCCAAAATTATCAACATTATTCAAAGTTATTAATTTTTTTTTCAAAATCTAGATTTTTATAAAATTACAGTTTTTTTTTCAAAATTTAAAATTTCCTTAAACATTCTTAATTATTTTTCTAAGCTTCTCAATTAATTTTTTTTTCGAAATTCATAATTTTTTTGAGCTTCTTAAAATTTGACCTAAGCATTAGAGACGGTCTTTGACAGGGCTATAAGACGGTTTAGGACCGTCTCTGATAGAGACGGTCTTTGACAGTCTCCAATAGAGACGGTTTAGGACCGTCTCTAATAGAGACGGCCCTTGACTGTCTCCAATAGAGACGGTTTAGGACAGTCTCTAATAGAGACGATCTTTGTCAGGGCTATAAGACGGCTAAGAACCGTCTCTAATAAAGACGGTCTTTGACAGTCTCAGATTACAAGTAAAAGACGGCCAATGACCGTCTCAGATGGCCGCATATAAGACGGTCAAGGACCGTCTCTAATGCAGACGGCCAATGACCGTCTCAGATGACCCATATAAGATGGTCAACGACCGTCTTAAATGATTTGTGGACGTTCAAATTTTTAAGACAATATTAAGGACGGTCAGGGGCCGTCTAAAATTTTAGAGATGGTTTACGGCCGTCTCTAAAGCATCTTTAAACCAAGCAATTTTAGAGATGGTCCAAAACCGTCTTTAAATCTGTTATTTTTTTCCATTTTTCACGTAGTGGTTATGCCCTTAAAATGGATTAAGAAAACTTTTGTCTAGACCCCATGTTTCCACTACACCCTCAATTTGGACTAGTATACCCTCCATATTGATTGTTTAACCATTCATTTGGACTAGCACACTTGATATCATCTACAAAGTCTATCAATTCCCAAAGTAGAGGTACCATTTCTAGATGGATCCTCTACCAATCAAACAACAAGTCAGCTAGTCAAAATGGAGGGACTGTCAGTCGAATGTAAATGTATACCAGTCCTATGAGAGGGTCTATTATTCCTAAAAGATAGGACCTAATAATCCAAATGGAGGCTCTACCACTCCATAAGTAGCCTCTACTAGTTCAAAATACAGGGTCTAAATGTCCACAAAGAAGATGTACGGCCTATCAGTCTATAAAAGGGTTTTCAACCAATTTAAAACCTTAAGTATGTTTCATGGTTGAGGGTATGTAAAATACCAACTTCAAAAACTACCTATACGAATAAAATCTGATGCTTTCTTCGATAACTGAACCATAATCACAGCTAGAATTCTTAATAGAACAACACATTCCCAAAATCAAATTCACTTTTCATCTGAATACACGCCCAAGAAATTAAGATCCAAGACGCAACCCAAGATGAACACTTTTACTGCAAAGAGAGGGATTTAAAGGAAGATGATTTCCTACTACATGTATCATGTAAATTTATTTATTTTTACACACCCACACCCACACCACACTCACACCCACTCACAAGTCACACCACACACCCACTCACACCACACACCCACTCACACCACATGGGCACTCAATCCCATGATCTCAATGTTGAAGTAGAGTCTGTCTACCACTTACCCATGGAGCTGGACCTAGTTTAGTTAAAAACAAGCACATCCATCCTGGTGGTTGTTAACAGTCCAATCGTCGAAAAATCAAATCATGCGATTCGAATACACTTGATTGAAACCTAATTTACATTTGGAAGATGATGGTCACTTGGAAGCCATTGCTCAGCTCATGTCAAAACATGAGCCCAAAAATGAGGTAGATCAAAAGCTCAAGCTGGACACACCACAAGAGGTTTAGGTTTAGGTTTAGGTTTAAGTTTAGGTTATAGGTTATAGCTTTTGGGAATTGAGAATAGGCTAAGGTTTAGGTTTAGGAAATCGGGTTTGGGTTTGGGTTTGGGATAGGATTTAGGTTTGGGTTTTCCAGTTTAGATTTAGGTTTAGGTTAGGGAGTTGAGATTAGGATTAGGTGTAGGCTTAGGTTTAGGGATTTGAGAATACATTTAGGTTATAGGTTTAGGTATAGGTTTTAGGTTATAGGTTTAGGTTTAGGTTATAAGTTATAGCTTTAGGGAATTGAGAATAGGTTAAGGTTTAGGTTTAAGAATTTAGGTTCGGGTTCGGGATCAAGTTTAGGTTTAGGTTAAGGAGTTGAGATTAGGATTAGGTGTAGGTTTAGGTTTAGGGATTTGAGAATACATTTAGGTTTTAGGTTTAGGTTTAGGTTTAGGTTTTAGTTTATAGGTTTAGGTTATAGGTTATAAGTTTCGGTTATATCTTATAGGTTATAGGTTAAGGTTTAGGTTATAGGTTTTGGTTAAGGCTTAGGTTTAGGTTTAGGTTATAGGTTAAGGTTTAGGTTATAGGTTTTGGTTAAGGCTTAGGTTTAGGTTTAGGTTATAGGTTATATGTTATAGGTTATAGCTTTAGGGAATTGAGAATAGGTTAAGGTTTAGGTTTAGGAAATCGGGTTTGGGATCGGGTTTAGGTTTGGGTTTTTAAGTTTAGGTTTAGGTTTAGGTTAGGGAGTTGAGATTAGGATTAGGTGAAGGTTTAGGTTTAGGGATTTGAGAATACATTTAGGTTTTAGGTTTAGGTTTAGGTTTTATATTATAGGTTAATGTTTAGGTTTTAGGATTAGGTTAAGGTTAGGTTATAGGTTATAAGTTTAGGTTATAGGTTATAGGTTAAGGTTTAGGTTATAGGTTTAGGTTTAGGGATTTGAGAATACATTTAGGTTATAGGTTAAGATTTAGGTTTTAGGCTTAGGTTAAGGTTAGGTTATCAGTTATAAGTTTAGGTTATAGGTTATAGGTTAAGGTTTGGATCATAGGTTTTGGTTTAGGTTAAGGTTATAGGTTTAGGTTTAGGTTATAAGCTATAGCTTTAGGGAATTGAGAATAGGTTAAGGTTTAGGAAATCGGGTTCAGGTTCGAGATCAGGATCGGGATCGGGTTTAGGTTTGGGTTTTCATGTTTAGGTTTGGGTTTTCAAGTTTAGGTTTAGGTTTAAAGATTTGAGAATACATTTAGGTTTTAGGTTAAGGTTTAGGGAATTGAGTTTAGGTTATAGGTTCAGGTTATCGGTTATAGGTTTAGGTTAATGTTTAGGTTTAGGTTATAGGTTTTGGGATTTGAGAATAGGTTTAGGTTATAAGTATAGGTTTAGGTTAGGGTATAAGTTAAGGTTTAGGGAATTGAGTTTAGGTTATAGGTTTAGGTTATAGGTTATAGGTTTTTAGTTAAGTTTTAGGTTATAGTTATAGGTTTTGGGATTTAAGAATAGGTTTAGGTTATAAGTATAGGTTTAGGTTAGGTTATAGGTTAAGGTTTAGGGAATTAAGTTTAGGTCATAGGTTCAGGTTATAGGTTATAAGTTTAGGTTAAGGTTTAGGTTTAGGTTATAGGTTTTGGGATTTGAGAATAGGTTTAAGTTATAAGTATAGGTTTAGGTTAAGTTGTAGGTTAGAGTTTAGGGAATTGAGTTTAGGTTATAGGTTTAGGTTATAGGTTATAGGTTTAGGTTAAGGTTTAGGTTTAGGTTATAGGTTTTGGGATTTGAGAATAGGTTTAGGTTATAAGCATAGGTTTAGGTTAGGTTGTAGGTTAGTGTTTAGGGAATTGAGTTTAGGTTATAGGTTTAGGTTATAAGTCATAGGTTTAGGTTAAGGTTTAGGTTGTATTTATTGGTTCGGGTTCGGGATCGGGTTTAGGTTTGGGTTTTCAAGTTTAGGTTTAGGTTTAGGTTAAGGAGTTGAGATTAGGATTAGGTGTAGGTTTAGGTTTAGGGATTTGAGAATACATTTAGGTTTTAGGTTAAGATTAAGGTTATAGGTTTGGGTTTGGGTTTAGGTTAAGGTTATAGGTTTAAGTTAAGGTTATAGGTTTGGGTTTAGGTTTGGGTTTAAGTCATAGGCTGGTTTAGGGATTTGAGAATACATTTAGGTTATAGGTTTAGATTTAGGTTTAGATTATAGGGTTTACGTATTCTCTAGTATTATCTACTATTAAACCTAGTATCATCTACTACATATTAGTAACATACAACCAATATTGGGTTTGGGTTTAGGTTAAGGTTATAGGTTTAGGTTGTATTTATTGGTTCGGGTTCGGGATCGGGTTTAGGTTTGGGTTTTCAAGTTTAGGTTTAGGTTTAGGTTAAGGAGTTGAGATTAGGATTAGGTGTAGGTTTAGGTTTAGGGATTTGAGAATACATTTAGGTTTTAGGTTAAGATTAAGGTTATAGGTTTGGGTTTGGGTTTAGGTTAAGGTTATAGGTTTAAGTTAAGGTTATAGGTTTGGGTTTAGGTTTGGGTTTAGGTCATAGGCTGGTTTAAGGATTTGAGAATACATTTAGGTTATAAGTTTAGGTTTAGGTTTAGATTATAGGGTTTACGTGTTCTCTAGTATTATCTACTATTAAACCTAGTATCATCTACTACATATTAGTAACATACAACCAATATTGGGGCACCATACCATAAGCTACAAGAATTTCATGTCCCCCTAAATAGGGTATCCTCCATTGATAACATATATATATATATATATATATATATATATATATATATATATATATATATATATATATATATATATATATAAGTTCTTTATTTTCATTTACATTCATAAATACATTCATCATCCATCCAAGAAATTGAAACATTCATCATCCTCAAACGAGTAACTAATTATCTAACTTACAAATACGATTATCAATATTCAAGCACTAATTCAGAAAATAAAATTTCAAATTTACGTCACTTTTCACATAAGTTTCCAAATAAGCTAACCTTCTCGTTTTCAGTAACCTTCTCCAAAATCTGAGATATGTTTGCTATCGGGCTACTTACTTTTCCCACCTTTACTTGCATAGGATTGCTTAGATACTCCTTAATTACAATAAACAAAGGATAGTCATGAAGCAGATTGATGTTAATGCTGCATTATACTCGACAAGGCACTGCATGAATTAAACATCCAGTGCTCAGCCAGGAGTCTAAATAACAATATAAGGAATAGTTTTGGAGCCATATTATCAAGGAAATGCTAAAGAAAATTCATATGGATGTTGGACTTGGAAAACAACTAGTTGTTTTATGGATTAGGTAGTTCTTGAAGATTACAAAAAAAAAAAAAAAGGGTATCACAGTAATTCTTAAGAAGGGTAAAGAAAACAAATGTAACAAGTAAATATGAATCTTTCTTTACTTGTTGTCACCAACAAAGTCTTTATAATTTAAAATTCTACCAAGATTTAAAATTCAAAATGTTTACGGCCTACAAGCATTCAATAACCACCGTTTCATGATGTATGGTTCACTTTCGATTTGGATTTGCCTCGTTTTTTCGCTCATTTTATTTAAAAATGGCTGATTTCTTTCCAATGCTACCTTAATGGCCATGAATCAAATGGAATGATGGATGGGATTGTCCATGACAAACAAGTTGTCTAATCATGCCATAAAGATAGGCCTAATCAAATACATACTCAGCTAAACAGGTGGCAAATCAAATCCTTTCACATTAGGTCAGGTCAGGTCACCCAAAGTTATCCTTGGTGACTTGATCACCAGGCAATCCCATGCTCTATTTTGTCCATCCATTGTTTCATATTAGTTTAATGCATGAGCCCAGAAAATGAAATAAATTTAAATATCAGGTGGACCATATAATAGGAAACAGTGGTGTGATTGACCATAACTTCTAAGGAGGCCACAAAAGTTTTGGATGAAGTTGATATTAGTTTTTTTTATTCCATCTGGATTTTTGTGACCATATTAACAAATTGGATAGAAAATAAACATTATGACAAGCCTTATGAAGTTTTTAATGGTAGAGAAATAAACATTACAGTGTGCCTTGGGAAGTTTTTAATGGTCCAATATTAAATCACAACTATTTCTTATAGTGTGGTCCACCTTAGATTTTAATCTACTTCATTTATGAGCTCATGAGCTAAAATGACCTAGCAAAATAGATGGGCATCATGAATACATTCATCAAAGTGGGCCTCAAGGTAAGGGTTGCACCATCTTGGATGAGGCCAAGGCACGTCTAATCCATTCTTCCATTTCTATCATCAACACACGACTCAATCAAATCATGCCAAGTCAGCTCACAAGGGTGTCAACAGACAATCCACCTTCCCTCGCAACATGTCCTCCCGAGGGACTGATATACAAGAAATGTTTGCATACACCATCTTTATTTTCCTACAATTTACCATCTCAGTCTAAATATATGAGCTGTGAAAAACGTGGTTCATATTTCAAAGATCACTTGGGGCGAAAATTACAACAATATACTCATTAGATAGGCTATATTGGTGACAATCTGCAGTCCATTGGCTATGGCGTTGTAACCAGTATTATGAATAGACTACTATAGCTTTCACCCTATATTATCTTTATTAAATGAAGTCATTTTGTTGAGACGTTTGCTGAAAAGGTACAGTTAACTCAAAATACAAACATCCTTCCACATTCAACAGACAAAACTTTCCATAAATGGGTGATTAGAGCATTCTAATCTCTGTCATTTTGGCTCATTGCTCACCAATGTAGTGACAACTAGCAAACAGTCCCAATCACCATATATACTTGCCATGTGCAGGATATACTTCATATAACTTCTATGAAATAAGTAACATGATAGCATTTCCTAACGGAAGAAAAATTCTTTCTGAACGATATTCATATGTAAACATTTGTGCCATGAAAAACATATTTTAAATCAAGTTCAAAGGTCGCATTGGGATGCTCATTTCAAATGAACTGCAATAATCTAACTCAATATGGAAGAAATGACCAACACATGAGTGGCGCCATTTTTAGTTCATAATTTCAAAATGACAGCTAGTTGTGAGTCCATGCATTTGAAGTTGAACAAGAACTATTATAATCTCAATTTGGGCCTAGACATATATCAATAATGGAATGGAACTATCCTCACTTTGGTCCAAATCCACTTTGGACCACATTTGGGAGTTCTAAAATAGTAGCTGGGCAGAACTGATTGCTGCAAAAATACCACATAAAACTAACTGGTAGCTTGATTTGAATGGAATCTATATCTCATGCCAGCTTGACAGAAAACAAGTAGCCCAGCTTGACAGAAAACACAATGAAGGCAGAACTCAAGCTGAGTCAACATCTTACTAAAAAATTCAACTCATGCCTAGTACACATTAGGATTTTTGAATTTATGTTTCAAGACTATTTCATGTTTGTATTGGAAAGAAAGAGTGCTACTGTATTTAAATGGTTTTAGAATTCACCTTGATTTTGGCACTCAAAGCATCAATCTTCTGAAAAATAAGGGGGTTCTACTTCTAATCTAAAAAGGGTATTTTTCTAAGTTAGGCCTGAAATTTTTTTATTTTTTTTTTTAAAGACAATGGAAGAAGAACAACATAAAATTGCAGGTTGGGGTAGCTTTTGATACCATGATTTAAGTTGTTGTTACTTGTTGCTAATAGAGTTTCTTCAGCTTGATCCGAAGCAAAACCCCAATGAATCAGATCAACCATTCACCCAAAAAGGAAAATGCAACCCACACTGATTATTGGATAAGATAAAATTGACATGATTCATCGTAAGGTCGGCCAGACAATAAAAAGGCAATGTACATCACTCAAAATATTGGAAGTCATGTATATGTGTTGTAAGGTTGAAAAACCTAACAATGAAAACAACAAAGACAGAGGAAATTAGAAAAGGATATTCACATAGTTCAAATAAAAATAAATTAGTAATCTAAACTAACAAATAATTAGCTAATGAAACATTAAAATCATGCATGATCATTTCAAGAACTAGTAGATTATCTTAACATTACCTATACTCTTGAAAAAATCAGAACTCCAACAAAAGAACAAAAGAGTAAAAAGGACAACAAAGCTTGCGCTCTTTTGTCACATGGGTCATCATAGCTATAAAAGAAAATGAACTAAAACTTAGAGTGAGAGTAAGTCCTTGCAAGAAATTTCTTCACAATAAGAGAATTGAGGCAAGCTTGAGGCCTAAGAATCTTTGGTTTGACAAAGGAAATTGCATAACAAAAAGAACTAAGAATGATGAAACGAAGTTTGTAGAGAATTTTCACGCTTCAATTAAAAAGTTCCATAAGCAACACTTTTTATGACATTGCTAAGACTACTCTTTGTCCATGTAGATTTTGAAGTGGCATGTGTCTAGGACTGTCCAAGTGTCTTAAAATGTCAGCTTGGCAAACCTCAGAAAGTAAGTGTCCAAGTAATAGGTCTGGCAAATGCCTAGAATATGAACTGACATCATATCTAGAAAGGGGTTGCTTGTTTGTAATATATATAACTGCAAATTTCTAATTCCTACATGGTAATGACATATAACTATTGTCTCCACTTTACGCATTCAAGATACTTTCATCATGGATGTCTTAGATGAGATCAAATCAACATGCAAGCTCACCTCCATAATAGAGTGGCAACTTACAGCAAAATCAAAGACTGCATCAAGTCCTCCAAGTTCTTGTAATCTTTCCTTAAAATTTCCCCCAACCTTTCTCATAATACTAGATGTATCTGAAAATTACAGGGCAATGGTTATTAGCAAAGGCAAAGAAACATGATCTACTACAAAACAGTGAAATCTAGATCTATAATGAATAATGAGTTCATAATAACAGTAACTATGTAATAGAAAACATGACCTCTGATACATTATGGCAGTAAACTAAAATGAGATGAACTCATTTGTAGGTGTCTACCAAACAGGGGCCTAAGTAGATTGGTTTCTATTAACATGGTTTACCTTTGTGTAATGGCCTAAACTTCATTTCTTTATTTCCTTCAAAACATGCAGAAACTTTTACTGAGGTTTTGGCCAAAACCTAAGGCCCTGTTTGACAGCCACTTAAAAATGACTTCGTCTCATTTTAGCTAATGGTAATTATGTATTAGAGATATGGACGGTGCTCGGTGGACCCCACAATGATGCATGTATTTTAGCCATGTGGTCCATTCACTTGGATCATTATTTTAGGGCAAGAGCCTAAAAAAGAGTCATATCTGAATCTCAAGTGGACCACACCGCAACAAAACTGTCTTTCTTTCTTCTTCCTTTTGCTGGAAATCTATGTGTGTGGACTACTTATATTTTAGGCTTAAAAAGAGAATTTGAGGTGCATACAGGACTAGCAAGCCATTTCATAAAGGTGCATACAAATTTGTGCATGGCTCAGATATATTTCATCAAGGTGCATACAGGACTAGCAAGCCTCAACGAACATCCTGGTTGAAGAGAAATTTGAGGGAATCCCCCATTAATAGTGAGACCTAGAAGAATAACAGTCTGGAACACCAAATAGGCCCCACGTGTATAGAATCATAGGCGGTGGTGGACAATTTTATGTCCACTGCTGTGCGGGACTCACAAAATCCCGGCACCAATTCAAATTCAACAGCAAAGGACCTACATTATTTTTCAATCAACTTTCATTATTTGAATGTAACAATGTCATCAAATTTCGTTCTCAAACTCTAAAATTACTAAAAATAAACGAAATAAAAAAAAATAATGAAGGAAAAAGTCCATGGAAAAAAATAATTTCCAGACACCGTCAGCGATCAAACAGTCAATACAGAGAAATTTTCACATACAACATTGTACGAGAACTTTCACATACAATGCTTTCCTTCCATCAAACATGGCACCTGCGTAGAACATCTGAGCCATGGAAAAGGTGGGCCTCACTATAAACAACACTTGGGGAGAAAACCAGACGAATCCACTCATCAGGGGGGCCAAACTCGTACATTGAGTCAGACCATCCTCTGTCCAT
Source organism: Magnolia sinica (assembly GCF_029962835.1). Taxonomy (NCBI): domain Eukaryota; kingdom Viridiplantae; phylum Streptophyta; class Magnoliopsida; order Magnoliales; family Magnoliaceae; genus Magnolia; species Magnolia sinica. The sequence continues at coordinate 27,100,614 of NC_080573.1, read as the reverse complement.
TGATTTCGCCGGGTATCTTGCCTGATGAGTGGACCACGCCCCAGGTAATCTCTTCCAATGACATGTACGGCTAAGAAATTCTACACAAATGACACATTAGCGGGAAACAAAGAGATATCATGCCATTTCATCAAACAGTCAGCCTATATCAAATCTGAAAGACATGAAAAGAGATACAAATAGAAGAAGATATCAAACCTATGGAGAGGAGCTTCACGGCGTGTGTTTCTTCGGGTAGGAGATTCGCGGCTACTGCAATGGAGAGAGAGAGAGAGAGAGAGAGAGAGAGAGAGAGAGAGAGAGAGAAGGCGTTCACGGCTGGTGCATTGGAGAGAGAGGGAGGAGAAAGAGAGATGGAGCAGAGATCGAGAGGGAGAGATAAGATTAGGGAAAGAAGGGTTTAGGTGGTGCTCTGATTAGGGAACGAAGAGAGATAGAGAAGAGAGAGAGAGAGAGAGTGTGAAATCCCTAAACTTTGGGCACGGCTCTGTTTTGAGCGCGTGCCCAAATTTGGGAGGCGGATTGGCTACTGGTGGTGGGTGCTCTGTGGGCCCCACCATGATGTATGTGTTTCATCCATTCCGTTCATCTATTTTTAGAGATCATTTTAGGGCTTTATACAAAAAATGATAGGCATATAAATCTCAGGTGGACCACACCACAGGAAATCAATAATGGTTTGATATCCACTATTAAAATCCTCCTAAGGCCCACCGTACTGTTTATTTGAAATCTAATATGTTGATTAGGTCATAAAGACCCGGATGAAGGGAAACAATAAATATCAGCTTGATCCAAAACTTTTATGGCCCCTAAAACGTTTTTAATGGTCAACGTTCATCCAATACTTTTTCCTGTAATATGGTCCACTTGAGACTTAGATATACCTCATTTTTTTCTCTCATATCATAAAATGATCTATAAAAATAGATGGACAGCATGGATGAAACACATACATCATAGTGGGGCCCACATAGCACTAACCACCAACCATTGCTTGGTATATAAATATCAGGTCGATCACACCACATAAAAATAATAATAATTGATTATCCATCATTAAAACCCTCCTGAGGCCCAGCGTACTTTTTATTTGACATCCAATCTGTTGATTAGGTCATACAGGCCTAGATAAAGGGGAAAAACAAAAATCATCTCGATCTAAGACTTTTATGGCCCCCGAAATGTTTTAAATGGTTGACGCTCATTCAATATTGTTTCTTGTTAATGTGGTCCATTTCATATTGGGATATGCCTCATTTTTTGTCTCATGCCGTAGGATGATTTTTAAAAATAAATGGACGGCATGGATTAAACACATACATCATGGTGGGGCCCACAGAGCACCAACCACAAGCCATTGGATGGTTGTTCCCCTTGTTTATAGTGTGGTTCATTTAATTAATCTTTAGATATGAATAATTTTTTGGATAGTTCTCTAAAATGATCTTGAAAAATGGATGAACAAGCCAATGATCCTAACTTTTCGGTAAATCCGAAATTCAAGTGGACCATGTCACACGAAACAGTGTGGAATAATGATTTCTACCATTGATACCTTCTTTGGGTGCATAGTAATGTTCATTTGACATCCAACGTGTTCATAATATCAAAAAAATATGAATGAAGAGAAAACACAAGAAGATATGAATTAATGTGAGCCAACTACGATGACAGTATAAAATATACTCCGTCCATCATTTTCTCCGAACCATGATAGAATGAGATCTAAAAAATGAGATAGATCCATTGTCGAAGTGGGCCATACTACGGGGAAACAGTGAAAACAGAAACAGTGAGACCCAGACTTGAACCCCGACGGACCGGAGCAGCCAAGACCGCAGGTCACAGTAGGCAACTTCATACAGTGAAAATGGAAAGCCTAACCAGATGGCCTCATGGACAAATTAGTTGCGATCAAGATCGCAGACATGTCTATGGTGGAGATTGGATTGAAGACAATTTGTGAAAGAGCTTCCTTGAAATGCAAACCTGATTAATGGAGTTGAATAAATATATACATGGTGGCCCACGATGATATATTTAAAAATAGATGAACATAATGGATGAAATACATACATCATGATGGGTCCCACAGAGCACCAACCATCAGCCATGGGGCTGGTGTTAGGGGGAGTAGCGAGACTGGCTACTGAAGTGACGTTAGTAAGTTCCGTGGGCCCCACCAAAATATATGTTTTATATCCACACCTTCCTTCCATTTGAAGAGATCATTTTAGGACAATATCCAAAGAGCGAGTTAAATCCAAAGCTCAAGTGGACCCCAACACAAAAAATAGTGGGACAGTAACGCCCACCATTAAAAACTTCTAAAAGCCACAAAAGTTTTAGATCAAGCTGATATTTGTGTTTTCACTTATTTCATGTATTTTTTAACTTTTGGATAGGTTGGATTTCAAATAAACATTATGAGGGGCCTTAGGATAGTTTCAACAGTGGGAATCACTCTTCCCATTGTTTTCTTTGGTGGGGTCACTGCATATTTTTATTTTGCCTCATTTTTTGGTTCATATCCTAAAATGATTTCTAAAAAGGGATGGATGGTGTAGATATAACACATACATCATAGTGGGGCCCACAGAACTTGGTGGCGTCATTATCTAAGCCGCGTCCAAAGACGCTCTAGGTCGTCTCTCGTACCCTCTCATCTCTCTCTCTCTCACCCTCTCTCTCTCTCTCTCGCCCTAATCCGACCATCTCTCTCGCACCCTCTCTTCTCTCTCTCTCTCTATCTCTCTCGCACCCTCTCCCTCCTCTTTCTCTCTGTGTTTTCTCTTCTTCCTCTCTGTCTTTCTCTCTCCACTACTGTTGATGAACGCCCTACCCACGCACGCCCTCTCTCTCTCTCTCTGAAGCTCGGTTGAAGACTAGCTCATTCACGACCATGAGATATCTCTCTCTCTCTCTCTCAATCTCTCTCAATCTCAATACTGATTTAGGGATTTGGGGATTTAGCAATTTGTGGATTCCTAATTCGATGTGGACCCTCATTTAGGGATTTGGGGATTTTAAGGCTTATAGATTTGAATGTGGACCCCAAATCGAGGATTTTCTGATATTACAAATTAGGGATTTTTTGATATTACAAGTTGGTAGCTTGGAGCTGGCTAAATGGGTTGATTCCTTCATTACCTGAGGTGCAATTGATCTCAAACAAGCTCATGTCACTGCAACTCTTATAGACATGAATGCAAAATGTGGTAACATGGAGAGAGCATTGCAGTTGTTTGAGACAATGCCGAAGAGAGATATGATTTCTTATTGTTTAGTGATACAAGGCTTACCAATCCATAGATGTGGAGCTGAGTAGTCAGGCTCTTCCAACGGATGCTAGGGGAAGGACTGATAGCCGACAATGTGGCCTTCACAGTCATCTTGGCATGAATGTTGGAACTGTGAAGAGGAACAATGAGTGTTGTAACTTATGCGGGCTGGATTTTGATACTGCAGAATGTCATTTTTAAGTCACAAGTTTTGACTTTCCACCTTAAAAAAAAGGGGGGGATTTGGGGATTTTCTAATTTTAGGATTTCAGATGTTCCAAGAATTGTTGTTTTATTAGGAATAGGTGGGAGTTTGTTTTGCATGTACCCATCTCAGGACCACCAACTTATGTGTTTCCCTCTGATTGATACAGAAAACATATTAAAAAGCAATTAAGAATGAACTATTTGACAAAAAAGAAAAATCGGGAAAAATTAGGAAAATGGAAAATATATTCCACAAGCTAAACATATTTCCCCATGAATTTAAAAACACATTGACCTAAATGCCTTTAAACCCTATTAACAAATTTTAATCCAATTACAGTAATTGGCCAATAAAATAGTAAACGCATGGAATTGACAAAATGTAGACACCTTGAGCTGTTGATAAAAAAAAATATGGACAACTCGGGCCAATCTAATTCCATAAATGAACTTGGGTAATTGGATTACACAGTATACCTTTGTCTGGCTGACCTGAAATTCTGGTGACTCACTAGAGTTAAATACTACATGGGTTTTCATGCCAACTGAAACCCATTATTGTCTCCAACTCAAGTTTTTGTGGTTAAGACCACAAAGTACTAGCTGCAGCCACACTTTTCCATTCCCCATGTGTCACAACAGTTGGTGTGTCTATAAATCTATACAATCCATATCCATGTCTATATATTTAAGAAAACTGAGATTGTGGAGGGCAGGCCATTCTTTCCTTAGGACCCATTCTGCTTATGGATTGTCCTCTTGAAATATGTAATCCAAATTAGTTGGATTATAGAACTTGCCTTAGTTGTTCGTTACTCTTGCCAAATTTCTGATATGTAATCTCAGTTGTAGTGGATGTGGACCAACTTCTCCAGCTTGTAGGCATCGGCTGATTTGTCTTTCTTTAGAGTGAGTGTGCTCCAATTTCTCTTACAACTGGAGGAAGATACATCTGAGATCTCATGGCAAGTCAGGAGCATCTTCTCCACAATTTAACCACTAGACCAACTGAAATTTGAAATAAAAAATTAGTTATATTGAAACCCAACAATGTTATACTGCTATTTAACATTTAAAGTTGAACCAAGTAATAAGTATTACTTAGGTTAGCTCTTGTGTGGGCCACTCTTTCCATCTTCATTCTAAAGATTCCTGTGAATATGTGTATGATTTAATCTGACATGAAAATAATTTAAGTCTCAATTAGAAATTAACATTAAGATGATGTTTTGTATATACAAAAATATATGTACGTTTGTGTTATTATTTTACATGTATAATATATATGTGATTAATGAACGTAGCTTGTATAGTGATGGTTGGCTTCATTTTGCAAATCACATTTTAAGGCCTGACAGTACTTATGGATGGGTGGAGAAGTTGTTACTGTTTGTTTGAAATTATTGATTAACTAGAAAACGGTTTCCTTTCCCCAGGCCACAAAAAAAGGAAAAAGAAAAAAAGAAAAAAGAAAAAGAAATGAAATGACAATAAAAAGCGAGTGCTTATATGAATATGCAATATCATGGAAGTTAGACATTCTTGTGTTCTACAGGGAATATTTTATGTGACATCTCATTTGTCTTTTGCTTTGCAGGCATTTATTGACAAGTTCTGTTACAATGCAAAATGGGCGTCTCTTGTTCAGTTAAGAATCAAAGTTAGCTAACTGCTGATGTTTCTTTATGGTGTTAACCTTGGTTAAATGGAACTTTTGAGTATCACTCTAAAATGATTGTCTTATAAAAGACTTGTTCTCAATTGATTTTGCCAATTTGAACTCAGATAGGGGCACTACGAGCAGGTTGGGTTGAGGGTCAACCTGAGCCCCACCCAACCTCAAGAGGACCTAACCTACAATGTGACCGGACTCGAATTCCAACCCAATGTGCCCAACCCAAACCCTTTCTGAATTCTTCTATACTCTAAACTGACCCAATCACCAATCCAACTAGATGTGATTATTCCCAGCCTGACCTAACCCGACCTGAATTTGCTCAAATCAAACTGGAGTTTTCCATTCCTAATCTGTCCTAACCTGACTTGAACTTGGGTTGCTTAAGTCAGGTTTGGGTCAAACCAAACCCAAGTTGCAGCCCTAAACTCAGACCTCTAATAAAGCTGCGTCTGAGGTCTTGACTGCTGGTTAGTGCATGTTTATTTTCTGACTGACCCTTGCAACTATGAGATTTTGCCACTTTTGGTAGTGGCTGTTAATGCAATTTGATATTATTATCATTATAATTATGTGTGTATATCTTAAAGAATTATATGATCCTTAGGTCCTGAGTTCCTACCTGTGGGTCTTGTAGTCAAATGATCTAGGCCTTTGATTTGATGGAGCCTCCTAGGTATAGTCATATAGACCATGCCTCAGAAATATCCCGACTGGACAGTCCTAACCCTTTACTCTATTGTCTGCAAATAGATGGTTAGGAAAACTGCTATAATGGTCCAAAGTCAACTGAACAAGGCCAAAGATTGGACAGAGACAAGGGGGTCCATGTATGATAGGGCCCTTCCATCAATGCTCTGGATAGCCAGATCCTGCACACTACTTCTTAGAATTCAGGATTTGAGGATAATACATATTCCTGAACCAACTAACACATAATAACTCAAACACAGGTATTTACACTTGTCATTTCTTTCTTTGGAATTCTTTAGGCATTGGAGGGATGGGTCATGTGGATGAAGTTGTCAATGATCCAGAGTATGTTGCCGGCTTTGTAAACTGTGATATCCACTTTGGTTTTGTTTTCATGACTAATCAAAACATGTCTATCACAATGTTTTAAAAAAAAAGAAAAAAAAGATAAAAGAAAATGAAAATCATGTCTAGCACACATTCTTGAGAATTTTCAAAATGTCTCTCTTCATTTGGTCTTTTTTCAGCTTCATGATGGCCAATGATCTTTACTCGTTTTTCGGTGTGCAGCTACAAGTTCGAGTTCCCTACTCCTGATGATAGACCAGGCCTGCCCATAATAAGTTCTAGGGCTTTTTTTTTTTTTTCAATATTTCTTCCAGGAGATTGAGATTGTTTATTGCTTACCTCAGTGGTAGGGCCTGAGCCTATTCCTCAATGGTTAGCAGCCTTCATTTCAACATTTAGGTCTCAAGTTTAAGCTCAAGTTACCTATAAAAAGAGATTTTTTATTGCCTACATTTATTTCAGTTTGAGTTCCTGCTCTTGTAGGCATATTTACATGTTTGTGTACACATACATGCATGTATAGTGTTACACACAAATAATCCACACATGTAGATTGTGTGTATCTATCTCATGAAATGTATGATCCGAGTCGATTTGACCCAGTGAGATTTTGAGCCAAGTCACTATTAAACTCACTCTAACCATTGACTCAGAGATGACTTGGCAATACTTGTTGAGTCATACTGATGAGTCGGTCGAGGCAATACGACTCACAATGGCCAGGCCACCCATCTCATCACACTGTATGTGGTGTGTGCAGGATGAAAATGCATGATCTAAGACAACTCAACTCGGCGAGCTTTTGAGCCAACTCACTATGAAACTCACTGTTATCATTAACTCAGTGGCATGATTTGACTCACCATGAAACTTGTTCTTTTCATTGATTCAGCGAGTCGGACTGGTGACTCAGGCTGAGTCACTTCTAGGCAAACTAGTAACTCGATAAAGGTAAAAATGAGGAGATAGAGTTTTCAAATCATGATCTCTGCTGTGAAAGCCAACTCTAGCAATGCACCACCTTCTCAGTTGTGTTTATTTTAGCTATTTTATTTTATATTTTGTTATAAAAGTTTTAAGTATTTATGATTTTTTTTTTTTTGGTATTAAATATAAAGCTGAGTTGAGTAAAGAGTTGGCTGAGTTTTAGAGGACACCCAACCTGGCTGGACATTGAGTCGAGTCAAGTTTTTGGGTTCTTAAACTATGGTTCTGTTGTATGCCAAGTGCACACATATATTTTGAATTTCTCATACTTGTGGTTGCAGCGATGCATCTTTTGGTTATCCTGGGGGGCCTCTCTTGTTTAAGAATTTGAATTTTGGTATGGACCTTGACAGCCGCATAGCAAGTAAGGATCATATGTAAAATCTTCTTATTTTCTGTTTGAGTGTTTCTTATTAAGCTTTTAGTAGACTGAGCTAGTGTTGTTAAATCTACATCTTATTCTGAAGGAGAAATTGGAGTGATTTTGTTGATTTTAGGACTTGGACGAGTCTGAAGCAACTTGTCTGAGTCAACTTGGACTCGTAGGACCGGTTCTGGTTCAATACCATGAGTTGCCGAGTTGGGCCGATTCAGCCTTGACTTGGGTGAGTCCCGACTTGACTTAGGACTGAACGAGTCGGTCTGAGTCACTGAGGCTTGTAACTGTCGGGTTTTCTCTAGCATTTCTATTTGCATGATGTAGCATTCCTTGCGTCTCTCTAGCTGTGGTCAGAACAGAAACTCTTTTTTTTTTTAACCTTACCTGCTTATCTCTTGGTGCTTTGTGCTTGTGCATTTGTTTTTATTTGATATGCTAGTGTCGCATCTTAGAAGCATAAGGAGAATTGGTATGAATTCATAAAAAAAATAAAAATAGACTTGGTATAAAAGAATACATTAGGAGGAGCATCTGAAAAAAATAAAAATAAATCTAGGTATAGCATCATAAGAGTGGGTGTTAAAGTCAAATGTTCACAGCCTTTAGTGACGAAACGTTTCGTAGCTAAAGGTCTCATCCACGTTTTTTAGCTACGAAAGTTTTCGTAGCTAAAAGTAAACCCTTAAATCTTTAGCGACGAAAATTTTCGCCGCTAAAAGTCTCATCCACGTTTCTTACCTACGAAAAGTTTTGTAGCTAAAAGTAAACCTTTCAATTTTTTTCAAACATTGTTTATAGCCTTTAGCGACGAAAATTTTCATCGTTAAAAGTCTCATCCACGTTTTTTAGCTACGAAACTTTTCATAGCCAAAAGTAAAACTTTCAATTTTTTTCAAAATTTGTTTATATCCTTTAGCGATGAAAATTTTTGTCGCTAAAAGTCTCATCCATGTTTTTTAGCTATGAAAATTTTCGTAACTAAAAGTAAACCTTTCGATTTTTTTTCAAAAATTGTTTACAGCCTTTAGCGACGAAAATTTTCGCCGCTAAAAGTCTCATCCCCGTTTTTTAGCTACGAAATGTTTCATAGCTAAAAGTAAACCTTTAACAGCCTTTAGCGACGATAGCTATGAAAAGTTTCGTAGCTAAAAGTAAACCTTTAACAGCCTTTAGCAACGAAACTTTTCGTCGCTAGAAGTCTCATCCACGTTTTTTAGCTAAGAAACATTTCGTAGCTAAAAGTAAACCTTTTGATTTTTTCAAAAATTGTTTACAACCTTTAGCAACGAAAATTTTCATCGCTAAAAGTCTCATCCATGTTTTTTAGCTACGAAAATTTTCGTAGTTAAAAGTAAACCTTTCGATTTTTTTCAAAAATTGTTTACAGCCTTTAGCGACGGAAATTTTCGTCGCTACAAGTCTCATTCATATTTTTTAGCTACGAAAATTTTTGTAGCTAAAAGTAAACCTTTGATTTTTATTCAAAAATTGTTTACAGCCTTTAGCGATGAAAATTTTCGTCGCCAAAAGTCTCATCCATGTTTTTTAGCTACGAAAATTTTCGTAGCTAAAAGTAAACCTTTCGATTTTTTTCAAAAATTGTTTACAGCCTTTAGCGACGAAAATTTTCGTCGCTACAAGTCTCATCCATGTTTTTTAGCTATGAAAATTCTCGTAGCTAAAAGTAAACCTTTTGATTTTTTTTCAAAAATTGTTTACAGCCTTTAGAGATGGAAATTTTCATCGTTAAAAGTCTCATCCACGTTTTTTAGCTACGAAACTTTTCGTAGCTAAAAGTAAACCTTTCAATTTTTTTCAAAAATTTTTTACAGCCTTTAACGACGAAAATTTTCTTCGCTAAAAGTCTCATCCACATTTTTTAGCTACGAAAATTTTCGTAGCTAAAAGTAAACCTTTCGATTTTTTTCAAAAATTGTTTACAGCCTTTAGCGACGAAAATTTTCATCTCTAAAAGTGACTTTTAGCTACGAATTTACAATTTCGTCGCTAAAGGTAAACTTTTAGCGACGAAAATTTCTTTCGTTGCTAAAAGTGACTTTTAGTGACGAAAAAAAGTTTCGTTGCTAAAACCCTCTTTCTTGTAGTGGGATTCCCATCCTTAGATCAGGTCATCCATCCATCATCTTTAAAGATGAACCATCACATCACGAGAAAGGTTTATTTCTAGAGTTTTAAATCTCCTTGATAGGCAAATCAAGCCATCCAACCATCTATTTTCAAAATGGACCTCCACATCAACTAAGAAGCCTGTCTTTAAGAGTTTATTCTCTTTAAATAGATAGGATATAACCTTACACCTTAAACTAGAAGCCGTGACTTTGAGGTCCACTGTTTAACAACTACATACTTGAATGGAGAACAAAACACCACTAGAATGTGAGGGGGCACCTATGTTAGGATTTCAATCACTCTAATATACTAACCAAACCGTCCATCATGCCCATAACATCTCATAGAGCGATCCGCCAGTTGATTGATGATCTAAGTGGTAAATCAACTGTCAAATCCCCTTTAGATGGCTTATAGGACTACTAGGACTGTTGATCAGTGGTTTTAAATCAATCCACCTGTTGGATTATAGAACGAACACTGCAATTGACTACAAACATATGTGTTTGCTTAAAATAGCTTAATTGGATGGTTTGATCAGACAATTGTGAACTGCACAACTTAAGAATCATGTGGGGTCATTCAGATTAACACCTAAACTAGTTTAGGACCCTTAGGACCATTGTAAGTAATCCATCCGTTAATTTTAAAGATGAACCATCACCTCACTAGAGAGACCTATTTTTAGAATCCCAATTCCATTAACAGACGAATCTAACCGGCCATCATAGATTTAAAGCTATCAATCACAAGATCCACTGTTCATCGTGTCCACAATGCCTTAATGGTCAATCATTCACTTGATCATACAATCCAGCCACCTGATCACTTAGACAACCTTTAAAATGCCACCTAGGCTAGGCTAGAAGCCTTGATAACCGTTGATGGTCATAATTGAATGCAATATAGCCATCGGATCGACGAGAATCCATAATTAAAATACCAAGGTCTAAAAGTATGCTCCACAACCTTTATTCTACCAATTCATCACTCAATCATCACCAGTTAATTGTCTAATCATCGAGATTACCATAAATTCCCACATGAGCAATCCCTAGGACCTTTGGATATGGATGGATAATAATGTAATTAGAAATTAATAAGATTATTTAAATAGTGACATATGATGGTGCACTTAGACGTACAAATGATCCTGTAGGACCCTTTTGACCGTTGATATTTGGATTGGAATCAATCCGACCATCGAATCAACGCAATCGGCACTAAAGGACCCTAGTTTTGTCAGTATGTCCCACTTAAGCATCGGATCTGCCACATCTTCGGTCAAGATGTCTTAGTTGAGCCATGGAACATCATGGAAGGAGTGGATTTCCCACAAACAACACAATGGACCACACGCATGCATTGCATGTGTACCAAGGGCGATGCACTCGCTGTGCACCGTACTAGCTGGAGCGGTCAAAGCTCCTTTGACCGAGATTTCTCTAAAAAGAGAAAGCATCTCTCTCTTCAGTTTTCACTAGCAGACGGACGGGCGTCCGTTTCCTTGGTTAGTGGCCCACCTACACTAGCCATCTGGACAATCCAAACCGTCCATCTGACTCAGGCAGTGGGCTCGACCAAAATCGAACTATTGTATCAGGTTTTCTTGTATGCGTGGACACACAAACCTTGGTGCAAACAGGCCCTACAAACACATCATTTCTGAAAATGGAAACTATTCTCACTACCAGCTAAGCAATCCGCGTGAGCCCTCCTTCCTCAATCCTAGCCGTCCATTTGGACATATCTCAGCCCTTGCTTCCCTTGGTTTAGGGCTTTCTTAGCAAACCAAAACCAGGTTGGTTTTTACTATATGCTTCTTCTCCATCCGAACCCACCAACCTAGCTCTATTCAACCTTCGAAAACCCATGTCCACAAGCTCCCTTGAGCTGAACCAAACCACCCAATGCCTCCAGATCGAAGAAAGAAGCTCCCATTTGCAATCCGCCATTAATGCTCGAAGCTTCTTCCCCACACACCCACATCGCACCACGTCGAGATGGGGCGAGTTCGTGCATGTCCGGACTAGTCCATCTAAGTCCGGAGGTCGTTGGACTTCTAATATAAAGAAGAGAGAAAAAAAGAGAGAATGAGAGTGAGAGAGAGAGAGAGAGGTGCGGCTGTGCTGCCGCATGGAGCTGGGTCGAGGAGTGGTGGTCGAACCACACCCACTCGCTGTCCTAACTCGACTCAGTTCAATGTTGAGTTGGGTGCACGGTTGGCTTAGGTTAGGTCCTACTTGGTCGTGAGAAAATGAAAGAAGAAGGAAGCAAAAAGAAGAAAGGAGGAGGGGCGTTGATCCTTTCCTCGGATTGCTGCCGCATCAAGATGGAGCAACTCGGGCAGAGCTGCTATCTCAAGCTCTGCCTGAGTCTGAACGTTGCTGGTCTAGGTCCAGTTGGGTTTCCAACAAGAAAGGTGAGATGAGGAGGAGAGAGAGAGAGAGAGAGAGAGAGAGAGAGAGAGAGAGAGAGCTAATAGGTTTTTGGTGGCTTGCCGAGTTGACTCGGCTGAAATCAAGTCCAGCTCGACTCAGCAGAGCTACTGGTTGTAACAGGAAAAAGAAAGAGAAGGAGAGGAAGAGAAAGGAGAAGAAGAAAGAGGGGGGTGGGGAGAGAGAGAGTTGTGAGTGGAGTCAACTCACTGCCAAGTTGTGGCTGCCGAGTTGACTTGGTCCAGATTCTCCCTGGACATTCCAGCAAATTAGAAAAAAAAAAGAAAGAAAGGAAGGGAGTGAGAAAGTGAAAGAGGGTGGAGGAGAGAGAGAAGGAGTGAGTTGACTTGGCGGATCGTAGTTGAATCCACGACTTGTCGTTTGGCCCAAATCCGAGTTGCCAAGCTAAGCTATCAAGTCAAGGTAAATCCATACCCATTTTAGTCATTTTGTTACTCAGTTAACTCAGTGGGTTTTCACAGAGTCCATTATTTATAGATAATTGGTTGCTAGCAATTTCATTAGCATTTTGACCAAGTCGCAGACGCACAAGTAACAACTAGGACTAACTCTATCGGACTTCATTCGTGCTATCTAGCGGGTCATACACAACTAGATTACTTGGCCAAGGTGAGGACTCACGCTTTGAGCTAACCACTTAATTTCATCAATCTGGATATAGATGATGACATGATTTCTCTAATCGAGTTACTTACCTTGCTATTGCATATGCCAATTTGTTGTGAAATAAATTCATGTGTTAGATGATAGGCATCTCTCTTTAATTATAACATGTATAAATGGTTTGATGATAACATGGTATTTTTTAGTTGTACATGCATTGATTAACTATATGTTACCATTTGCACTTAAGTAATGGAATGAATGGAACCTATCTTGGATTTACTATCCTGCGGTCCCTAATTTCTTTACATGGCTTAGATCGTATATTTGCCTTACATGGCTTAGATCATATATTTGCCTTACATGGCTTGGACCGCATATATGCCATCATGGCTTTGATGAGTTATGGGTGCCCTTTTGTGGCTTATTGGTTATATTTGCATATCTTGTTAATTTTTGGGTCATTATGTAAAGTTCATTATGATTTCCGGGTGGAGCTGAAGTTTTCTTGTCGATTTTCTAGCCATCTTATGGAGTTCATACGATTTTCGAATGGCGCAGAAGTTCCTATGTTGGTACTCTCTTCATCTTGCAATGTTCAATCGTATAGTGACTTCCGGGTGGAGCTGAAGTTCACTTATTAATTTTCTAGTCATCTTGCAGTGTTCAAATATGATATGATTTTCGGGTGAAGTAGATGGTTGTATATTGGTTTCCTAGCCATCTTGCGGTGTTCAGTCGTGCCATAATTTTCGGATGGAGCTGAAGTTCGCTTATCGATTTTCTAGCCATCTTGCGGTGTTCACATACGATATGATTTCTGGGTGGTCTAGAGCTTATATGTTGATTGTCTCTTTATTTTACGGAGTTCAGTCGTACCATGATTTTCAGGTGGAGCTGAAGTTCGCTTATCGATTTTCTAGTCATCTTGCGGAGTTCACATACGATATGAATCCCAGGTGAAGTAGAGTTTTAATGGTTGATTTTCTAGTCACCTTATGGATTTCGCTTGTACCATGATTTTTGTGTGGAGCTAAAGTTCATTTATCGATTTTCTGGCCATCTTATAGAGTTCACGTATAATGTGATTTTGGGTGCAATAGAAAGTCGTATGTTTGATTATTTGATTGTCTGAGCATATTCCATTATATCGCGGCTGCTATTATATTTTGCTTATGATGAAATTCTATTGATTGACTTGATTTTCTTTTAGTATATGAGTATGATTATGAAATGCCTTGTTTAATATATCTAATTTCATGACTTGCGATCCATATTGGATTATGAATGATGAGTGCGCAAATCTTAGAGGGTGCTACTCACTGCGATAGCCATTGACGCTATCAAACCGTAACAGTTGATACAGGTATAGAGTGATCCAATGTTGTTCACTGAGTTGCTAGAGTAGATCGGGTAACTGAGGAGCTAGGCGGGGTCTCTGCGGTCCATATCGAGCTCCACTGTTAGATGATAGATTCCTGCTTTTGTTTATGAACTTTGCTATTTGAGGGGTGTATAAGTCCTGTATGGGCGCTACGTTTGGATTTTTATTATGTTGGAACATTTTTATTTCAATGCACGGTTCACTCTAGCTTCGTTGTTGTTAACTCTGATTAATGATAACCAGTTCAAATTTACACTAAATTTTATTGGCTAACACTTGGGTTTTTAGAGAATGAGTCATATATTCGGGTTCCAAAAACCAGGACGTTACATTTTTGTAATATTATGATGTACAACATATGGATTATTTATATGTATTCTTTGATCCGCTCCATCAGATTTCTCCCTAAATCATCAGGTGAGTAATCCCAACATGTTTCCTCTTCATATGATTAAAATAAACTGTTGTGTTGATGTGATTAATTCTATTATGAATTTTGATGTATTAAACATTCATGCTTGGCATCGTTAACATTCTTGTGCGATTACCTAGGGGACCACCTATTGTACGCACTAGAAGCCCCACTACGTGAAAAATGGAAAAAGAGGACAGATTTTAAGACGGTTCAAGACCGTCTCTAAAATTCCTTGGTTTAAAGACGGTTTAGAGACGGCCGTAAGCTGTCTCTAAAATTTTAGACGGCTCTTAACTGTCCCTAATATTGTCTTAAAATATTAAATGTCCACAAATCATTTAAGACGGTCGAAGACCGTCTTATATGCTGTCATCTGAGACGGTCAAAGACCATCCGCTTTAGAGACGGTCCTTGACCGTCTTATATGTGTTCATCTAAGACGGTTATTGGCCGTCCGCATTAGAGACGGTCATTAGCCGTCTTTTACTTGTAATTTGAGACTGTCAAAGACCGTCACTATTAAAGACGGTCCTTAGCTGTCTTATAGCCTTGTCAAAGACCGTCTTCATTAGAGACTGTCAAGGACCGTCTCTATTAGAGACTGTCAATGACCGTCTCTATTAGAGACGGTCCTTAGCCATCATATAGCCCTGTCAAAGACCGTCTTTATTAGAGACTGTCAAAGACCGTCTCTACTAGAGACGGTTTAAATTTTCTTTTTCAAAATATCATTTTTCTTAAACATTGTCACAAATTAAGAAGCTCAAAAATATTATGAATTTCAAAAAAAAAAAAATAGTTGAGAAGCTTAGAAAAATAATTAACAATGTTTAAGAAAATTTTAAATTTTGAAAAAGAAAAAAAAAAAGAAGAAGATTTCGAAAAAAAAAATGATATTATCAATGACAAATTGAACACGATACAACCATGTGCCCATGAATAAAAATTGAAATATATATATATATATATATATATATATATATATATATATATATATATATATATATATATATATATATATATATATATATATATATATATAAAAGAAAACTAGATTTTGTATTTTGACAAGAAAAATTGAAAAGTTATATAAAAAAAGTGAGATTAAAAAAATAATATTTAAAGAAAATTTAAGAAATTAAACAAAATTGTGAAAAAATTGACAAATTGTAAAAAAATATATATTTTAAAAAAGAAAACTAGATTTTGTATTTTGACAAGAAAAATTGAAAAGTTAGATAACAAAAGTGAGATTTTGATGATGTGTTGTATATCCTTGCTGCCCTTATGTTTCTCTAACCCATTTTTGGGCCGAGTATAAAAAATTGTATAGATTTAAATCTTAAGTGGACCACACCACTGGAAAGAATGATATTATAGTACCTCGCTATTAAAAATTATAAAGAGCCCATCGTAAGGTTTTAGTAATGTTTATTTGCAATCCAAATTGTTGATAATGTAAAGAAGATCTAGATGAAGGTAAACTATAAAGATCAAATTGATCCAAAACTTTTGTGGCCTTCAAAAGGTTTTTAATAGTTATTCATCATTGTTTTGATTGGTATGGCCCACCTAAGATTATTGAGTTCTTATGATTTGAAGTCACATCCTAAAATATGATGGAAAAATATATGGACAATGCCGATATACAAAATATATCATGGTGGGCCCTACACGGTTAGAGTAACACCCATGAAGGAGTTACCTAAATAGTGAAATGATACTATAACGTCACCTCATGGGAACTTCCCATGAGGTTAATCTGTGTGCGACTCACCTTGATGTGTGTAGAACATCAACACCATGCATTTAATGTGTCCCCTTTAAGTCCAAAAATCAGTCATATACGAAACTCAGGTGGGTCATAGCATCTAAAACTATGTGAAGACATCCCTAAAACATATAAAAGCATTTGGTGGGGCCCACATGAGTTATAGATGTGTATGAAACTTGGTCTGACTCGTCATCCAAGTGGGACACATAATGAATGGGCTGGATCTATGAACCACATCTAAGTGGGCCCAATAAATGATTATGAATGTTTTAATGAGAGGGTAACCCTCTCAACTATAGTATGTGGTGTGGCCCACCCAAGTCATGGATTGACTTTATTTTTAAGCTCGTGGCCCACCATGGAATGATGCATCTAACTGACGGGGCAGATCCAAAGTTCAAGTGGACCCACCATAGAAAAGAGTGGGATAGTGACACCCACTATTGAAACCTTTTTAGGGCCCGCCGCGATCTTTATTTGAGATCTAACCTATTTATAAGTTAATACAAACATGGATGCTGTTGAAACTTGGTCTGACCCCTCATTCAAGTGGGACACACATAATGAGTGGGTTGGATATGTGAATCACATTTAGGCAGGCCCAATATATGATTATGAATGTTTTAAGGAAACCCCTCTCCATTATATTATGTGGTGTGGCCCACATTTAGGCTGATGTTTGTGTTTTCCCTTCATTCATATCTTTTTGATATTATGAACATATTCGATGACAAATAAACATTATTGTGGACCCAAGGAAGGTATCAACAGTGGAAATCATTATTCCACACTGTTTTATGTGGCATGGTCCACTTGAGTTTTGGATTTACAGAAAATTTGGGATAAACCTACACCGTTCATCCAACAAGGAGGCAGATAAGAGACTTTGGTGGACCACACCACAAGAAATAGGGGTCACTGCTATAGTCATTTAGGTGGGGCCTATATAGTTCCACAATAATGTCCACCACAAAAAAAACATCTATATAGATCATTTCAGGGCATGGGTCAAAGAATGAGGCAAATCAAAATCTCAAGTTGATCCACCATAAAATATATATATATAAAATGCGAGGATTGAACGCTTACTAATAAAAATTTTTAGAGGGCTACAGAAGTCTTGGATCAAGCTAATATTTGATTTTTCTCTTCATCCATGTCTTTTCTTTTTAACTTATTAACAGGTTAGATGTCAAATAAATATCATAGTGGCCCTAGGAAAGTCTCAACGGTGGGTGTCACTGTCCCCACTATTTTCGGTGGTGGGGCCACTTGAGATTTGGATCTGACTTGTTCTTTTGATCATCTCATAAAATGATCTCTCCAAATGAATGGACGGTGTTAATATAATACATATATCATGGTGGGGCACACAGATCTGACTCCTTTTTTAGATCAACTGTTAAAATAATCCGTTAAAATGAATGAACAGAGTGGATAAATAACATACATCACGGTGGGCCCCACAAGACTTAAAAACTAGGAGATGGATTGGCTACTCCCCCTAACACCAGCCCCGTGGCTGGTGGTCGGTGCTCCGTGGGGCCCACCATGATGTATGTGTTTCATCCATTCCGTTCATCTATTTTTACAGATCATTTTAGTAATTTACAAAAAATAAAATAAAATATAGGGATATAAATCCTAGGTGGACCACACCACAGGAAAAAAAATAATGATTGGATATCCACTATTAAAATCCTCCTAAGGCCTAATGTACTGTTTATTTGACATCTAATCTGTTGATTAAGTCATAAATACCCAGATTAAGGGAAAATAAATAAATATCAGCTTGATCCAAAACTTTTATGGCCCCCAAAACGTTTTTAATGGTCAACGTTTATTAAACACGGTTTCCTGTAATGTGGTCCACTTGAGATTGAGATATAACTCATTTTTTCTTTCACACTATAAAATGATCTATAAAAATTAGGGTTGTTTTGCATACACTTATAAATAATATTGGACCCTGAATGTGTATGATATATACAATATATCAGGGTGGACGTTCAATCGCTACTGTTTTTCTGTGGTGCTGTTCACCAAACATCTAACTCATTTTTTCTTTCATACTATAAAGCGTACGCACCTAACATGTTGTATAGACATAGTTTTGTAAGGGTGGACGTTCAATCGCTACTGTTTTCCTGTGGTGTTGTTCACAAGAGATTTATTTTGTGCTGATTTTTTGGTACAAATCTTAAAAAATTGTTTATAAATGGATGTACAGTGTTGATTAAACACAAACATCATGATGGGGCCCATAGAGCCCTACCAGATCCAAAGATCAAGCCACCGTTTTCATTTGTACAATAAAAGCATGTTAAATTTGCATTTTATGTTAAATAGTGGTGACTTGTTCATAGAAAATGTGGGTTTGTTATATGGCTATCCAAACCATCCAAATAATAGGTCTTGTTGTAGATGGTTTATATTTATAATTATATTATGTAATAGTATCTTAACCATCCACTAAATGGACACTTAAATGTACGGTTGTGAATATAGTTTATTATATAAAATATTGAAAACTCACATTTTACGGATTTGTACCCTTGTCCCATTTCAGAAGAGGAATTTTCATTTTCCCTCTCTCAACTGCCCTATTCTTCCTCCTCCTTCCTTCTTTCGAGCGCCATTTTCATCGTCAGTCGATCGCCCTTAGATTGCCTTTATGCCTTGCCATGGCATGATGATTCAGACCATTCATCTAGAAGCTCGTATACAGATTTCATGCTAAGGTGAGTCATGGAATCTAATCATATTTTTCTTTATTAAATCATGGGAGAAGATAACACATCCCCTACTATCATCACCATCCACAATCATCTCTGTTAATTCCAGCATCTCATCCATCCAAACCTGCACTTTCACCATCGATCTCATCTCTGCCACAAGACCCGAAATGCATGTCTGAATGGCATATAAGTATCGTGGAGGACCCCAGGAATGTTTCAGCGGTGGGTGTTGCCATGAGTTTTGGGATTGTATACTAATATCAAATGGTGCAAATAATGGATGGACTGGATGTCACACACATGTCGCGTTGGCCCCCGCAAAGCTTTTTGTAAACGAGCTCCCTGCAACAACGACCCAAATATCACGTTCCTCTGGCATATAAACGAGCTCCCTGTTGCAGACATGGACTTCGATCCAACTGTCCAGATCATGGCACGCTTGCCTTAATTTTACCAGTCAGATGATTTTGACCATCCAATTTTGTCCCTTGACTCTGTACTGCGGAACTAACCGTCCACTTGATGGCCAAAAATTGGATGTGCAAAGCTTTGGAGGTTAAGCTTAACTTGCAATGTGTTGTATTGGGCAAACTATGATGGGTGCATGACACCCAATCCGTCTATCATCAGTGTCTTCTTGGGTCATCCTTGCCTCCCAAAAAATTAGATCGGACATATCATGAAAAATCATGCCTAAACCTTTAAAATCCAGTGGTGAGGTCCACCTGGATTTTGGAGTGGTCTGATTTTCTCTGTATTAATTCATCCTTGTGAGATGTATCTTGTGAATGGATTAGATGACATAGTTATGCATGCATCCTATTGAGAGGCTTGATGGTCATGTTATGTTGTTTATGAATTTTGGATTTATCTTTATTATTATTGTTTTTTTTTTCTAAATCTTCTCAATACAGGGATTGGGGCTACATTGGAGTCTATGACAGCAAATCCAATGTCTTGGGAGGGGTTAATAAATCCCAAGATATGTTCTCGCTGAACTCTACATCTTCTTTTAAGTTTTGCATGTTTTTTTCTTTAAGAAAGGATGTTTCTTGCACTCAACAAAGATCTTTTATAATGTCACAGGTTTAGAGTTTCCAGCAAGCTCAAGGCTGTCTTCTAGCCATGGGTGTTACTTCTGAAAATGATCTAGATTGCAGAATGGGGTACTCTCATCGACGGCCAAGTAACCACGATTTCTACTTGCATAATCAGTCCACTATTCATGAACTAACGCACCATCCCCCTAGTCTCTTCTGGCATTCACCAAAGAGTACTCGTCCAAAATTTGTTTGAAATGAACATCCAATCCCTCCTTTGGCTCGGTCCACTAATCACACAGGCTACAGTTATAGAACAAATGTAAACTTTCTCTAACATAGTGGAGTTAACATTTCAAAGTGTAAAATAAAAAGAAAAGATTGTCAAAGGCGCTTCTCGGTTAAGAACTTAATACAAGCATGAGAAATAATTTACCACAATCCAAATCGAATTCCCAGAGAACAAGTGAGGCAATGAATGTTGAAGGTGATACTTGTCCTTCTGTATCATATGTATGCAACTGATGCTTGATGTGGAAATCTGGCCCTTTTGAACCTTCCCTAATTGCTAAGTGGCTGAACCAACTCTGTATGTTACACATAATTTGTCAACCACTAGTTTCTGTAAATGAAGATGAGGATTGATCTTAACAGTATGGTCGCCATGCACATAGACAGAAAATGCTTGCAATGAATTTTTATGAGTACTAGGTAGCCTATTAATGAAAACAATGTCTCCGTCCATAATACGTCTGTTTATGATTTGACCAACTTTCAAATATGTATGTCCATTTGAACCTTCCCTAATTGCACAAGTGGCTGAACCATCTATGTATGTTACACATAATTTGTCATCCACTAGTTTCTGTAAATGAAAATAAGAGGATTGATCTTAACAGTATGGTCGTCATGCACATAGACAGAAAATGCTTGTAATGAATGTTTATGAGTACTTGGTAATTTTGGAGTCCTTGGTTAGGGTTTGGGCTGAAAGTACGAGTGCTGGAGCCGACGCTTTTGGAGTCCGAACTCATTCTTTTGAAAAATAGAAAAATAGGAATATTAGTAAATATGGATTTTCTTGTTAAGAAGAAAATGGAAGATGGATTGAAAAAACATAAAAGAGATTTTGTTTTTCTTCTTCTTTAGTTGGCTAGCTAGAAAGGCAAAATCAATACCGACTATAAAGCCCATGCCTATCTAGGAAAACTAAAGTTGTACCATCTAATATCTCTTTGCTCCCTCTCAGCTTTATTTGTCAGTAATCCTAATCATAGGTCACTTGAGATGTATTGCATTTTTTTACCAATGGGAAATATTAGTTCTCAATGTTAAAAATTATTGTCATGTCTTCATTTCATTAGGTTACTTAGTTATTAAATAAACTTTAGTTAAAATTAAATTGAAAAATTAATTAGTTAAAAATTTTATTTCTTAGAATTGTGATGTTAATAAGATTTAGAAATACCATTTTCTATATAAAAGCTAGTTATCAAGTATGCAACACGTGCCACAACTCTCTCTCTCTCAGAGTAGTTTTTGTCTTTTTCTCTTTCTTTGCTGTTTATATACAGACTCTTTTCTTCATCATTGTAGGTTCTTAGGTGCATATAGTACCTGAAAATTCACTCTCATTGTTCTTTGATCAAGATTGTATCATATTTTATTTCTTTTTGGTTAATTTTTCCTTAGTGTAATCAAAACCTTACACTGACTTCTAGAGTTAGCATATGCATGAATTTCTTAGTGCCTTGGTGTGTAAGTGATATTGAAATAGGTTGATTCTTTTGAACTTGTAATCCATGGTGCAGTCTCTTGCAGTAAATTTTAGATTGCATAATCCATTCCTAGAAAATGTTCTTTAGGCCACTCTTGGAGTAAATTTTAGTTTCTGCCAGTAATTCATTATGTTCCTTGAAGGTCAATGGCAAAAAACTGTCGCTTATTACATTGTGGGATTGCCTACTAATTTTCTTTTAGGATTCAAATTCAATTTCGGGTTGGAGGTAAGTTGGAATGACTGCTTATCTTTCTTAGCAATCACATAGATATTGGAAAATTGATTTGGATAATTTTAGTTTTACTTGCTAGTTTGTCATAATGAATAAAGTAGATACCATTTAATTAGTTGAGCTTCTTTTGTTTATATCTATATTAGCTCAAAATTGATGGAGCAGACCCGGATATGCGTCGGAGCTATCCGGATGTTGAGTGGGGGTCCCTGGAAGGTGAGAACCGCCGTTATGACCATGATGATTGTCCATTTTTTATGGACAGCATTGGAGTGGCCTGGCCATTTGGACAGGTCATGTTTATGTATTTACTCGAAATTGATGGAGCAGACCCGAATGTGCGTCGGAGCTATCCGGATGTTGAGCGGGGGGTCCCTGAAAGATAGGAACCGCTATTATGACTATGATGAAACTGTCCATTTCCTATGGACAACATTGGAAGGGCCTGGCCAATTGGAGCAGGCCGTGTTTATATCTGTATTTGCAGGGACCACACCCTTAACCTATAACCTAAACCTATTCTCAAATCCCAAAACCTATAACTACAACCTAAACCTATAACCTAAACCTATAAACTATAACCTAAACCTATAACCTAAACTCAATTCCCTAAACTTTAACCTACAACCTAACTTAAACCTAAAATTATTCCCTAAACCTATTCACAAATCTCAAAACCTATAACCTAAACCATACCCTAAACCTATAACCTATAACCTGAACCTATAACCTAAACTCAATTCCCTAAACCTTAACCTATAACCTAACCTAAACCTATACTTATAACCTAAACCTATTCTCAAATCCCAAAACCTATAACCTAAACCTATAACCTATAACCTATAACCTAAACTCAATTCCCTAAACCTTAACCTATAACCTAACCTAAACCTATTCTCAAATCCCAAAACCTATAACTATAACCTAAACCTTAACCAAAAACCTATAACCTAACCTAAACCTAAACCTATAACCTTAACCTAAACCTAAACCTATAACCTTAACCTTAACAATTAACCTTAACCTAAACGTAAACCTAAACCTAAACCTATTCTCAAATCCCTAAACCTAAACCTAAACCTAAACCTAAACCTATAACCTAAACCTATTCTCAAATCCCTAAACCTAAACCTAAACCTTAATGTATTCTCAAATCCCTAAACCTAAACCTACACCTAATCTTAATCTAAACTCCCTAACCTTAACCTAAACAAAACCTTGAAAACCCAAACCTAAACCCGATCCCGAACCCGAACTTGATTTCCTAAACCTAAACCTAAACCTATAACCTAAAACCTAAAACTTAAATGTATTCTCAAATCCCTAAACCTAAACCTGCACCTAATCCTAATCTCAACTCCCTAACCTAAACCTAAACCTAAACTTGAAAACCAAAACCAAAACCCGATCCCGAACCCGAACCCGATTTCCTAAACCTAAACCTTAACCTATTCTCAATTCCCTAAACCTATAGCTTATAACCTAAACCTATACCTATATAACATATAACCTAAACCTAAACCTAAAACCTAATGTATTCTCAAATCCCTAAACCTAAACCTACACCTAATCCTAATCTCAACTCCCTAACCTAAACTTGAAAACCCTAAACCCTAAACCTAAACCTAAACCTAAACCAACAACCTATAACCTAAACCTAAACCTAAAACCTAAATGTATTCTCAAATCCCTAAACCTAAACCTACACCTAATCCTAATCTCAACTCCCTAACCTAAACCTAAACCTAAACTTGAAAACCCAAACCTAAACCCGATCCCGAACCCGAACCCGATTTCCTAAACCTAAACCTATACCTATTCCCAATTCCCTAAACCTATATCTTATAACCTAAACCTAAACCTTAACCTAAACCTAAACCTAAATCTAAACCTAAAACCTAAATGTATTCTTAAATCCCTAAACCTAAACCTAAACCTAAACCTAAAACCTAATATATTCTCAAATCCTTAAACCTAAACCTACACCTAATCCTAATCTCAACTCCCTAACCTAAACCTAAACTTAAACTTGAAAATCCAAACCTAAACCCGATCCCGAACCCGAACCTGATTTCCTAAACCTAAACCTTAACCTATTCTTAATTCCCTAAACCTAAACCTAAACCTAAACCTATAACATATAACCTAAACCTAAACCTAAAACCTAATGTATTCTTAAATCCCTAAACCTTAACCTACACCTAAGCCTAATCTCAACTCCCTAACCTAAACCTAAACCTAAACTTGAAAACCAAGACCTAAACCCGATCCCGAACCCGAACCCGATTTCCTAAACCTAAACCTTAACCTATTCTCAATTCCCTAAACCTATAGCATATAACCTAAACCTAAGCCTAAACTTAAACCTTAATCTAAACCTAAACCTAAACCTGTAACCTATAACCTAAACCTAAACCTAAAACCTAAATGTATTTTCAAATTCCTAAACCGATACCTACACCTAATCCTAATCTCAACTCCCTAACCTAAACCTAAACCTAAACTTGAAAACCAAAGCCTAAACCCGATCCCGAAACTAAACCTGATTTCCTAAACCTAAACCTTAACCTATTCTCAATTCCCTAAACCTATATCTTATAACCTAAACCTAAGCCTAAACCTAAACCTTAACCTAAACCTGGAACCTATAACCTAAACCTAAACCAAAACCTAAAACCTAAATGTATTCTCAAATCCCTAAACCTAAACCTACACCTAATCCTAATCTCAACTCCCTAACCTAAACCTAAACCTAAACTTGAAAACCAAAACCTAAACCCGATCCTGAACCCGAACCCGATATCCTAAACCTAAACCTTAACCTATTCTCAATTCCCTAAACCTATAGCTTATAACCTAAACCTATAACATATAACCTAAACCTAAACATAAAACCTAACGTATTCTCAAATCCCTAAACCTAAACCTACACCTAATCCTAATCTCAACTCCCTAACCTAAACCTAAACCTAAACCCGATCCCGAACCTGAACCCGATTTCCTAAACCTAAACCTTAACCTATTTTCAATTCCCTAAACCTATTGCTTATAACCTAAATCGAAACCTAAACCTATACCTTAACCTAAACCTAAACCTAAACCTATAACCTATAACCTAAACATAAACCTAAAACCTAAATGTATTCTCAAATCCCTAAACCTAAACCTACACCTAATCCTAATCTCAACTCCCTCACCTAAACCTAAACCTAAACTTGAAAACTCAAACCTAAACCCAATCCTGAACACGAACCCGATTTCCTAAACCTAAACCTTAATGTATTCTCAAATCCCTAAACCTAAACCTACACCTAATCCTAATCTCAACTCCCTAACCTAAATCTAAACCTAAACTTGAAAACCCAAACCTAAACTTGATCCCGAACCCGAACCTGATTTCCTAAACCTAAACCGAAACCTAAACCTATACCTTAACCTAAACCTATAACCTATAACCTATAACCTAAACCTAAACCTATAACCTAAATGTATTCTCAAATCCCTAAACCTAAACCTACACTTAATCCTAATCTCAACTCCCTAACCTAAACCTAAACCTAAACTTAAAAACCAAAACCTAAACACGAACACGATTTCCTAAACCTAAACCTTAACCTATTTTCAATTCCCTAAACCTATAGCTTATAACCTAAACCTAAGCCTAAACCTAAACCTAAGCCTGTAACCTATAACCTAAACCTAAACCTAGAACCTAAATGTATTCTGAATCCCTAAACCTAAACCTACAGCTAATCCTAATCTCAACTCCCTAACCTAAACCTAAACCTAAACCTAAACCTGATCCCGAACCCGAACCCAATTTCCTAAACCTAAACCTCTATTCTCAATTCCCTAAACCTATTGCTTATAACCTAAACAGAAACCTAAACCTATACCTTAACCTAAACCTAAACCTATAACCTAAAATCTAAACATAAACCTAAAACCTAAATGTATTCTCAAATCCCTAAACCTAAACCTACACCTAATCCTAATCTCAACTCCTTAACCTAAACCTAAACATAAACTTGAAACTCAAACCTAAACCCGAACCCGATTTCCTAAACCTAAACCTTAATGTATTCTCAAATCCCTAAACATAAACCTACACCTAATCATAATCTCAACTCCCTAACCTAAACCTAAAAATAAACTTGAAAACCCAAACCTAAACCCGATTCCGAACCCAAACCCGATTTCCAAAACCTAAACCTTAACCTATTCTCAATTCCCTAAACCTATAGCTTATAACCTAAACCAATAACCTAGCTATAACCTAAACCTAAACCTAAAACCTAATTGTATTCTCAAATCCCTAAACCTAAACCTACACCTAATCTTAATCTCAACTCCCTAACCTAAACCTAAACCCAAACTTGAAAACCCAAACCTAAACCCGATCCTGAACCCGAACCCGATTTCCTAAACCTAAACCTTAACCTATTCTCAATTCCCTAAACCTATAGCTTATAACCTAAACCTAAACCTATATAACATATAACCTAAACCTAAACCTAAAACCAAATGTATTCTCAAATCCCTAAGCCTAAACCTACACCTAATCCTAATCTCAACTCCCTAATCTAAACCTAAACCTAAACTTGAAAACCCAAACCTAAACCCAATCCCGAACCCAAACCCGATTTCCTAAACCTAAACCTTAACCTATTCTCAATTCCCTAAACCTATAGCTTATAACCTAAACCTAAACCTAAAACCTAAATGTATTCTCGAATCCTTAAACCTAAACCTACACCTAATCCTAATCTCAACTCCCTAACCTAAACCTAAACCTAAACTTGAAAACCCAAACCTAAACCTGATCCCGAACCCGAACCCGATTTCCTAAACCTAAACATTAACCTATTCTCAATTCCCTAAACCTATAGCTTATAACCTAAACCTAAATCTTAACCTAAACCTAAACCTAAACCTAAACCTATAACCTAAACCTAAACCTAAAACCTAAATGTATTCTCAAATCCCTAAACCTAAACCTACACCTAATCCTAATCTCAACTCTCTAATCTAAACCTAAACCTAAACCCAATTACGAACCCAAACCTGATTTCCTAAACCTAAACCTTAACCTATAACCTAACCTAAACCTAAACCTATTACCTGCACTTATAACCTAAACCTATAACCTAAACCTAAGCCTAAAACATAAACATAAACCTAAAATCAAAATGTATTCTCAAATCCTTAAACCTAAACCTACACCTAATCCTAATCTCAACTCCCTAACCTAAACTTAAACCTAAACTTGAAAACCCAAACCTAAACCCGATCCTAAACCCGGACCCGATTTCCTAAACCTAAACTTTAACCTCAACCTAATCTCAATTTCCTAAAGCTATAACCTATATACTATAACCTATAACTAAAACCTAAACCTAAACCAAAACCTTAACCTAAACCTAAACCAAAACCTATAACCTAAACCTTCACCTATAACCTATAACCTATAACCTAAACTTATAACCTATAACCTAAAACCTAATCCTAAACCTAAACCTAAACCTATAACCTATAACCTATAACCTAAACCTAAACCTAAAACCTAAATGTATTCTCAAACCCTTAAACCTAGACCTAAACCTAATCCTAATCACAACTCCCTAACCTAAACCTAAACCTAAACTTGAAAACCCAAACCTAAACCCGATCCCAAACCCAAACCCAATTGCTGTAATAATGTAGCCCAATCACATGGCAAGAAACAAGAATGTATCCCTTTTAACACATGCCCCTTTTTACAAAGCTTTAATTTTTTATTTTTTTTGTTTCTATTAACTTGAATTATAGCCCAATCACATGGCAACAAACAAGAATGTATCCCTTTTAACACATGCCCCTTTTTACAGAGCTTTACTTTTTGTTGTTGTTTCTATTAACTTGAATTGAAACACTTTTTTTGCATTATTTGCTTGCATTAGTTTTATTTTAATGAGCAGTTTTATTTTAAAAAAGTGCCCACTTTTTGAGAAGAAGTTTATGCAATTCTTCATGATTCTGAATTATAATGCTTTGTTGGTTTAATATTATTTTTTTCAGATGAAAGATGCAAAGAAAATTGTTGCTGATTTTTTTCCTCTTTTTTTAATTTATGATGTTAAACTTGTATGTATTTATGCGTGGATGAATGTAATGTGGATAAGATTGTTTGTGTTTGGATGGATGTAGTTTATGTTTGGATGAATGTAGTTTATGTTGGATTTACGTAGTTTGGGTTTAGATGGATATGAATGTGAATATGATGAAATATATTATATAACAGGTATATATCAGGAAGAATACGATGAAATATATTGTAACAGGTGTATATTGAACCTCTCAAATTTGAAAATGTGCTTTGAAGGCTCATAAGGGATGGTCCATAATAGTCCTTTTTAAGGACGGTCTGTGGCCGTCCTTTGAAAGCTCATAAGAGACGGTCCATGACAATCCTTAAAAAGGATGGTCCATAGCCGTCCTTTGAAGGGCTATAAGAGACGGTCCATGACCGTCCTTAAGGGCCATAAGAGACGGTCTATGACAGTCCTTTTTAAGGACGGTCCATGACCGTCCTTTAAAGGCTCATAAGAGATGGTCCATGACCGTCCTTTTTAAGGATGGTCCACGACCATCCTTTTTTCATCAATAAGAACGACGGTTTTGACCGTCCTTTAAGTAATACGACACGTCAAAATTTGACGGCCCATGCGATGGTCCATGACAGTCCTTTTTGGTCATTTGAGACAGTTTTGGACCGTCCTTTTTTTGCATTTTTAGCGTAGTGCCCACTGTATGTGGAAGCCTGTCCAATGGGGATGTGGGCCTTGCTCAAGCCTACCAATGGAAGAAGCCTGCCGAGTGTAGATGTGGGTTGTCAATATCTAACTCAAGCAAGTGGATGGTTCTATTCATACCCACTTGATGCATCATCAACACCATTCACAACATTCGTATTAATTACATTATTTGTATAGTATTTCTGATTTTTATGTTTTACTTGTGTATTGTTTTAATTGTATCGTGCACGACCCATGATGGGTTGACTCACTAGGTCTGGCCAACTAACAGTTTATTGATGGAAAAATTGTATAGATGGAATTGAAGCAAATATAATGACTGAAGAGCAAGAACATGAAGCCAAACCAATGGATGATATATCCACATGAACAATGGCCGTATTTAACCGAAGATGAGCTTCATTAGATCAGTAGATTAAATGGGACATGCATGTGTTTCTTATTATTATTTTATTTTTGTCTTAAAATGACTTCTAGTTTAAATTTTATAATTTTTGAATAACTTGATGATTTAATGACTTAATAAAAGTCTCAATTTGGTGAAAAAAATATTTTAGCTTGTATTCTTGATTATTATGAATGTGTGGTGGTGAATGTTTGTAAATAGATTAAGTTGATATTAATGTATTGATGGATGTTAATGAGAACATAGAATTTAGATTATATTATGCCTCTATTAAACAATGTGACTCATTGATTTAAGTACACTAAGTGTACGAGTCATGGACCGTAACTCAGGTCTGAGAGTGCACACTCATTACTTGAATTTCAGAGCATGACAGATCTACTGAGTTATCAACCATTGGATCAAAGTAAGATTCAACATGTTACCTCTTAGGATAGAAATGATGATGATGAATGGCTTACATCGATCACAGCCAACTGAGGTGAGGTATATAAAATGGGTCTCAACTTCTCTGTGTACGAAGGTCTAGCGCACAAGAGGTCTGCACAAGGTGATGTATTAAAAAATGATTCTATCCGTGACAAAGAACGAAGGTTTACGGGGGCGTCATGGCAAACAGAGTGATTATAGCTAGGGGTGTACATCGAGTCGAACCAAGTCGAGCTGGCCTCAGCTCGAACTCATCTCGGCTCGGTCCTTGAGCCTAACTGGCCAACTCAGCTCAGTTCAGTCAGCAACTCAAGCCGAGTTCGAGCCAAGGTCGGGCTGAGTTCGAGCTGAGTTCGCCATTGAGGCTGCAACATTAAAATCCCATTGTTTTGCAAACAAAGACAATGATTTTATGGTTATTTTATCAAATACCTTCTAAGCAACATAAAAACCAAGAAAAGTAAAGAGAAAAAGGGTATTTGTTTCATGTACATACCTTCCTTACCGCTAGCCACATTTCGTTTAGTCATTTTATGAAACAGTTGGTGAGCACATCAATGGCAAAGTAACTGAGTCACCAAACTGTTCAATCCGAGTTCGATTCGAGTTAGATTCGAGCTGGATTTGATCCGAGTCGAGTCGAGCTGGGGCCTGCTCAAACTCGACTCGAACTCATTTTCGAGCTCAAAAAATCAGCTCGACTCGGCTCGAACTCAGCTTCGAACCGAGTCGAATAGAGCTTTTTCGAGTCGAGTCAAGCGAGCTAACTGAGCTAGCTCGGTTCATGTACACCCCTAATTATAGCTACTACTCTCTTGATCCCATGGACGAGAATATACAAATGTGTGCGTGCATGACAACATGTTGGACCACTATCTAAGCATGATCTAATTCAATCCATGCGTGCCAACATGATGATCATGGTTTATATACTTTGGGAAAAATATCTAAGTGGATTGAAAGTGCATGTTGGATGATGATTTTGATGGTCAAGATGATGGGTCATGCGCATGCACATGATTTTCATGATTTCACATGCATTCAACAAGATCAAATCAATTGAGATTATATATCTAAGCAACATAAGCTTATCAATATAATTCATATGCATAATGATTCACTAGATCAGGTTAAAAATGAAGCAAATCATAGCCATACATGCTCTTAGCCTAAGATCATGATAATTAATCAGGATATAAATATGAGACTCATTTTGAAAGCTAATAATATGGGAAATAAAGTGAATGGCTCAATCTGAATAATTCTCAAGCTATAAAAATCAATTTGGATTATCTAAATGATCGATTTGCTCTTTTGATAGTTTCCAAGGGTTTAATTGTCAATCCAATAGTCAGTTATTGGTTTGTATAGTTTGGATGTGTAATCCATGGAGTGGATTGATATTTAGATGGACATATCATCGTAGATCTGGTTCAATATGATTTAATGGCCTACTCAAAATTTATTTTGGATTTATAAATTTGAAAATAAAATAAAATAAAATAAATTTATACCCTTAGAATTTCATACAAGATTTTATATCAGCGGAATGCAATGGTTAAAGAAGAATTAGCCGGAGAGTACGTAACTTATAAAAGAAGGTAACAATGTAAGAAGGATCTTTTATTGATACAAGGCTTAATGCCAACAAAATTCAAAAAGTTGTTGACAAATAGAAAAATAAACATTAAACAAGATATGTTATTCTTCTACTTTCATGGAACTTTGGATGCATTTATGTAATAATAATATAAAAAATTCATCTAAAAACAACTGGATCAAAAGCAATCATCAGAAGAGTGCTTTGACCCATAATCCTGTCATTTTGTCTAGTGGAACTTTCTCTGGTGGAACCACGTTACTTTGTCTGGAAACCTCGTCGCTTTGTCTAGTAGAACTATATCACTTTGACCCATAATCTTGTCATTTTGTCTAGTGGAACTTTGTCACTCTGTGTAACACCCCGAACTCACTACAAAAAATAGGGTTTTTACCGACGAAACTTTTAGTGACGAAATATTTTTTCGTCACTAAAAGTGACTTTTAACGACAAAATTTGTTTTCATCGGTAAAAGTTTACTTTTAGCGATGAAATTTTTTTCATCCCTAAAAGTGACATTTAGCGACGAAAATTTTTGCCGCTAAAGGGTGTTTTGAATTTTTGAAAAAATAAAAAAGTCGAGAAGTTTCCTTTTACTGATGAAATTAATTTCGTAGCTAAAAGCCACCTTTAGCGACGAAAATTTTCATCGCTAAAGGGTGTTTTGAATTTTTGAAAAAACAAAAAAGTCAAGAAGTTTCCTTTTAGCCATGAAATTAATTTCGTATCTAAAAGACACCTTTGGCGATGAAAATTTTCATCGCTAAAGGGTGTTTTGAGTTTTTGAAAAAAATAAAAAAGTAGGGAAGTTTGCTTTTAGCAACGAAATAAATTTCGTAGCTGAAAGCTACCTTTAGTGACGGAAATGTTCGTCGCTAAAGGGTGTTTTGAATTTTTGAAAAGACAAAAAAGTCGAGAAGTTTCCTGTGTTTTGAATTTTTAAAAAGACAAAAAAGTCGAGAAGTTTCCTTTTAGCAACGAAATTAAGTTCGTAGCTAAAGGTGGCTTTTAGCGACGAAAATATTCGTCGCTAAAGGGTGTTTTGAATTTTTGAAAAGACAAAAAAGTCGAGAAGTTTCCTTTTACCGACGAAATTAATTTTGTAGCTAAAAGACACCTTTAGCGACGAAAAATTTCGTCGCTAAAGGGTGTTTTGAATTTTTGAAAAAACAAAAAAGTCAAGAAGTTTCATCTTAGCGATGAAATTAATTTCGTAGCTAAAAACCACCTGTAGCGACGTAAATTTTCGTCGCTAAATGGTGTTTTGAATTTTAACAAAGAAAATTTTCGCATTGTCTTGGAAATGTTCGTGGTAAGACTTTTACCGACGAAAATGTTCATCTGTAAAAGTGTTTTTCCTAAATATTTTTCCCGACGGCTGAAAACCATCGGTAATAATGTAAAGATGTTTTAATTTTTAAAATTTTTTGTCGGTAAAAGTGTGTGTGTGTGTGTGTGTGTGTAGAGTTTTTATATCATATGAGTGGAAATTTTTTTAATATATATAATTAAAAGGTAATATTTAAATGATTTGCAATATCACATGAAAAAGAATATTGAGAAGTTTAGAAATTTTAACAATGTTTGAGAAAAATTTTGAGAACAAAATGATGGTTTTGAAGAAAAAAATCGATAATTTGAAATTTTTGAGAAAAAAAATAAAATATGAGAAAAATTTTGAGATTTTGAAAATAAAAATTTAGAATTTGTATTTTAAATATTTTTTGAAATATTTTTTAATAAAAATGTATTTTGTTAGAAGAGAAAAAAAATATACATTTTTGAGAAAAAAATGTTATTTTAAAAGGAAATTGAAATTTATCTGTGAAAAATAAAATTACTAAATTATTATGCACATCCACTAATTGAACCTTTAACTATTTTTGAACAATCTGATCAGTCTAGATTGAAGAGTAAATAACTTCAGATGTTTAAATCAAAATTCACTCAAATTGTTGATCAATTTTGTTTGCCCAATATCTTTTCTCATATGTAGCCTGATTGAGGCGAGTAACTAGTCAAATTGAGGGTATTGATCAGTAAAATAGAGTGAATGGACCAAACATGTAAAATGGGCCAAATATTCTGGTCAAAATTGTGACCCAACTTACTGACCTCGTGAGAACCTAAGAATTGATGTTATTAAGTTTAGTGGGCCCCATCATGATGTGTGTCGAACATCAACACCGTGGATTAGATGTGTCCCCTTTAGGTTATGAGATATCTCAAAAATCATCTATATACAAAACTCAAGTGGGCCATACCATCTAAAACTATGTGAAGACATCCTAAAAAATTTAAAAGCACTTGGTGGGACCCAAATGAGTTTTGAATGCGGCTGAAAATTAGTCTGACCCCTCATCCAAGTGGGACACACATAATGAGTGGGTTGGATATGTGAATCACATTTAGGCAGACCCAATATATGATTATGAATGTTTTAAGGAAACCCCTCTCCATTATATTATGTGGTGTGGCCCACCCAAGTCATGGATTGACTTTATTTTTAAGCTCTTGGCCCACCTAAGTCATGGATTGACTTTCTCCATACCGTTCAACACTTTTCTCGGATCATTTTAAGTTATTAACCAAAAAAGGGGCAGGTCCAAAGCTTAAGTGGACTACAAAGTAGGGACTGAACGTCCACCATTAAAAATAACATTCATAGAAGTTTTGGATCAAGCTGATGTTTGTGTTTTCTCTTCATTTATATCTTTTTGATATTATAAACATGTTGGATGTCAAATAAACATTAGTGTGGGCCTAAGGAAGGTATCAATGGTGGAAATCATTTTCCATATTGTTTCGCGTGGCATGGTACACTTGAGTTTTGGATTTACCGAAAATTTGGGATCAACCCACACCGTTCATCCATTTTTCGAGATAATTTTAGAGAATTATCCAAAAAATGAATCATACCAAAGATTAAATGGACCACACGACAAATAAGGGAAACGGATTGGCTACTCCCCCTAACACCATCCAATGGTTGGTGGTTGGTGCTCTGTGAGCCCTACCATGATGTATGTGTTTAATCCATGTTGTCTATCTATTTTTAAAGATCATCTTACGGTATGAGACCAAAAATAAGATATATCCAAATCTTAAGTGGACCACATTCCAGGAAACAGTGTGGAATGAGCGTCAACCATTAAAAAACATTTTGGGGCCATAAAAGTTTCGGATCAAACTGATTTTTGTTTTTCCCCTTCATCTGGCCCTGTATGACCTAATCAACACATTGGATGTCAAATAAACTGTATAGTGGACCTTAGGAGGATTTTAACGATGGATATATAATAATTTTATAATTTATTATATATATATATGGGAGAAGGTTCCATTCGGTCGAGCTCATGGGAACTTCTCATATGATCGAGCTGTGTGGGCCCCACCGTGATGGGTGTCGAACATCTATACAATCAGTCAGATGCACCATTCCATGGTGGGCCTGGGGTTTAAAAATCAAGTCAATCCGTGACTTTTTGGGCCACACCACATACAAAAGTTGAGAGGGGTTACCCTCCATTAAAATATTCATAATCATTTGTTAGGACCATCGAGATGTGGTTCACAAATCCAGCCCATCCATTATGTGTGTCCCACTTGGATGAGGAGTCAAACCAAGTTTCACATGCATCAAAATTTCAAGTGGGCCCCACCAAGTGATTTTATATGTTTTATGCATTTCTTCACATGATTTTGGATGGTATGGCCCACCTCAGTTCTGTATACGGATGATTTTTGGGATATCCCATAATTTAAAGGGGGCCCATCAAACGCACGGTGTTGATGGTCGACACACATCACAATGGGGCCCACACAGCTCGACCTTGTGGAAAGTTCCCATGAGCTCGACTATACAAAACCTTTTCCCTAAAAGAAAAAGCCCTCATTTCTTACGCACCCTCCACCGCCATTCCCTCTCTCTCTCACTCCCAGCGCCTTCCGCCCCCATTCTCTCTCTCTCTCTCTCTCTCTCTCTCTCTCTCTCTCTCCCTCTCTCTCTCTCGCTCTCTCACTCCCAGCGCCCTCTTCTCCTGTGATGCGTTTCCTTGTCGGGGGTATCACGTAATCCATTTCCTTGCCCCTTCCAATCTCTCTCTCTCAACCGAAAATTTTTGGCATTTTCTGTTCATACGCCTATGATTAGATGGATTTTCAGGCAAATGTTTTATTTATTTGTTGTGATTTTGGTTTTTATGGTGGATCAGTCGGTGGATGTCTGGGTATTTTAGCTTCTTGTTGTTAGTATAGTTTTTGTGCATAGAATTTGTTGAAATGATGTTGTAGGTTTGATCTTGATTAGAAGTCATGAAAAATTTTCATTTACAAGATGTATCTTGATTTGGGAAAATGTGACTCTACCTCATGTGTGAAGCATGCTTGATGTTCGACAGAATGCCTGACCCAAATCAATCCATAGAATATGGGTTCATCTACAGGTTAGGTCCCCACCAAGGGTGGGGAGATTAGCTGTGTGTCGACAATGTGTGCACATGCATGTATGAGAAGGTCTCAAGGCCAACTAGCAGATTACTTCTTACTTGCTAAGTGCACTGGACATCCAACCAGTTCGATAGATTGGCCCCAACATGAGTAACACTACATGCAAAAATCAACCACATCCACTGATCAAGTGGACCATACTTGTATTTTGTTATTTATCAATGAGTATACACTGTTTTCTATTGTGGCTCACTTGATAATTTGATGGACCTAATTTTGTCAATCATAGACTTGTTTTGCATGAATTAGGGAAAAAAGAAAGAAGAACAAAAATGGATGGTGATGGTGCACTTTATTGCAACATTAGTGGAAGTTTGTTTTTGACAAAGGAGCTTTAAAACTTGAATCCTACAAATTCATTTATCATTTCCATTTTTCACCTAATTTCTTCTGTTTATATGCAGTTTAACAAACCTGACTAAGCCAAGTGATTGCTTTCTCTCAATATTTGTAGATGACTTTGCGAAATGAGCTTCTTGATGTCATTATATAGTTTGACAAATTTGTCATCAATTAATCCATGTTATAATGTTTTAATTGCATTGCTAGTATAGCTACACTTTCTATTTCTTGTTATGACCAATACATCAATTTGCAGGCGAAATCGAATACAATGGTTTTGACTATTCTGGCACTCATATTGTCATTCCTATGTAGGTGAAGTTTCGGGAGTTCATTAATTTGCACAGGCATTCTCAGTGTATTGTATTTGCAAATGTGAATGAAAATAAACAACTTATAATATATATATATATATATATATGTGTGTGTGTGTGTGTGTGTGTGTTATCAATGGAGGATACCTTGATTAGGAGGACATGAAATTCTTGTAGCTTATGGTATGGTGCCCCAATATTGGTTGTATGTTACTAGTATGTAGTAGATAATACTAGGTTCAATATTTTGTGTATGTGGCTAAAATTTTTATCTCAACTACTCTACATGAATTCTGTCTCACTTCCTACAACTAAATTCCTTCGTATAACCTACACTTATAAACTAAAACTATAACCTATATTTATAACCTAAACCTAAACCTATAACCTAAAACCTAAATGTATTCTCAAATCCATAAATCTAAACCTAAACCTAAACCTATAACCTAAAATTATAACCTACAACATTAGCATAAACTTATAACCTAAACCTATAACCTACAACATTAACCTAAACCTATACTTATAGCCTAAACCTATTCTCAAATCCCAAATCCTATAATCTAAACCTAAACCTAAACCTTAACCTAAACCTAAACCTACAACCTAAACCTAAACCTTAACCTATAACCTATAACCTAAACCTATAACCTATAATCTAAACTCAATTCCCTAAACCTTAACTTATAACCTAACCTAAACCTAGACATATAACTTACACTTATAACCTAAACCTAAACCTAAACCTGTAAGCTTAACCTAAAAGTTTTTTTAGCAACGAAAAAATTCATTGCTAAAAAGCTTGCCTTTGTTGACGGTTAAAATTTTTCGTCGATAAAAACATTTTGCGTCGGTCTTTTAGCGACGAAAATTTTCGTCGCTAAAATGTTTTAGCTACAAAATATGGCTTTTAGCAACGAAAATTTTCGTCGGTAAAGGTGGGATTTCTTGTAGTGACTTTTCAATACCCGAGTATTAATAGTTCTCGAGTGTTACCATAAAATATAACTTATTATGTACATATGTACGATACCAATCTAGCTATCCTAACCTTACATCTATCCTCCAACACGAATCTAACCGTTGGGAATAATCTTCATTTATAGATCAAACAATCTGACCGTTGATTTTAAGATATAATCATCATATACCCAAATATTCTCACTTGTCTATCATAACCAACCACTCAATCAAACATACAATGCTAGATAAAGACATATAACCGTTCACTTTAATTTTGGACCATCCGATCGTAGTAAACTAGATACTTGATCTCTACATCCGCTCGTACACACATCAAGTTGAGATTCTGACCCGTTCATCTTATTCATCACCTATAAATATGCTTAACCCACCATCAGAACTAAAATCTGAGAAATTTACACATGTGACCAAGACACTCAAACTTAATGATACACATGTTTTACTCCCTAATCACTCCAGAAACTCACCTTATGTTCATCCATTTACAAAACTGACAGTACAATTACCTAGATACATGACTAGAATACCAACCACCAAGTCTTCCTATTTTTAGCATGTCATCTAACTGTCCATCGTATTTGGATCCCCCAAACAGGCCATTAGAATATTAAGATAATTCAGTCACTATGAAGATGTTAGATTATATGATCCAATCACTGGGTAATGTTTCAACTAGATGTGTGCAACCGTGGTCTTGAAGCACGGGGTATGTTAGCCAGTTAAAAGAGCATCTTGGATATCCTTGGGAGATTGGGACCCAAACTTGACCGACAGAAAGAGCACGAAAAATGAGAAATGTCCGCCCAATTTCAAAACAATCAGATGGTGCGCTCCAACATAATGAATGATAGAAGTTATTTGAGAATTCGATGCAAATTTGTAGATATAGTTAACACCATGCATGGTAGCTAAGTTATTTTAGCCTGTGAGCATTGTCCCACATTGTGATTAACCGTGTGATCCACATAGGGGTCAGATTTACTTCATATTTGGGCCCATGGCCCAACACGACCTTGCAAAGCCGGTGAAGGGCACGGATTTCCAAAAAAAACCAAACACCATGTCAGACCCCACCTTTTCCCAAGTCATCCATTAAACCAAGAAACTCAGGCAAAGGATGTAACTGACTTCCCACATGAAAGCACGTTTCAGCCATAAACATTGTCCTCACGTTGACTGATGGTATGGCCCACCCAGAGCTCTGACCTGCTTCATATTTTGGCTCCCGGGGCAACACACCGGGGATATTTTGATTAAAGGACTTAATCCCTTAGAAACCCATAGTAGTGGCTCCACTGAATGATGCAAACTTGAGCTTTGGAAACAGTTCATTTTTGGCATCATGCCTTAAAATGAACTCACAACATAGAATAGACGGGGCGGATTTCTCACAAACATCATAATGGGCCCCACCTGGTTCCCAGCGCGCAGGAACTCCCTGCGAAAGTCTTTCACAGGAAATCCGCGTCCCCGGAAACGCAACTTTTTTTTTTTTCTTAATCAAGGGTATTTTGCAAACTATTTTTATTTTGTTAAAGAGTGGTGCTGATGTCAGTACAAATGACAATGACGTGGACCAATTAAATTCCAGGGGAACCAGGATGCGCTGGAAACAGAGGATCCGCACTCTCATCAGAATGGCCCTCAGCAGGCTCAGTTCTTGTAGTGATCGCTGTTAGGAGTATGTTCACCCGTCTTAGAATTTTTATACCAGAATAATCCAATATACAGAATGAAACGAGAACGTGAGGAACATTCAAAGAAATGACCACAACTGACTTTGAAGAGTCATGCTTTGAACAGGATGCCACGGATGGACCACCTTCCTACGAATCCAAATGCCACTGGAGAGCTGAGTTGGTTACTCGTAAGAGTAGGTGTGAGATGGTTCCTCTGATCAGGTGGACCCCCTCGTGTCTACACCCTAGCCCAGTAGTCAGTTCGATCCACTGTCTTTACGTTGCTGCATGCAAATGCATAAATGGTGTGCCCGCTTTGGTGTAGGGCAAGGATCTCAAACACGTGTGATGTGTGTTTCTGTAGTAAGGCACCTCTTCGGTTGTATTTCTCCCTTTACATTGTTTTATTTCACGATGCGAAGTGCTGCAACATTTCTCTGGCTCTTCATTTGAAAGCCTCGATAATCATAACTTTCTCCATACAAAATATGAACTAGATTTTAAGAACAACTGAAGGTACAGCTGTTGGAGCTTTTTTCCATAGATTGAGTTAGGTTTATATGAGAAAGAATTGAAATAAAGCTGGGCTATATACCAAAATTGTCAAACAGGTGAAAGATTGATTAGCTGGATGTAGAGATTTTATTACTAGAGAAGGGGATTTTGTTACAGAGGGCTTTTACATAACAAACTTTTGGTTATCTGCATTCCTCATGAGACTCACTGTGAACATTTTTATAGGTACTTTACAATTCTCTATATACCATATATAATTTTCGTCCATTTTCATGAAATCCACAACTTGTTCCACGCACTTCTACAAATATTTCTTGACTAGGGAGTTTTATTTTTACATTTTTTCATAGATATTTTTAAATTACAAATTACAATTACTTTTCAACAGAGCTTTGTTCACCGATGGCGCGTCCCACCGAGCATCCACATGGAAGTTCAGACGCTGGACTATCCGAACCGTTCACAAGAGAAAGGTATGTCTTTATTTTATGTGCTTCGGGAATAGCAACTCCATCTGCAACCAGCGTCAATTGGGTCCCCACATGTTTGAACAGAGAGTTCTGCTGCCCCACTAGTTTGAAAGCCCATTCCAACAGATTCTCATTGATAAGGTCCGCGGGCAACATTGGCACCACATCTTGCTTGATCACCACCCGCAGTATCTTCACTTGCATTTGTTTGAGCTTGTCTCTAAATGCCCTGTTACCGACTTGTGGGGCCCCGAAAGAGATGACACGGATTTGGCAGTTGAGGTCATGGAGGGAGGAGGCAGCCTCGTAAGCGTTGAGGAGAGATAAGGCCCCACCTAGGCTGTGACCAGTGATGGTGAGGCCCACCTCTTCACCTTTCTCTTTGTACAACTTCACAAGACCTTTCACTGCTTCCATCACTTGTTCTGATGCACTCAACTTGCTGTAACTGGAAGAGTCACTCCTGGATTTATAGATGCTATGGAACCCAGATGCCACCTCCACATCAACATCATTGCCAAATGGAATAAGATCGATTTCAATGTCCTTAAACCACTCCAAGAGTGCTTTGGTACCACGCCACACCACGGTAATGTCCCTACGTCCAATCTGGTGTGACTTATAGTTGTCACTGAAAGCTACATAGCCAATCAAATTTGTATCTTTGCTCTTTTTGCCAGCCCATTGGCGCATCCAACTGGGCCCATCAATGTGGGCGTAGATGAACTTGGCTACTTTGTAACCATGCTTATTGAGGCATATTTCCTCCAAGAGCATCCCTAGATGGTGTTGACAGCTCCCACAGTATGAGTCCAGTTTGAAAGCCATGGTCGTGGCTTGTGTGAATTCTCCATAACGTACTATCTCCTGTGGGAGCCACAGGTCTGGTTGATCAATCAGGCATGTTCCACGAGATGGACTGTGGATCTCTTGGCATTTCGCATGGATATCTTCCTTGGGAGACGGCATTAGAATTATCGAATTGTCCATGTCTGGGAGATGTCTACTCAATGGGCTTCGTTGGCTCCTGATATGGGGGCTGGTGCAGTTGGAGAGGAGCGTATGTGGAGATGGGTGAGAATTAAGAATAACTGGGGGAGATGGATGTGCTGATGTCTCTGGTGGGTCAATCAGGTGGGTCGAACTGGACGGACTGTGTATGTTGTGCCATTTTGCAGGGATATCTTCATTCGGGGACGACATGGGAGTGAACCAATTGTCCATGTCTGGGAGATGTAGTGGGCCAGTGATCTGGGGCCTTGCGTTGTTGGAGAGCTGCGTAAGTGGAGATGGGCGACGTTTGAGAATAATTGAGGGAGATGGAGCTGTTGATGTCTCTGGTGGGTCGATCGGCTGTGTAGAACTGGATGGGCTGTGGATCTTGCACCGTTTTGCAGGGATATCTTCCTTGGGGGACGACATGGGAGTCTTTGAATTGTCCATGTATGGGAGATGTAGTGGGCTGGTGATCTTGAGTCTGGTGCAGTTGGAGAGGTGCGTAAATCCAGATGGGGGAGATGGCCCTGATTAGGCCTCTGATGCTGATGTGGATCAAAAGCGATTACCAGAGTGGTGCAGATACCTCAGCGCAGGCCCGGTTCTTGCCGTGATCACTGTTGGGAATGCGTTCACCAGTTTTACAATTTCTTTACGGGGACAATCGAATATATAGAAAGAAACGTGGGAAACTTTCAAAGAAACGACTACAACTGACGTTGAAGAGTCGTGCTTTTTGACTGGGCACCACGCGTGGCCCATCTTCTGCGTATCCAAATGCCAATCACTTGGTTAGTCATGAGAGTATATGTGAGATTGGGTCCTCTGATCAGGTGGACCCCTTTGTGCCTACACCCTATCCCAGTAGTCAGTTTTTTTTTTTTTTTTTCCCAAAAAAAAAAAAAAAAAAAAAAAACTCTCTTTAGGTTGACCGAAAATGCACGATCAAGGAGCGGATTAGGTGAGACCCCCGACCTCAGGCAAGAGGGTGCGGTACTTAACGTAGGGGCCATTTTGATGTATGAATTCTGCATCCTCACCGTCCATCCTTTCCAGATCATTTTAGGGTAGGATCCCAAAAATGAAGAAAGTCCATATGCCAGGCGGACCATACTCTAGGAAATAGTGGTGATTGAACGCTTGACTATTAAAAAGTTCGTAGGACACACATTAATGTTTCCTTGGTGTTTATTTGCCAATCAAATGGGATCCGTATTTTTGAACGAGTCTAATTTGAGTCATACTAAAATCAACTAACAAAAGACAAGGTTATTTATGGGTTTTGTATTCTGTTTTGTTTTGCATTAGATTATAGCAATAGATCATCACTTCTTTTACTAAAAGGTGGTTGACCATCCAGGTGACAATCTAGGCCGTTTAAATAATTGGCACCATTTTTTCTGAAGAATATATTAGAAGTAACACTAATTGAACTCATCTGGTTTTACCTAACGTTTGCCATTTTACCTTTTTTACCATCAAAATTGATAGTTACCATTATTTGTATGAAATCAATTATAATTTCTACATACAGGCTCAGCTCCTGACATAATCTGGCCCGTTTGCACTCCTAGGCTAAAGGTCAACACCTCTGTTAGTTCCTTATGAAGGGATGACTATGATGAAGTCCATCACCCTCTTCCTCATGGATAATTACTCGGAATTTACAGAGCTTTTCTAAACTCCTCATAGAGACCTCTCAAATCCATGAGGAAAAACAAGCAAGAAAAATATAAAGAAATTCTATTAAATTCGTAATTTGATTGATGAATGAAATAAACGAGTTCACAACCCTTTACATAGGGATATTAAGCCATTGGAGAAGTTTCAGAATCAAAATACAACTAAAACTCATAGAATTCGCAACTTTATATAAATAGTAAACTTACTATTTATAGAGACGGTCATGATTTCCACTAGTGAGCAAGGTTTTCGGCCAAAAATAGTAAGTGTCCTATTTGGCTTCACCATGTTGTTTTCCTAATTATTCTAAGCACTTTTCACGTTGGGCGCAACTCCTAAAGTTAAATGGATGAAGAGTTATAATCAAACTAAAACTTACTATTTATAGTAAAAATGAAATTAAAATAGGGAAATGACCATCGATCTAATGATATTTTGCAAATTCGATGTGGGCAACCTGGCGTGGGTGGCTAAAGTAGCTCATCCTACCCTAGAATCATATATGGTACGCCTGATAGCTCATTTCAGATTGCGAGATACTTCTAATTTAAGGTCCGACGGTCCGGATCACTTTTGTCGTTGACCGGGCCTTTTCTGATTCATCTTGGCCATGAAATTGTCCCCGACCCACTATACATCAGTCTTGATTGTATGGTATGAGAAGCTACTTTAGCCATCCAATGCCGGGTTGCCCATGCCGAATTTGCGAGATTCCATCAGATCAATAGTTGAAAATCTATTTTATTTTCATTTTTACTATTTATAATGAGTTTTAGTTTGATTATAACTCTTCATCCTTTGAGCTTTAGGAGTTGTCTCCAACATGACAAGTTCATAGAAAAATTAAAAGAATAACGTGATTAAGCCAAATAGGACACTTACTATTTATAGTAAGTCACGAGTTTTAGGGAGTTTGAGTTGGAGTTTAATTCCGAAACTTCTTTTAAGGTTTGGTATTACTATTTAAAGGGTTGTGAATTCATTTTTTTCATCTACCAATCAAATTTTGAATTTCTAAAATTTATTTCTATTTTCTTATTTTTACTCGTAGATTCGAGGAATCTCTATGAGGAGTCCAGAGAAGCTCCATGGATTCAAAGTAGTTATTCGCTTGAGGAAGATGTTGATCGACCTCATCACATTCATCCCTGCATCAATTGGTATCAGAGCATGGACTCCCCTCGGACCGATGACAAATAACCAAGGTATGGACCAAAATCCTATGGACGATGATCGAGGGATTCGTTATCTTTTGTAAAGATTGAAAGCTTTCCAGTGGGAGTGTTAGTTGAGCATGCAAGGGTTGTAGGCAATCCTCGATCGTCTTATGAATACGATAATTCTGCCCCAAACCTAAGGCGATGCTCAACCACCCGTAATTGATATACAACATAACCCGAATTTTCGTAGAGCACTACTAGTGGTGAATTATAGGGCTACCCCAGATGATTCAAGCTCTAACGACGATGACCTCAATGATGGCTTTATCCGACGAAGCGGTTCAGTAGGCAGGTAGGGCAAAAATGCAGCTTGTAAGAGTCCCCACTCGGCTTATCCTTCAACTTAGCCCCCATGATGGGTCCCATGCAAGATTCATTACTGGCACAAGGAAAAGAATTAGTAGGAAGATGTCCCCAACCTCCTGTGACCACAAACTGTGACATAGGGAGCGGCCCATCTAAGCCTTAACACGTTGCACCCACAAAAGCAGGTCCAAGTAAAATTTCAAATCTTTATTGTCGGCTAAGGCCGAACACTTGTTACTGTTATGGCCAACTAGACTACTTATCAAACACCTGCCCTCAACACCCCGCGGCCCACTTGACCATTAACAAATGGGGCACTGAAGGTGATGCGGCGGAAGAAGACCTTAGATTTGATGAAGATGAACAAGTCATTAAGAAAGGAGCTAGTGACGAAGAATGGTTGCCCGAGGATTATGGTGAATCCTTATTTGTGAAGCAATTACTATACAGTTGACAGAAGGATTTGCATCCATAGTGGCACAATATATTCCATACGGTAAAGTTTGTTGTGATGTAA
The DNA here is from genome assembly GCF_029962835.1 of Magnolia sinica. Taxonomy (NCBI): domain Eukaryota; kingdom Viridiplantae; phylum Streptophyta; class Magnoliopsida; order Magnoliales; family Magnoliaceae; genus Magnolia; species Magnolia sinica. The sequence continues at coordinate 27,055,721 of NC_080573.1, read as the reverse complement.
TCATAGAAAGTGGCGGTAGCGAGAACATCATTTCGAAAGTGATGGTGGATAAGTTATGGCTACCTATAACAAATCATCCTTCCCTTTACTCGATTTGATAGATAAAAAAGGTGAACGAGACCAAGGTTACTGAATAATGCATTTTCTTATTTTCAATTGGTAAAAATTATAAGAATCAAGTACTTCGTAACGTGGTTAACATGGAAGCATGTCATATGTTACTCGGTCGATCATGGCAATCGGACCGTGATGTGACCCACTGAGGACGACACGATGTTTATGTCCTCGTTAAAGACAATCGAAAGATGATCCTTGCCCCTATGACACCAGAGAAATACCCCGAAGCTTTTAAAGTAGATAGGAGCTCCCTCATACCATTCGAGTTTTCGTAGAGTAATATAAGGAAATAGGCAAGGTGTACGCCTTGGTGGTAAAGGGTGAGGGATCAGAGCCCTTAGACATTCCTCCAAGTTTAAGGCTATTGTCGAGTGAATTCAAAGAGATTTGGTGAGAAGATTTATCTGATGGATTACCCCTCATGAGAGACATCCAACATCACATAGACATTGTCCCTGGGGTTAATTTGCCAAACCGACCTACTATCGAATGAGTTCGAAAGAGCGTGAGATACTTCAGGGGTAAGTGGAGGAATTGATCCATAAGAATCTTTTGAGATGGAGCATAAGCCTATGTATCGTGTATCATTGTTAATGCCTAAGAAATATGTGAGCTAGCGCATGTGTATCAACAGTCGGTAAATTAATAAGATTACCATCAAATATCAATTCCCAATACCATGGTTGGATTACATGCTTAATATGCTAGAAGGTGCCAAGGTATTCTCTAAGCTAGATTTGATGAGCGAGTACCATCAGATTTATATCTGACCCGATGATGAGTGGAAAACGACATTTAAGACCAAGGGTTATATGAGTGGCTGGTCATGCCCTTCAGTTTATTAAATGCACCAAGCACTTTACGTGTTTGATAAATCAAATGCTAAATTCGTTCATTTGTTGATTTGTGGTAGTATATTTTGATGACATCCTGATATATATCCAGGATGAGACGGAGCACATGGAACATCTTAGGCAGATGTTACAGGTCCTACAAGTTAACAAGTTATACATCAACTTGAAGAAGTGTAGTTTTTACAGACAACCTAGTGTTCTTAGGATTTGTTGTAACATCCGTAGGCATCTGTGTGGATGATGAAAAGGTGTGAGCCATTAGGGAATGGCCGATCCCGATGAAGATTCATGAAGTGAGGAGTTTTCACGGCTTGGTGAAGTTTTGTTGTCGATTTGTGCGCAATTTTAGTACGATAGTCGCACCTATTGCAAATTCCATGAAGAAGGGGTCTGTTTCAGTGGATCGATGATGCTGATAAAAGCTTTGCTGAAATCAAGTATTGATTTTTCACAACACCAGTCTTGGTTCTTTCCAGTTTCAACAAACTGTTTGAGGTTGAGTGTGATGCCTCATGCATCAGAATTGGAGGATGTTTATCACAGGAAGGCAACCCGGTAGCATTCTACAATGAGAAGCTCAACGAAGCCCGAAAGAAGTGATCGACTGATGAGCTTGAGTTGTACACAGTTGTTCAAGTGCTGCGACACTGGCGACAATATCTAATCCAAAGAGAGTTATTTATACTGACTATTAAGCCTTAAAGTTTATTCATATTCAGGCTGACATAAATCGTGTGCATGCTAGATGGGTTGTGTTTTTGTAAAAATTCTCGTTCGCTCTTAAGCACAAGTCAGATCAGTAAAACATGGTGGCTGATGCACTTAGTCTTTATGTATCACTTTTTATTACAATGACCAATGAGGCAATGAGGTGGTCAGCTTTGATTGTTTCAAGGAGCTATATGCCGAGGACTTCATAATGCATGAATGAGGTATCAAGAGGGTCATCCTAGTGACTTACATATGCAAGACGGTTTTCTCTTCAAAAGGAATCGACTGTGCATCTCGCAAAGTTCTTTGAGAGGAGCAGATTATTCAAGAGCTACATGGAAGTGGCCTTGGCGGTCACCTTGAGAGAGACAAGACGCGGGCTCTTGTGGATGAGTGGTAGTACTGTCTACAATTGGTACGTGACATAGGTAAAGTAGTTCAGTGCTATCATGTTTGTTAGACCTCTAAGGGCAATCTCAGAATATGTACCTCTACATCTCGTTACCTCTACTTGACGGCCCTTGGGAGGATTTATCCAAGGACTTCGTGCTTGGTCTCCCTTGAATACAACGCTGCATGGATTCGGTGTTTATGGTGATAGATCATTTCTCATATATTGTGCACTTTATCCCATGTAAGAAGACTCTTGATGTAACACATATGGTGAACCTATTCTTCAGAGAGGTCATACGGCTACATGGGGTTTCCAAGACCATTATTTCTAACTGTGACACGAAGTCCATTAGCCACTTTTGGCAGACTTTGTGGAGTCAGTTCAGTACACATCTTCAGCTCAGCAACGCCTACAACCCACAAACCAATGGGCAGACAAAAGTTGTGAATCGTATGTTGGGAAACCTCATTTGGTGTATTTCAGGTGACAAACCGAAGAAGTGAGATTTGGCCTTGTCTCGAGCGGAGCAATATGGTGAACCACTCGACGGAGAAGTCTCCGTTCAAGTTTGTTTATGGTCGAGTGCCTCGCTACACTCTTGACTTATTCCCTTTGCCCAAGCTTCTGGGCATGAGCATTGCAGCAGAAAACATAGAGGACCAAATCATGGGCATTCATGTGGAGGTTCATGCCCAGTTGCATGCCTCGAACAACAAGTATAAGGGGCAAGCTGAAAAGCATTAACGACAAAGGTGTTTGAGGTGGGTGACCAAGTTATTGTCCATCTACGCAAGGAAATATTTTCAACTGGTACGCAGAACAAGTTGAGAACAAGAAGATTAGACCAGTACTGATCCTCCGAAAGATCATTGACAACACTTAACGTTGATGATCTTCCAGATGACTTGGAGATCTCGCGTACTTTCAACGTCAAGGACCTAACCAAGTATCATGAACTCAAGCAAGATAAGAATTCAAGGAAGAGTTCTTTTGAAGTGGAGGAGACTGATCTAGAGTAGGTCGTGGACACTTTCATCTCCAAGATGGACCAGAGAAGGCCCAATTGGAGACAGATGTGATCCAGAGCGTCAGAACCTTAAAACAAGTTGCCCATGCCAAATTTACGATATTCCATCAGATTGACGGTTGAAAATCCATTTTATTTTCATTTTTACTATTTATAGTAAGTTTTAGTTTGATTATAACACTTCTTCCTTTGAGCTTTAAGAGTTGTGTCCAATATGAAAAGTTCTTAGAAAAATTAGAAGAATAACGTGGTTAAGCCAAATAGAACACTTAGTATAAATTGTAAACTTACTATCACAAATTTTAGGAAGTTTGAGTTGGAGTTTGATTATGTAACTTCTTCCAAGGTTTGGTACCACTATTTAAAGGGTTGTAAATTCATTTTTATCATACATCAATCAAAATTTGAATTTATAGAATTTAGTTTTATTTTCTTATTTTCCCTCATGGATTCAAGAAATCTCTTTGAGGAGTCCAGAGAAGCTCCGTGGATTCGGAATAGTTATCCCCTTGAGGAAGATGGTGATCGATCTCATTACATTAATCCCTACGTCAGTTAGCGACTGGTTTGAAATGGTTCTGGCATTCAAAGGTGTGAACATACTAATTATTTGTGGATTACTTCATGTATACACCCATCCATTCATTCATGATTTTTTCCTCACATGAATTTATATTAAAAGCTTAGTTTATTTATGCCATTATTTTTTAGTAAGAATTTACAGCATTTTTCCCAATATATTTCATTGGCATTGAAATCTGCACTTATTCAATCTTTAGATTTAAAGCTTTACATTGGAATTTACAACATTTTGATAAATATATTTTATTTAAGTTAAATGTGTCTTCTTTTTTTTCCAAAACTTATGGCAGATTTTCTTTCTTGGCTATCTACCTCATTCTTTTTAATCCATAGTGAATTTCAGGATTAGGATCTAATCATGGAGCATGAGGAGCGAAGGCTTAGTTAACTTTTTTTTATTTTAATTTTTTTTTTCTATTTAGGATTTAATTTCCTTTTAAGTTTTTTTTTTTTTTTTTTCTGTAAAAGACTTTAGCAGAATAGTTTCATGAGACTTTGGATTAGAGTAATGTTTCTATTCCCAGTAAAGATTATATGGTTTATTTTATTAAAGTGTATGTTTTACAATTTGATATTATGTGATGGCTTGAAGATTATGTCTTGTTAGTATATAATATATGAGCAAGCCCTCTGGTGCAAAACCTGGGTTAAGAGAATTCAGGTGCCATATTCAGGGCATGATCCCCACCTAAGCCATGGCTAATGATGGTGACGCCTACCTCTTCACTCATATATTTGTATCAGTTCAAACGCCTTCTTGTTTCTTCAATCACTTGCTTCGGTTCACTTCACTACTTTTACCTAGTTAAGTTCAGCTTAGATCGTAGATGCTTTGGAACCCGTGTTGCAACCTCACATCATCATCCCCAACAGGCACAAGCTTCCCTTGAAGGTCCTCATACCACTCCAAGGGTAAGACCGTCCCACCCCACGCTACAATGTCTCTGCTACTTCCAATCTCGCAGAACTCATCATCATCACCCACCCAATTTGAATACTTGCTCTAGGCACCCGGCAGGTTGCGTCACTCCATTCAAGTACCAAGTTGCTTCGCTCCATTCAATGCTCCATCCAACAGAGTAAGCAAATGTGGGGCATAGCTGGAGAGTGCAAATGGGTGATCAGGTGTGATCCCATTTAAGAATCAGAATCAGATCAGAATTTTGGACCCAAAACCACCCCCATTAAAATTCAGGTCAGGTATGGGTTAGGTCGAACTAAGAAGTAGTTAACCCATTAATTTAATGGGTCTGAACGTGTTTATCACATGGGTGCATATAGAAGTTACAATTGAGTTTTAGACCTATAATATTGTTCCATGACATCTAATGAGTGGTGGCTACCAATTTTTATGGTAAAAATTAAAATGGCTAAGAATTAAAATTTAGTAAGTAAAATCAAATGTATAGGGCAAGTCAAAGTTTTTGGCATAATCTCCATTTATAATGAACCCCCGATTTAGCACAGTTCAGAATTTTACAACTAGTAAATGGGTAACCCCACTTTAGAAAGAAATTGTTGAACTACGTCTATGGTCTATGGCCTAAAAGAAATCCTAAAACACATACTGGAACTATTTTTTCTTGAGCATTGGTTTGTGTTGGTCCATTATTGTATTATCAAAATTGAACCCGGGGTCTAGGCCTTGTCAGGTTTGGCTGGTTTTGATAATCCCAGGCTCAATCCATTTAGTAATTTTAGTCAAACTTTTGGACTTAGACCCACACCATGGATCTAAATTTTGAACCCAAACACACTAAATTATCAGGTAGGGTACAATGAACCATCCAGTCGACCTGATGCATTTGCAACTCTCATTGTGATATAGATGGAGAGTCACTTTTAACCATTGTTAGTGAGGCTTAATTGCTCCAAGAACGTCCGTATATGCACGGACAGCTCCCACGGTACCCGGCAACGAGTCAAGTCGAAAGCACTCCACGTGGATTACTCATGCCTCATGGTAGATTCACAGGCGTTTCAACATCAGATCATGGGTTTGAGTGCCCACCACTGCGGAAAAATAATAATAATAATCAGAAAAACAAAAAGCACTGCACGTCGCAAATTTTTTATTCTTTACTACCTCCCATCAGAACCACTGATCTTTTTCTACTTTACGGCCTCCCATCAGAACCATTGATCTAGTGGGTGAATCAGGTGGGTCCAATCAGACGATGTATGGATCTCGTGCCACATTGCAAGGGTGTCTTAGTTGGGGGACGACATCATGGTCATTCGGTCATCCATGTCTGGGAGAAGTGGCAGGCTAGTTGTCTGGGTCCTGTGTGCTTTGAGAGGTGCGTAAATGGAGATGAGCGAGATTCGAGAATAATTGTGGGAGATGGGGACCTAGATTGGGCTTCTAACGACAGTGTAGATCAACAGAGATCCACGGACCGGTGCGGATTACTCAGCAGGCCCAGTTCTTGCCGTGATCACCGCTGGGTGTGTGAACACCAGTTCTCAGAGATCTTTGTATGTGCGAAATCGGACCGGTGCGTCATCCATGTGGAGCCCACCGTGATGTAAGTGTTTTATCCACGCCGTTCATCGTTTTTATAAGATCATTTTAAGGTATGAGTTAAAATATGAGGAAGGTACAGGGCTTAAGTGGACCACAAAGTGGGGATTGAATGTTGACCATTAAAAAATTCTTGGGAGCTGGAGAAGTTTCAGATCAATCTGATATTTGTTTTTTCACTTCATCCACGTCTACATGACCTTATGAATATTCTGGATGGTAAAAAAACATCACGACGGCCCTTAGAAAGGTTTCAACGGTGAGTGTCATTATCACTGCAGCTTCCTTTGGTGTGATCCACTAGATCTGTGGAGCTGATTTATTTTTAGAAACATATTTTAAAATGATCTGATAAAAGGGATGAACGGCGTGGATAAAACAATTACATCATGTTGGCCCCACAGAGCCCTGCCCGCACGGAGTCATGTCCGGGCGGGGTAGGATGCAATCCGCGAAAAGCTTGGGGCCTGTTCCGAGCTCGGGACAGTCGAAGGCTTCGAGGGGCAACCGAGGTGACACCATGACGTATGACTTTTATCTACACCGTCCAACCTTTTTTTTCATATAATTTTAAACAATTATTCCAAAAAATAGGAGACATTTAAGGACACCCACCATTGAAACCTTCTTAGTGCCCACCATGTTATTTACTTGCCATCCAACGTGTTGATATGGTCTTATACACATGGATGAAGTGAAAAAAAATAAAGAACATCTTCATCCAAAACTTCCGTGGTTCCGAATAATTTTTCAACGGTAGTAATTTAATCCCTTATGTGTGGTCCACCTGGATTTTTGGATTTTCTTATTTTTGGGATCATTTTCTATAATCATTTGGTAAAATGGATGAACGGTGTGGATGGAAGCCATACATCACGCCGGACCCTCGGAGCCCAGCCTGTCCCGAGCTCCGAATAGGCAGGAGTAGTACCTAATCCGCGCCTGAAAGCTAGTATGTGAGAATTTTCAAAGGAACGGCTACAACTAACGTTGAATATTCACGCTTTGAACTGGGTGTGATGCATGGTCAATGCTCTGACGTACTCAAATTCCATTGAGAGAGAAATATACGCGGTTCTCCTTTTTTTTCCGTGAACGTGGGAGCCAACCCTAGCTCGAGGTAGAAAAGTCAAGAGGACAATTGTCCTTTTTTTTTCTTTTTTCTTTTTTAATGGAAATTACATACGTAACTGGACTCTGATCCGTATAAACCCCTCCACTGGTAAGTGCTGACCCACCTGTACCGGACGTGGATTGAACGCCTACTATTGAAAGCTTCTCAGGCCACGGAGGTTCTAGATCAAGGTGATATTTGTATTTATCTTTCATTCAAGTTTATGTGACTTTATAGCAGGTTGGATAGTAAATAAGCATCATAGTAATTTGTGATTCCATTTTCAGATTTTGCCACATGATAAATGCAAGGTTGCAGGAATTGAATGTGCAGGCTTAATTCTAACCTAATGATTATGACCGCAAGCACTAAGATAGGCAGATATGTAGTATGTGACCGAGATTGAGTAAGATTGGTAGCATATTCAACTACTCTCACGCGATAATAAGAAGGTAGGGTTCATTCTTTGATAATGGGTTACACATTTGCCTTCCATATACAAAAAGATTTTTTTGATATAGATAAAAGAACAACAAAATTTTAATTCTTAAAGTCAGTTACGGATAACAACTGCAGAGCTCTGATTGATGCTTAAACTGAATCCAACATATGAGCGTAAATATAAATTATAACTAAAGTTAGCAACTACTTGATTAACACTGTGGATTACACTTAAGGGTGTACATCGAGTCGAACTGAGTTAAGCTGGCCTCAGATCGACTCGATTCGGCCACTAGCTGACCCCCGGCTCGAACTCGGCTTGGCTCGATCCTCAAGCCTAACTAGCCAACTTGGCTCGGTTCGGTCAGCAGCTCGGGCCAGTTTGAGCCGAGTTCGAGCCAAAATTGAGCCTTTGCAGCATTTTCACAAACACATGCAGTGCACTTTCAATTTCTTATTGTATATAAAACAGCAGTAGTTGTTTACAAGTATTTCATCAAACACCTTATAGGCAACATCAAAATCAAGGAAAAATGGTATTCGTTTCATATACATACCTTCCTTACCACTAGCCGATGCTTCGTTGAGTCATTTCATCAAACACTTGGTGAGCAACATCAATATCAGAGTAAGCGAATCACTGAACTAGTTCAATCTGAGCTCGATTTGAGTTAGGCATTGATCCGAGTCAAGTCGATCTCGGGCAAGCTCGAAATCGGTTCGAAATTTTTTCAAGCTCAAAAAATCAGCTCGACTTGGCTCGAACTCAGCTTCAAACCGAGTTGAATCGAGCTTTTTTGAGTTGAGTTGAGCGAGCTAACTGTGCTAACTCGGTTTGTGTACACCCCTAATTACACTAGCGAATGTAAGCAAAAGGATAACCCTATGTGTAACAACCCGAAATTTTGGGTGCGAGTTTACCTATACATAAAGATATACGATTATACTTTTACACTTGTTCAACTGTAAGCTTGTAGATCCATTAATATTTATGTAGTTTAACCTGAATATAACCATAGGGAACACTTTTCAACCATTGATTGATAGGATGAATCATTAAATACCCTAATGTTTCGACAAGAAATAAATGCATTCGATTTTGGGGAATTATTTAATGATAACAAAGAAAGAATAAGAGAACAATGATCACAAAGTATTTTATTTATTCTGAGTTTATTAGCATCCTCGCATTTCCCTTAATTCTGAAAACAGAGTACAATGAATCAACGCAATGAATGAAAGAAAAGGCAGTTTAATGGCAATTCAATGTTAATTTTAGCAGCATTGTTAATGAAAAGGCAACAAAGGCAAATGCGTTGTGCAGACATGAAGCCCTTGATTTGGTTGTGCGATAAGCATTGATCGTCCTTCCATTCATCCCTTCAGTCATACTGACGGATTCTTCTTTCTTCTGGAACTCTCTCTCTATACTTCACATTTTCCTTACTTTCCCTTTATGAATCCGGCAACTGGCACACTTGATCAAAGAATGGGCATTTTGGGCAAGAATACTGGTGCACAATCTAGGATAATCTGAAAACTTCACGAACTTGGGTTGAGCGGGTGCACAACTTCATCAAAGGTGGAGCGCACAATACTCTTGCAGACAAGGAGTGGCATACAAAGGCTTGCTTCAGGACTGGTCAAAGTAGTGCCCAATGTTTTCTTCAGGACAAGAGAGAGTACAAAGTGGCGCCCAATGTTTTTTTTAAGATAGGAGCATAAAAAGCTCCTTCCAAAGTGGAGTGCACAATCTCCCAACATAGAGCAACGCAAACTCCTTTAATCAAGGAGCACGCAACCCCTTCTCCCAACATGAAGTGCACAAGCTCCTTCCAAACTAGAGCGCGCAACCCCTTCTCTACGTGAAGTGGCAGACAAAGGCTTGGAGTTAGGACAAGTGTCCATTCAAAGTGGTGCAGGAAGCCTCCTCTCTGGACAAGGGTCCTCTTGAAGTAGCGCACAAGAGAATTTCTTCAGGAGGGTTGCGCGCAAGAGGTTTTCTCTCTTTCAGACATGTGCCCGCAAGGGTTCCTTGAGAAGTGGTGCAAAAGCTTGGTATTTGGACAAGGTCCCATGGACAGTGGCGCAAAAGCCTTACATTAGGACAAGCGTCCATGAGGAGTGGCGCAAAGGCGCACAAAGACTTCCAACATGGAGCGCGCAAAGCCTTCTAACATGGAAAGCCCTCCAACATGGAGTGCGCAAACTCCTTAGAGATGCCACACAAGGATAAGCTTCTCTCCTCACTTCTTGTCTACATCCTTGTCTTCAACTTTCTTGTCCTCCCTCAAATGAGAAGAGAAGGGGGTATTTATAGACCTCCTAGGCTCCTCCCTTCCTTAAATAGTGGCGTTCACCACCACTTCTCTCTTTAAGACAACTCCCAACCTTCTTCCTTAAATAGTGGTGTTCAACCTCTTCTCCCTTCATACAAGGTAACGTCCATCCCTCCTTTCCTTCTTTCCTTAAGACAAGGCTTCCAACACACATCCTCTCCTTAAATAGTGGCTTTTAACTACTTCTTCCTTCATACAAGACAATGTTCACCCCTTATCCTTACTAGATGACGCCCATGCACTCCTCCATACTAGATGATGCGCATGCACTCCTCTATACAAGATGACGACTATCCATTCTTCTATTAAAATTGTGGAGCGCACATCCTCTCCTTAAATAGTGGCTTTTAACTACTTCTTCCTTCATACAAGACAATGTTCACCCCTTATCCTTACTAGATGACGCCCATGCACTCCTCCATACCAGATGATGCCCATGCACTCCTCTATACAAGATGACGACTATCCATTCTTCTATTAAAATTGTGGAGCGCACAACCCTGGGAAGGATCTGCACAATGGAATTCCCCTGCTAATGCAATGGGCATGTAATGAGATTTTCAGAGAAAGAAAGCTGGAATATTTTTGTGCCTCAACACCTAATATTCTTACCAATAAATTAAAACTAACCATTGATATAACCTATCACCATCGGATAAAGATATCTGACCATCCACTTTGAATTTGGACCATTTGATCAAAGTAAACTAATTACCAAATCTTCACATCCATTTGTTCGCCTATCAAATTAGAAGTTGAATCCGCTCATTTTGTTCGTCACTTATAAATATGCTTAACTTATCGTCAAAATTATTATCTAAGCATTTTACACTAATAAACCATTCACTTGAATCTAACCGTAAACATTTCTAACATAGATCACATTCAAAAACTACTTTTTACGTATCCTTTTATAAAACTGACCATATAATAACCCGTAAGTACAATAAATATCCTAACCATCCAACTACTTAAATTTTAGCCCTTCATCTTCTCGTCTATCATATTTGTATCTGCCAAACGGACCATCAAAATCTCAAAATAAACTATTCATTTGAAAGATTATAGGACATACATTACAATTACCGGTAAGTTTTCACATGGGACATTAATACACGTTAATTTGAATCATAGGTAAATGTGAGTCATTAAAAAGGTATTTTGACCATCTTGGTGAGATCAAGGCTCAAACTTTACTTGTTGATAGAGCAAACAAAATGATGGGCCATGGTAAAGTTTCATCTGAAACTAACGGTGTGAATGAAAGTTATTTACATTTTTTAAAAAAATCCAAAAACTAAGGGATGTGGGACTTCCGGCCTATGTGACTGAAATGTATCTTAATATGATATATTTATTATTATATATATATATATATATATATATATATATATATATTAAAAAGGGAGTAAAGATAAGACCAATGTGTTTTGGTATCACACGTTATCTATTTACTCCTGTAACGCCCTGAAAATCGAGGGTCGAGCAGAAGCTCAACTCCCGAGTTCCAACGCATCACGTATGCAACATAGATAATGATGATTAAATGTTGTCCGTATTAGTGTATTAAACATGAGTGGGATTGTACCAAATCAGCACATCATACTTCAGAGACAGTTAAATTATGCAAGCGGAAGACTGTGATAAATATATAGAGCATACAAGTGATTGTAAGTCCCTAAAGTATGAATGTCACTAGGTTAAATAATTACATGTATAATTCTAAAATTCACAAAATGATAAAGTGTAATGTCATCTAATCCATATCCCTATAGACCCGGCGACGTAACTCCAGATCTATATAGAACCGCCAGAGAGTTGCAGATAGGAGAACTCCTCCTCGTCGTCATAGAAGTCAGGCTCCGTTTCGTAAGCCTCACCGTCATCTGAAACTACAACAGAGTCTGGTTGGTGTTTTAAAACACAGTCCCAGATTAGAAGTGAGTGATCAACTCAGTGGAGCTATAAGGCAAAGGTTAACATATTATTAATTCAGTCAAGCAGTAATGATAAAGCAATACAACAAGCATTCTTAAGAACTCTTGTTAATGCAAGGATGGGATGCGATAATGATGTATGCCCTCACCTGCACTCCCTCTGCGACATCATCTCATGATCGTGCATGCAACACTCCCGCTGTTCTTAACTCCAACGCCAAAGGCACATGCAATGCGATGCATGTGCGTGATTATCCAAGTTCTTAAATAGACCTATTCATATAGCATGTTTGGGAAGCTAAGGTACCGCCCTTTATATCATTGACCCAAACAATGATCCATCTAGGATCATCAATCCTAGTTAATCACATATGATAGGCAAGTTCGCGAGTTTATACTATAGGTCGCTACGGGAGGCTCGTCACCTCGGCGTAAGCTTAATTCACACTCGAGGTCACAACGAGAGGCTCGTCATCTGATCGTAAGCCTATTTTATACTCAAGGTCACTACAGGAAGGCTCGTCACCTTAGCGTAGGCCGACGGCTCGAATACGGTGCCCCATACACCACCATATTCCGCTCATGAGTTTGGGTTGCTCACTGGTCACTACGGGGAGGCTCGTCACCGCAGCATAGGCTAACAGCTCGACCACAATGTCCCATACACCACCATGCCCGGCTCATGAGTCCTAGCGGATCGTGGTACCAACGTTAAACAGGCTTTACACTAATAAGTGGTACCTTAGATTCAGGCAGTAGTGTCTATACATGGTAAACACACATTAGGCCAATCGGGTTGCTTGACAAGTCCGATTGGTACGAGCGCATACTAAGTTAATCGACATGGAGCTCATACGCACTCCTTATGGCCTAACCATTGTCGATAATCACCGTACGACTCGGATTCATCGAACGCGTCCTTAGTGGCGGAACCAATCCGACCACTTTAACGAAATTTATTACCGAATGCCTGGACTATGTCGTAGTCCCAATCACACTCCAAGATAATAATAGCATTTACATATGGTAGTCATAACAGTATAAAGTAAACAATTCAAGCATTACAATTGTCATGCCCCAAACCTAAAAATCGGATTCACAGGAATCTCGATCGCCGAATCCGATGCCGACAACCGCCGTAGTACCCCATTCTCGGCTCTCAGCACCCATATGCCAAGTTCCAATTCTGAGATCCTACAAGGAGGATTTTCCAATGTATATTTTACTCGTAAGAAGCATAACCACAAGTATACCCAAATCACAAAGGCAACATCATCATCACATATCCACTAATATAAACATTTGAATACAGTGCTGAAAGGGAAATACATATATCAAAAATCAAAGCTCCAGAAGACGGCTACATGCTCCAAGCTTGATGCTGCTGCAATCCTATGCCACCTGCACGCATCTATCGTGCATAAGCTTATAGAAAGCTTAGAGGGTAGTGTAACTGTGTGCGCAAGGTAAGTGCCAAGTATTCAATATAATGGCATAATCATACAATATCGAAAATACTGATAAGATCACGAATCATACTATATCAGAGTAAGTGAAAATACTAACAGATCCATGAGTCAATCAATATCAGATTACGCAATACAGATCAACTACGCAAATGAGGAGTCATAAAGAGCCAAATATTAGATGTCGAGGGTACAATGCAATATGTAAATCCTGCTGAGTCCGTCTAGGCCATATAAGTGTAGAAACATAACAAATCCCAAAATGTCATATGCGTGCGGATGTAATACAATATGCGATGCGAATGAAATGACCAAGCTGGAGTGTGAAATCGGGATGATAATACGTAATATCGCAAGCTATGGGGTCCATCACAAGGGACTTCTATGCAAACCAGTCTCATACCTAAATTTAAATAGTCAGACTCAATGTGGTAAACTCCTGATCTCAAGTTAGTTGCGCGCCCTAACCGAAATCCTGGTCATTGCGAAGGCTCACGTAACAAATAGTTGCGCACCATTAGCCCGAGTGGATAGTGAATGAATGAGTGAATGAGTGTGCAACTCTTGCCCAATAAGTCCACATATCAGTACTGTTCATCTCTGGGATCATCACCGGGGTCTAGTACACTCTACATGCAAATCGCTGCCCACTGACGCGCGACCATATAAGTGGAAGAGACCTCATTATCCGTCTAACCAGTAGTCAGCCAATATCTACCCGGCACGTCGATAGCAGACCCATTCACGAGCTGGTCAAACTCAGGCTAGTTATGCCCGATAGGCTACGGCGGGTAAGGCCACACCCCCTCCCAACCGACCACGACACAGTGGGAGACGCGGCCTCCTGGTATTCGGCACTCAGGAGCTCATGTATCCACTAGGTCTCGACGTTGGGGCTTCTCCTAGCCTTAGAGGTTTAGGGACTTTCACTTACGGACATCCAAAGTGCCCAGATGCTCGAACCAAATATTTTTGGTGTCCCATCTGGCCATCCGGTCTGTAACGCCCTGAAATTCGGGGGTCGAGCATAACTCAGCTCCCGAGTTGCAAAACATCACTTATGCAACATATGTAATGATGAATGTATGTTGTCTGCATTAGTGCATAAAACATGAGGTAGATTAAGCCAAATCAACAAACATAATCCAGGGACAGGTGAAATATGCAAACGGAAGACTTAAAGAAATATATATAACACGATAAGTCCCTGAGATATGTATGCTCTGCCAGGTCATAATTACAAGTGTTTGTCTCAAATTACAAGTATCAAAATGAATCAAACCACTACAACAATAACACTGAATCCCCGTATCTCAGGACACGACTCACATGAACCCGCTTGAGAACTGCATAAAGAAAAACGCCTCCTCATCATCCTCAAACTCCTGCTCTGCCTCGTGGGTCGCATCATCATCTGCATCTAAGACAGAGTCTGGTTGGTGTGTACAACACCGTCCCGTAACGTGAGAGTGAGTGATCAACTCAGTGGAACAATAAAGCAAAGGTTAACATGTTATCAATTCGGTCAAGCAGTAATGATAAAGCAATACAATCAAACATGTCCTAATTACTCTTGTTAATGCAAGGATGTATGTAGAATGATGCATGCCCTCGCTTGCACTCCCTCAGCGTCTTCATCTTACGGTACGCATGACAACCTCCCACAGTCCCAACAACTCCTACGCACATGCAATGCGGTGCATGAACATGATTACCAACTTGTTATTAGTCCTTTTCATACAGCAGGATTGGGAAGCTAAGGTACCTTCCTCATATCACTTTCCAAACAGTGATCCATTCTAGGGTCATCAGTCCTAGACAATCTCATAGGATTATATGGTTTTAGGTCACTGTAAAGGGCTCGTCACCAATCAATGCATGCTATCATACCTTAGTTACTACCCTAAGGCTCGTCACCTCAATGTAGTATCAAGGTAGGCTCGAGGTCACTACAAAGGGTTTGCCACCAATCAATGTAGGCCGACAGCACTTATAGGCCTATTTATAGCCCTTAAACCCTAGCTCTCTTTTCCATACGAATTTTCTCTAACCCTAGCTTGGAAAGAGAGTGGAAAAGAGAGAGGAAGTGAGAGATAAGTTGGTGAATCGTCTTGGATTCTTTCCTATTCTTCTGCATCTTTGAACCTTCACTTTGAATCATTATTCTGACGGTTCTGAGTTCATCTTGGGTAAGTTAACCTAACCCTAATTTGTGTTAGAGCTTAGATTAATCTTGGTGTTGTTGTATCTCATTTTTATCCTTGCTTTAGGGTATTCTATCGCCGTTGACGAAGACAACTCGTCTAAATCAGTTCGGTGTTTCTTTTCTGGCTTAAGGTGCGGACTTTAAGCGTATAGGTTATGGTTTTCAAGGCTTTCAATGTCAGTTAGTGATTTATTCTTGTTATGGATGAGATTTCACATGCCAAATGTTGTGTTTACGTTGCTTTCCTGATATGCATGCCTTATATTGAGATTTGTGTATTCTATGTGTATTTATAAAGTACCGTATACGTATAAAATATGCACTTGTGTTTGCCATGATTATTTGTCATGTATGTATGCTAGATGTGTGTATGACAACTCCTTGGTAAAAGGAATTGTCTAAATGCTTGTCTTTCAACATACGTCATGTATGTTGTACCATGTATTCTAAGGGCGTGTTTGGGCACTCGGATTAGAAGGGAATAGGTGGGATGGAATTGCATCTGGTCCCGTGCCAATTCCACTCTATGTTTGGGGATGATGGAAAAGCTGTCGATGGAATTGCCTGGGGTCCCATGCCAATTTCACTCAATGTTAGCAAGTTGTGTAGGTCTCACTATGATGTGTAGGTTAGATCCACACCGTCCACCCATTTTTTGAGATTATTTTAGAGCATGGGCCAAAAAATCAGGTTAATCTAAAGCTCAGGTGGACCCCACCATAGAAAGCAACGGGGATTGAATACTTACCATTGAAAACTTCAATGAGGCTATATAAGTTTTGGATCTACCTCATTTTTAGGCCCATGTTATAAAATGAGGTTACAAAACAAATGAACGGTCTAGATATAACACATGTGTGTTATTCTCAATAACTTCGAATGATGGTTAGTATATCCATTCAATGTACCACCGGATTACCAACAAAGCATGAAATTATTCTTATCCCATGGCAACAGGGTAATTATGTTTTTTGAATCCCATCCCACCGAATCCCTTCCAATCCCAACGCCCAAACACGCCCTAAGTGTTTGTAGAAATGCATGAATGATCTAAAGTGTAACTTATTACACTAATTGCGAGCGTTGAGAAGTGATTCTCAATACTCCTATTGATGTGCATGATTTCCTTTGTGCTAGTTACATTCCATGTCATTTAATTTCAAGCATTGCTTATGCTTACATTTGTGTTAAGTTGATATTCTTCAGATGCTTGAGTACCACTTGATTTAAGTTGTTGTTCCATTACTGTTTTACATTCAATATGAATATCTGTTGTAGTGTAACGTGTATGGGACTATGCACTAGTCCAGGAAATCGGTAATCGACCCTATGTTCGTGGTTGAGATTGTTTTCGCCACGTAGGACGTATTAGACAAACCCAAGCCATATTAGAGTTGTCGGCAGTGGTTTGGCCACGCGGAGTGTTTGCGCACTCTATGTCGCTCAACTCAACGTGCGCTTGTGCTAGTCGAGTTCGTCAAGTAGCCCGATTGTCCGATATTTATTCACCATGTATGGACGCTACTGATTGAATCTAGGGTACCGAACTTACCAGTGAAATCCTAATAACCATGGTACCTTGATCCGCTAAGACTCATGAGCCGGACATGGTGGTATGGGACACTGTGGTCGAGCTGTCGGCCTATGCTGGGGTGACGAGCCTCCCCGTAGTGACTAATGATCAACTAAACTCGTGAGCCGATTATGGTGGTATGGGACACTATATTCGTGCTGTCGGCCTACATTGATTGGTGACGAGCCCCTTGTAGTGACCCCGAGCATGCCTGGATACCGCATTGAGGTGACGAGCCTTGGTGTAGTAATGATGGTATGAAAGGCGTGCATTGATTGGTGACGAGCCCTTTGCTACGACCTCAAACATATGATCGTATGAGATGTCCAGGACTGACGACCCTAGAATGGATCACTGTTTGGATGGTGATATGAGGATGGTATCTTAGCTTCCCAATCCTGCTGTATGAAATGGACTAATAACAACTTGGTAATCATATCCATGCACCGCATTTGTATGTGCTTTGTAGATGTGCCGCACTTTGAGGTGGTGTCATGCGTAACGTAAGATGAAGACGCTGAGGGTGTACGCGTGAGGGCACGCATTATTTTGCATACATCCCTGCATTAACAAGAGTACTTAGGATTTATTTAATTGTTCTGCTTTATCATTACTGCTTGATTGAACTGATAACATGTTAACCAGTGCCTTACTGTTCCACTGAGTTGATCACTCACTCTCACGTTCTGTGGCGGTGTTAAACACCCACCAGACTCTGTCTTAGGTTCTGATGTTGCAGATGTGGATGCGACTTCTAAGGCAGAGCGGGAGATGGATGATGATGAGGCTGCTTTTTCTTATATGCAGTTTTCAGACGGGTTCTAGCGAGCCTTGGTCTGATGCGCAGGCTGCTGGGATTATTTTTGGGAATTTAAATGATGTAACTTAATACTCATAATTTTGATAAGTAACACTTTCATACGACCTGGTTTGTGTATATACTTCAGGGATTTACACTTGTACACATATTTTTCTATAAGTCTTCCGCTTGCTTTATTCACTTATACCTGAATTATATCTGAGTTTTGGCTTAATCTATTCCATGTTTTATGCACTAATACAGTCAACGTACATCCATCATTAAATATGTTGCATAAGTGATGTTTTGGAACTCGGGAGCTGAGTTATGCTCGACCCCCGAATTTCAGGGCGTTACACCCTATGAACAGATTTGATGGAAAATAAACATTATAGTGGGCCCTACGAATTATTTAACAGTGAAAAACCCCAAACACATGCGAAACGGATTGGCTACTCCCCCACCACCCGCCAATGGCTGGTGGTTGGTGCTTTGTGGGCCCCACCATGATGTATGTGTTTCATCTATGTCGTCCATCTATTTTTCTAGATCATTTTATGGTATGATACCAAAAATGAGATATATCCCAATATCGAGTGGACCACATTATAGGAAACAGTGTTGAATGAGCGTTAACCATTAAAAATCTTTTGGGGGCCATAAAAGCTTTGGATCAAGCTGATCTTTATTTTTTTTCCCTTCATCAGGCCTATATGATCTAATCAACAAATTGGATGTCAAATAAACAATACAGTGGGCCTTAGGAGGATTTTAATGGTGGATATCCAATCAATATTATTTTCCTACGATGTGGTCCACCTTAGATTTATATCCTTATCATTTTTTTTCGGATCAAGCCCTAAAATGATCTATAAAAATGGATGAAATACATACATCATGGTGGGGCCATAGAGGATTTTCGTCAAAGATGGGACCGGTGACGGACATTTTCCGTTAGCGACAGATGAAATCCATCGTTAAACCAAGCGATTTTTGAAATGTGTCGCAAATCCACGATTTTGACGTAGTGGCATTCGCTTTAATTACATTATTTACATTGTATTTTTGATTTTTATGCTTTACTCGTATATATTATTTTAATTGTATCGTGCATGAACCATGATGGGTTCACTCACTAGGCCTGGCCAGCTAACAGTTTATTGATGGAAAAACCATACAGATAGAATTAAAGCAGATATAACGACTCGAGAACAAAAACATAAAGCCAAACTAGTGGATGATCCATAGGATCAATAGCCATATTTAACCGAAGACGTGCTTACTTCGTTGGATCAGTAGAATAATTGAATAGGACATGTGTTTCCTATTATTATTTTATTTTTGTTTTAAAATGACTTCAAATTTAGATTTTATAATTTTTGAATAACTTAATGATTCTAATGACTTAATAAAAGTCTCAACTTAGTTTTAACTTGTATTCTTGATTTTTTGGATGTGTGGTGGTGAATGTTTGTGAATGGATTAAGTTGATATGAATGTATTGATGAATGTTAATGAGAATATAGAATTCAGATTATATTATGCCTGTATTAAATAATGTGACTCACTGATTTAAGTACACTAAGTGTACGAGTCATGGACTGTAACTCAGGTCTGAGGGTGCACACTCAGTACCTGAATTTCGAAGCCTGACACTATGAAATGTAAATGGCTAGTAAAAATTAAAGGGATTACACTAAGGAATGTAAATGATGGATAATTGATAGATAGATTTGGTTTGATTGGGTTGGCATGAGACACTTTTTTGTACTTAAAATCCATTGTTATTTATAGCCTTAACCCGGCCATTTAGATGCTTTCATGTTCTGAAGTTTGTTGTAACCATTTAGTACGACTTAACCCTCTCTCCTTCTAAACCTTTCATCTGTCTTATAACCACTTCACCAAGATCACTCTTCACTCAGCCACGTAGTGGATGATGTAGCGTTGCTCAATGCTCTTTAGTCGTATTACTGTAGAATTGTCTTTGTACATCTCAAAAAATCTCCAAATACACAACGCAAATCCATACAGATTACATGCAACCCATTATGACTGGCTTTCAGAGGAATTGATTATTGTTGATTGATGTCTTAAATCTATTAATTCAACAGTCTGTTGATGACAGGTTTGATGTCATTGAGCAGGCTTCGATGTCATCGAAGTCAGCTCAATGCCATCGAGTATTTCCCAGATTTCCTCTTTTGGTTTCTGGACATATTGGTGCCATTTTCGATGACATCGAAGGGCTTTCGATGACATCAAAGATGTGTTCGATGTCATCGAATCCAGATCGAGTAATCAAAGATTTTCGTAAAATCCATGTTTTATCGCTGGATTGTTTTGGCGGTTGTTCGATGTCATCGAAGGGTGTTCGATGACATTGAACGGTTTTAAGCAGAATTCCACGAATCCACGAGATTCTGCATAATTGACTTCCTAATTCGTTTCGGTTTCTTTCTAAAGCTATATAAAGCGGTATAAACGGGATTGGGATGTATTCTAAGGCATTCAAAGGGGTAGAGCAAGGTTGAGATTCAAGGTTGTTTGAATCGGGTAAGCTTTCTCTCTTTGTAATTTCTACTTTCATAATGAAGATCTGTCGCTTTGTGTCGTGGTTTTTTTTCCAAAAGGGTTTTTCACGTTAAATCTTTGTGTTCTTTTGTATTTTCGTGGTGCTCTTGGATTGCTATCCTAGATTCATCTCTGTGTGATTCCGTCGTCAGAACCCCAAGAAGTGGTATCAGAACATTCATTGGGACATTGATTTGAATATGCAGGATTAACATCAATGGGAAGCACTATGTATGATATTGAGAAGTACTCAGGGAAAAATAACTTTGAGTTATGAAAGATCAAGATGATCAGTTCCTTAACCAAGCAAGGTGAGGATGGTGCTCTCAAGGAGAGAAAGCTACTATGACTAATGAAGAATAGAATACTCTTGATAAGAAAGCCTTATCATCGATTCGTTTATGTCTCACGGATGAGGTCCTCTATAATGTTTTGAGGGAGAAAACTGTAGTTAGTTTATGGGCGAACTTAGATGATATTTATGCTAAAAAATTCATTGAGAATCGCCTACACTTAAAGCTATAGTTGTTGGAGATGTGGAGGCCTACATTAATAATTTTAATAAACTGATTTGCAAATTGCTGGACATGAAGGAAGTGATCAAAGTTAAAGATCAGGCATGTATATTGTTGAATACTCTATAGCCATCGTATGAGTCATTCATGGACTCATTGTGCACTCGAAATAAAATCCTAAATGTGGATACCATTATCTCAGCCCTTCAAGAGAAGGTCATGAGAAATATGAACAGTGGCTTGGGGTCATCTTCTGATGCATTGTTTACAAGGGAAAAAAATACTGAGCGAGGTACAGGATCTTCAAGACCTAGATCCAAATCCGAGGGCAAGGGTAAAGGAAAACTAAAGTGCTGGAACTATGGGATAAATAGACATATGAAGAAGGATTACACAAATCCTAAAGTGAAAAAAGAAAACTCATAGGCTTCTTCTAAGGAGACTAATATTGTCACATCTGATGAAGAAATAAGTGGAAGTGATGTTCTGTTTTTGTCTATGATCAGACACTTGTATGATAATCTTAGAGATGAGTGGATCCTTAACACAGGAGCATCATATCACATGACTCCTCATCGAAATTGGTTCGCTAGTTACAACGAATACGATGGTGGATAGGTATCCATGGGTAATAACAATGCTTGTAATGTTGTGATTATTAATGGTACGGTAAGCATCAAGATGTTTGATGGGATAGAGCATAACTTGACTGATGTCAGGCACGTTCCTGATATGAAGAAAAGTTTGATTTCTCTCGATGCACTCGAGGCTATAGGGTATAAGTTCATTGGTTTTGATGGTGTCCGTAAAGTTTCAAAAGGGGCATTCGTGGTTATGAGAGTGCAAATGTATGGAAACCTTTATAGGTTAGTCGGGAGCACTTCAGTAGATGGAGCGGCAACGGCTATTGCACTCCAGCAAATGAGGCGTCTTGAGAGCGTGGGGCCGAGATTTGAGTGTTATCTCCATCTTTTTATGATTAATTATATATTGTATCTTGTATGTTTTCTTTGATTTTATATAATGATGCTATGTTTCCCCTTCCTTATGAGTTATGTCTAATTGCGATGATTGTGTAAATTTTAAGGATGAAATTTTTATTAGGAGGAGAGAGCTGTAAGACCCATACCTTAGACCGTACCATTTCGTAGGCTTCCATGGTCCTCCCGGTCGAATTTCAGCAACCCTCGACCTGTATCTGACGTTTGCGCTCGATCCTAAGCCGAGTCCTGTATGTTGAAGTTGGCTCGACTCGAAACTTGTACCCTAGTGACTGCACCGTCGCCGTGGTTCCGATGTCGCGTCTCGCGTGCCGAGGTAATACCCAGGCCAGGAAATGTAGCCCAACCCTTGACCTGTATCTGACGTTTCCGCTCGATCCTAAGCCGAATCCTGCATGTTGAAGTTGGCTCGACTCGAAACTTGTACCCTAGTGACTGCACCGTCGCCATGGTTCCGATGTCGCGTCTCGCGTGCCGAGGTAATACCCAGGCCAGGAAATGTGGGCCCACATTTAGTTCGAGGAAAACACCGCGCTTTGCAATCCCGAGAGAATCCATCACATCAAATGTCAAGTACACATCACATCACTCCCATTACTCACACTCATCCCCAAGTACAACTACCCATTCTCAAAAGTCAACTTTCCATCACTTCACCCATCCCTCTCCCCATCACTCCATCACTCACATCACCTCTCTCTCTCATCCCTCTCTCTTATTTTTCTCCCAAGCTCCATGAGAGCAACCCACGTCCAAGCAAGCTCCATGAGAGAACTTTGTGTGGCCCACTCCCTACCACTCAATCCAACCCTTCAAAGCCGATCTCAACCGTTAAAATCCACCCCTTGGAGCTCTATATCACATTGGTGGAAGGAGTCTGAGAAGATCAAAGGTGGGTGATTTTATTAATTTGATGATTTGAGGGCCCACTTGTGGTGGGACCCATCTTTATGTATGCATTGTATCAAAGAGGGGCCCATAGTGGCAGGGTCCCTCCACCATCCGATCTCTCTCTCTCTCTATCTCCTTCTTTTGATGGCCCACCTTGATGATATTATTGTCCACACCGTCCATCTATTTGGAGTGTGTGACCCACCTAATGCATGTGCTACATATCCATGCCATCCAGCCACATGAACGTGGGACCCACCTGGATGTATCTGTTGTATATCCACGCTGTCTAGAACGTGGGCCCCACATGTTGTGATTGTTTCATCCACGCTGTCTGTCTAGCGGGAAGGATCCACGTGCTTGTCTATTTGGACAAGCCTGGATGGAAAGAAAATACAAATATCAATTTTATCCAAAAACTATGGTGGGCCACTTATGTGGGACCCACCTTGTGATGTGTCATCTAGGCCGTCCGTCCAGTATTCTTGGACGTTGGACATTGGACACTGGATGTCCATGTATATGTATAATAAAAATAAAAAATTAAAAAAAGGAGAAGAAGATATATATATATATATATATATATATAACTTGTGGGTCCCACACGTGAGGACCCACCTTAAATATGTGTTTTATCCCTACCGTCCAGGTGTCCTGGAATGGTGGGCCACACCATTATGTATATGTTTTATACCCACGTCAGCCATCCGACTGATGGGCGTGGGAACACATGACATATGTGTTTTAATCCATACCGTCCATCTATAATGAGGGTAGTAAGTGCGGTGGGGCCAACCGTGATGTATGGGTTTAATCCACACCGTGTAACCATGGAGCCCACATGATGTATCTGCCTCATTCCTGCCGTCCAAGGGCCCACATGATGTATGGGTTTTATCCTCGTCGTCCATCTCTGGACATGGCCCCATCCTGATGTATGTGTCGCATCCATACCATCAAATCATTTGTAGAGATTGTTTTATGGCATTACACTAAGAATGAGATAGATCTAAATTTCAGGTGGGACCCACTTCAGATGTATGTATTTTAACTCCACACCATCCATTTGGACGATGTATATGAAGTCCATTGGTGTGGCCCGTGGATGCGGTCCACTTGATGTGTATAAGGCCCATTAGTGCGGCCCATTGATGTAGCCCACTTGATATGTATTGGCCCATTGTTGCTGCCTATTGTGATGTATTTAAGGCCCATGGGCAAGGCCCATCATGATGTATTTTTGACCCATGTATGGGGCCCACCTATTTGTATCTTTGGCCCATGTGATGGGGCCCACCTATTTTATTTTTGAAGCCCATATGATGAGGTCCGACTTGATGTGTATAAGGCCCATTAGTGCGGCCCATTGATGCAGCCCACTTGTTGTATTTGAGGCCCATATGTCGTGGCCCATTGTGATATATTTCCGACCCATGCGATTAGGCCCATTGTGATGTGATGAGGCCCGATACGATGTATATGTAGCCCATGTGATTCGGCCCATTATGATGTATATGCGGCCCATGAGTGAGGCCCAACGTGTGTATATGAAACCCATGAGTGAGGCCCAACATGTGTATATGAAACCCATGAGTGAGGCCCATGGTGATGTATATTAGGCCCTTGTGTGAGGCCATGGGCCTACTATATGTTTGGCTTTATATAGGCCATTCCTTGGGAGTAATGTTGATTAAATGTCCACATTGATGGGCAATGATAGTTAAATGTCCTCATTGTGACCTTCCCTTAGGCCTTGTTAGGCCCATTCTCACCGATTATTGATTCCGATTGTCGAGGCCAATTGCCGTGGTCGATTCCGATTTCGATTTGTCGAGGCTTATTCTGATTGCCGAGGTCGATTCTAATTGCTGAGGCCGATTCCGAATTGTCGAGGTCGAGGCCAATTCTGATTGCCGAGGTCGATTCGGATTTGTCGAGGCTAATTCTGATTGCTGAGGCCGATTTCAATTGCCAAGGCCGATTCTGATTTGTCGAGGCAGATTCTGATTGCCGAGGCCGATCCCGATTTGTAGAGCCCGATTTCGATTGCCGAGGCCCATTCTGATTTGTCGAGCTCGATTCCGATTGCTGAGGCCGATTCCGATTTGTCAAGGCCTATTCCAATTGCCGAGGCCAATTTCGATTTGTCAAGGCTGACTCCGATTGCCGAGGCCGATTCTGATTTTTTGAGGCCAATTTCGATTGTCGAGGCCGATTCCGATTTGTCGAGGCCAATTTCAATTTGCTGAGGCCGATTTTGATTGCCGAGGCTGATTTTGATTTGTCAAGGCTGATTCCGATTGCCGAGGTGGATTCCGATTTGTTGAGGCCGATTCTGATTGCCGAGGCCGATTCCGATTTGTCAAGGCCGATTCCGATTGCCGAGGTCAATTCCGATTTGTCGAAGCTGATTCCGATTGTCAAGGCCAATTATCGAGGCTGATTCTGATTAATCGAGGCCCATTGTTGATGCCCATGTGATACAACCCACTTAATGTATATGAGGCTTATGTGATGAGGCCCATTGTAGTGCGTTTGAGGGCCAGGCGATGAAGCCCATGGTGTTTATATTAGGCCCATGTGAGAGGCCCATCGTAATGTGTATTAAGCTATTGAGTAAGGCCCATGGTGTTGTATATTAGGTCATTGTACGAGGCCATGTGTCCACTATATGTTAGGCTCTATATGGGCCATCCCTTGGGGGCAATGTTGGTTAAATGTCCACATTGTCAAGGCCGACTGCTGATGTCAGTTATTGATACTGATTATGAGTATGTGACAGCATAGCATCATGATACATGCCCATATGCGTCATCTACATGTTTATTATGAGATGTGATTGACCATTGCATATGTCATTGGGCAGGTTGTTATGAGACTCCCTGATAAGCGGAGGTTATCTCACATGAGCGCACGGTATGTGCAGGATTGATGCATTACTGGATTATATGACTCATGCATCTTGCATTGTGTGTTGAGATCACTGACGCCCTAGCAACATCAAGGCCGTAGCCTCTACAAGCATATCGTGGATGGCCAGGTGGGACACCGAAAATATGTTATTAGCATCGGGTTGCCATAAATGGCCCTGGGTGAAAATTTCTAAACCCTCTTTGTCACGCCCCGACTCGGAAACCGGGCTCACAAAATTTTCGATTGCCGAATCCGGCGCCGACAGCCTCCGTAGAACCCCATTCTCGGATCCCGGCACCCATTCACCAGGTTCCGATCCTGGGATACTACAAGGAGGGTTTCAAATCATCAGTCTGATTCATAATAAGCATAACAAAAGCATAACCCACAAACAATAAGCACAAGAACACCACCACAAAATCCACTATGATAAAAAACTTTTTAGTACAATGCGACAGAAAGGGGAAATACAATGTAACAAAAGGAGCAAAACTCCAGAAGCTCAGCTGCACGCTCCAACTACAACGAGACTATGGCTGCGACTGCGTCCTGGCGTCACCTGCACGCATCAATCGTGCATAAGCTTATAGAAAGC
Organism: Magnolia sinica; assembly: GCF_029962835.1. Taxonomy (NCBI): domain Eukaryota; kingdom Viridiplantae; phylum Streptophyta; class Magnoliopsida; order Magnoliales; family Magnoliaceae; genus Magnolia; species Magnolia sinica. The sequence goes on along the minus strand of NC_080573.1, from coordinate 27,029,148 downwards.
TTAGAGGGTGGTGTAAGTATGTGCGCAATATAAACGTGCTCAAAATGCAAGGTCAGGATAATGCGGAATCATGGTGATGAGCACATGAATGCAATCAGCCGTATCAAGGCTATGCGGTGCAAGATATGAATGCTATCGGCTATAACACAGCCATGTGATGTGAGATGCAACTCAAGCAGGCCAATCCTCATCATGTATCAGTACAGTTCTCATTCAGGATAATCACCGGGGTTCAATACACTCCAAATGGCACTGTCCGTCTCCGGGCCTCACACCAAGTGAGCGTAAGAAACCTCACTATCCGCCCGATCAATAGTCCGCCAATACCTATCCAAGACGTCGATAGCGGACCCATTCGCGAGCTGGTCAAACTCAGCCTAGTATTGCCCCCTACCCTCGGGCGAGTAAGGCCACACTCCTTTCCAACCGACCACGACATAGTGGGAGACGCGGCCTCCTGGTATTCGGCCCTCATGCGCTCGTACATCCACTCGGTCTCGACGTTGGAGTCATCCTCTGGTACCATCGGGTTTAGGGATTTTCACCCAGGGACATCTATAGCGCCCGTATGCTAGAACCAAAGTATTTTGAGTATCCAATCCTGCCAACCACGATTCGTCTGTGGAGGCTATGGCCCTGGTGTCGCTAGGGCATACAAGAACTACAATCACACAATGCAAGTGCATGAGTCACACTACCGTCATGCAATAGTCCTGCGTAAACCGTGCGCTCATGCAGGCAACTCCGCCTATCGGGGAGCTCGTAATCTGTCGAAGGCATATGCTATGATCAATCACTCCTCATACCACCATACATATGATGCGTATGATAATAAATCATGGATCTATACTAAACATGCATATAGGGATGGGCTCTGCGTATCATAGAGATGGGCCTAGACGGCCTGCAGAGTATAAGTATGGACCTATCAGTGGGCCTTAAGGAGTGTGACAATGCGGACATTTAACCAACATTATCCTTACAATGTGGACGTCAAACCAACATTGTTCCCAAGGCATAGCCCGCCATAAAGTACCATTACACAAACCATAGGAAATCACACATTGCAATGGACCAATATACATCTCATTAGGCCTCGACCCATAGTTCTCAGATACATCAAATGGGCCATCTCATATGGGCCTTATATAAATCAAGTGGGCCGCATTAGTGGGCCTTATGTACATTGCAATGGGCCATAACCCATGGGCCTTTAAATACGTTAAATGGGTTGAATCACATGGGCCTTATGTATATACCAAGGTGGGCCTCAACAATGGCCATATGGTTGAACAACTTGGATGCAACACATGCATCATGGTGGGGCCCATAGAGGCCCACCATCATATATATATATATATATTATATAATATTAATATATGTAAATATATATAATATTATATATAATAATAATATAATATTATATATATATACATATATATATATATAAATATGTATTTATGTATATCCACACACACTCACACATGTGCACACACACCCACATGCATACACACGTGCACACACACCCACATGCATACACACGTGCACACACGTGCACACTCACGTGCAGCAGGGAGGGGGTCCCATCGTCCAGGAGGACGGTGCGGACGAACACATACATCAAGTAGGCCCCACCGTCCGTCTGGACAGTGGGCATGTAACACATGCATCACTGTGGGTCCCATGTGAGGCCCACCATAGCGTTTATCTTCCATCCAATCCGTTCATAAGGTCACACGGGCCAGGGTGAAGGGAAACAACAAATTTCAGCTTGATCTGGAACTTCTGTGGACCCAGAAAGGGTTTCAATGGTAGAGTTCAATTCACACTATTTCTTGTGATGTGGGCCGCTCGAGCGTTGGATTGGCCTGATTTTTAGAGGGGGGTCCACGTCAGATAGTGGCCCACCAAATGGGCGGTGTGGATACAAAATATACATCATGGTGGGGCCCACGGTCCATTCGTGGGTCCCTGCCTCTTGGCCGCCAGCCCGTGTAAAAACGCAGCAGCGTCTGCTGCTGTGTCAGTGGCAGCGGGCGCTGCCCTTATATATATATATATATATATATATATATTTGAAATCCATGATCTTGGGGTTTTTCGAGTGCGGGGCCCACATCAGGTGGATCCGTCCCAACTATCAATTGCTGGGTCTCAAAACAAACCCAACGAGCCCAACATTGGGTATTTTTCGAAGTACAGAGATGGTAAGGTGATTTTTGACGGTAAAGAAGTTGTTTTCGTATGCTCTGGCCCACCAAAAAATTGGATTAGTCCCATCCTTAGGCTCAACGCCTAAAATGATCCCCTGAATGGGATGGACGGCGTAGATTAAGCACAAACATCAAGGTGGGACCTGCATGAGCGGTCCGCCCCAAAACCCAAAGAAATTTCCCTTTTTTTTTTTTTTTTTTGGTTCAGCCAACGTCGACGTTGGACGGTTTTGGGCAGTGACTATACAAGGTGGGCCCTGCTCTGGTGGACCACCAAGGATGAATGGTATGGGTTCAACGCATATGAAGTGGGCCCCTCTTACCGATGGCTTGGATAAACCACATACTTCATGGTGGGGTCCATCCAAGTGGACCACATGGCCACATCATTATCATATGAAAGAAAATGAAAAAGAGAGAGTGAGAGAGAGAGAGGGAGAAAAAAAAGAGCGGGACACACGTGTGATGGAGGGACCCCGACATTATGGGCCCTCCCTTGCATCCAATCATACACAAAAATAATCAAAGTGGGCCATCGGCCACATCTTTGGGTCTCAAGTGAGATCCACACCATTGATCGGTAGGCCTCACTTGGCCCATCATAAAAATATGAAAACTAGCCTATAGGAGCACCCACCGGTTGATCTCTTCGGTCCGTTGGAACGCCAATGTCCTTGTGCTTCAC